>NC_136491.1:160755436-161255436 GCF_053919585.1 Euprymna scolopes | reverse complement strand
AAATTATCAAACTTTTGGATCTACCTCTCTATCACTTTTATATTTACTTATAATTTTTAATTTTTTCGATTGCCTTCGAATTTAATAATCGCCCCATTTTTGTATTTCTACTTGTTAACTGATATTTCAACCATTTAACTATTTTAATATTAAGTTAATCTTTTGTATGTTTTTATTTTTATAATTATTTTTCTTCCCAATTTATTTATTTGATTGATTTATTTCCCAAATACTACCCTACACCTTCAAATTCTACTTTAAATTTAGATGTTCCACTATTTTTCTCAATTCACCATAGTTTCGTATAAAACCTTATTTACATATTACTAATTGTTTTTATTAGATATGTTATTTAAAAAAAAAGAAACTATAATGAAATGGTTATTTCAAATAATATTAATTAAAATTACCTATATCCCATACTGGTTATGTCAATAATTTGAATTTTAAATCTATTTTTTCAATTCTATTATTATCTATTTATTTTAATTTAATTTTATTTTCCTCTCAATTATCAATCATAATACCTCTACGCTGTAAGGGAGATAACTCTATTTTGTCAATTTTTATTAATTTATCAATTTATCGAAATCCATGCATTTATATTTTCATATTTTGTGCTTAGTATTAATTAATCACCTTTGTTAATTTTCAACTTATCTTCTTTATAACAATCTCATTTCAATTTCCCACTTTATATTTTGATTAAATTTATTTTAATTCATCCTAACCTGTTTGTCTCCATATCTTCAGGTTAGATATTTTCAATCGTGTATTATTGAAATTACTAAGGTGTTATTTTATTACACATAAGCGAATTGATTAATTGGATTTCATGTTAACATGATTGAAAACTGTACTTCTGCCTCTCGCCGCGGAAGAATGCTGTATTTATATTACACAATCCCTTATTACCATTTTTGTTAAGCCCGTCTAATAAGCACAGCCTTCATATTGACCTTCTAAATCTAACTTATGACTGCATTAAGTTAAAAAATAACCGCAAGACTCAGCTTCCCTAGAATTGTTTTCTTTCTATCTACGTTTTGGTTTCTGTCCAAATAACATAGGAAAGTCTTCTTCTTTTAATGTTACATATTTCTGATGCCGTTCCTGTTATTTAAACAAAGATGGATATTCTTGAGATGCGTCAATTGAATCTGCACGTTTAGCTGTTCTGACAGCGTGTGTAACATTTTGTGAAACGAAGCTTCGCACATGATCGTTTTCGTAAACGCGTACTTTTACACATGTTAGTTCTTGCACGTGAGCGATCAAGTAATCAGATAAAATAAATAAAAGTATTTTTATACATACGTGGCGCGGGATGTTTGTATGTGCTGTTTTTTCTTCATAATCGTTTCTTGTTGATAAATGATGGTTCCTTGCGTGTTTGTGTCTATCGTTTTTTTTATTTAGACGATAAAACTATTCATGCATGAAAATACAATGGAGATTCTTGAGTTGTCAAACTTTTATTGAGATAGAATTAGATTGATAGATAAATAGATATATCGATATAGATAGATAGATAGATAGATAGAGAGAGAGAGAGAGAGAGAGAGAGAGAGAGAGTTCAGTTATTGGGTGAGAGATCACGTAAATTATTTACTTTATTTTTTTTTTAACTTAGATTGAAGGATGAACGACGTACGGACAGAGTTTAGAGGCAGCATTAACTTAGACTATCTACATTATTCGACGCATCTTGTTTTTATTGCTCCCATCGAGAGACTGAGTAACCTCTTTCTCTCGCCTGGACACGTGATGGAATCTTTTATCATCTTTCCACCCTGCGTTGCTTGCGCGTTTAATCTAGGAAGCTAACCTTTGATTCCTCCTTCAATTACACCACTTGCAGCTGGGCATATTTGCCGCCAGGTTATCCTGACATGTACTCATGTGACCCTTGCCAAAATTCAAATTAGTTAATGTAATCGCTACTAACTCGCATAGGTTCCCAATATATAAAACACGCAGAAAAAAGTATTGGTTGTTGTTCGTTAATGTTTTAAAATATTCCAGAATACATAAATATATTAATTACTGATTGCAAAAAACATAAAGATAGTTTGTTGACAACAGAAGCGAAATATAAGTAACCAATCATAATTTCGGTGGCTAAACTAGAGAAATAACAGTGAATTCATATATCCTAGCTGAGAATTCTTGATAGATTTTGAATCATCAGGAAAATCGACTATTTTATTATATAGATTCGCACTACATGTACTTGGCTAACTACTAAAACCTTTTCTGTGTTTCTTCTTTGTCTTTAAATAATTATAGACTCAGTCTTGTAGTTATATACTGGAGCCATGAACTTTTTGATTAAACAAAAAACAAACCGGCAACTATTGTACCGCAACAAAAATATACAGACTCACTTTTAGCAATAAATAAATAAATAAAAATAATAAAATAAAACAGTTCGATTCAAATTCTGTAGAATTACCGATAAAAATTTTTTTTGAAAATCATTTTAAAATTTATAGTGAGGAATTTAGTTTCGATATACTTTAAACGTAACAAATTCCTGTTTTTTTTATTATTAACTTACAAACTATTCAAGAACAAATAAATATGTAAATTATAAGAATACACGTACTTCGCTTATCTCCCTTAGTTTAATGTTGGCGTCCGAACATTCTTGATAAGAAATAGTTTGCAGGACGACGCCGTGACAAGCTAGTTATAGAATAAACCACATAAATTTACATGCATTGAAGAACGTCGAAGACCATTGGACTTGATATTTTAAACTTAATCGTGTCGAAACAGCAAAATGCTATTTTAAACTTTAGCGTGACAGAATGCAATTTCAAACTTAAACGTGACGGACTCACTGACAAGGGAACTGAAAAAGGCATCGTACATTATCAAATTGCGTGTTTGGCAACGAATCTGCCAAGCAAAAACGTAAGCGACTGAGAGAGTGTCTTTCTGAAAATGCTTGGGTGTTTCTAAGAAAAGATAATTTACAAATAGATGTAGTAGGTGTTGCTTTGTTGCGTCAGGTAAAATGTATTTGAAAGACGTGAAGAACATCAAACAACGAAATATAAACACACAACCGCAGCTAAAACGAAATGTTCTTGCAATGTTCGTACACATCTATTTTGGTTAGACGATATTTATTTCATTATGCCTCCAGGGGGCGTCTTGGTAAAAATATTTAACAGCAAAAACACAAGTCTGTTTCAACTTGAACTTTTTTATTTTTAATCTTGTTTCAGTTCTCCTTTGTATGTATGTTCAGCTTTTCTTTTTGAAGTAAATCTTGGCAAAAGTTTCCAATAGTGTTATGCAAAACATTTGCAGGGCCTTATCAAAAATAAATACTTTTATCAAAACTCTTATAATTCTGCTTTCTTATTTCCACATTGAATATTTATCTCCAAAGTTTTACAAAAATTCTTGAAGATGTGGCACAAGATCAAATTGGATATGGATGGATAGGGGGTCTGAAGTCGTCCACTTTGTTTATTCCATAAACTAGCCCTTGTCTCCAAAATACCACATTCACTCTATGGGCTAACTGTTATTGTTGTATAGTTCATTATTAGTATTATTGTTCTTATTATTCTTGTTGTTGGTGTTCGTTGTTATAACGAGATTCATATATATAAAATGTTCATTTTTAGAAGTGTAATAGAAGCTCTTAGAGTGAGGAAACAGTGTTTAGACAGTCTTAGTGTTCACATTGTAGATATGAGATGTCGAGACGTGTATGTAAAGACATTTTAAAACACATGATATATATAAGACATTTAATGACAATTTCCACTTTACCTTTTTGGTAGAATTACAACACAAAGACGACGTTTATAAAAACACTTGATGGGTTTATTTCTTCTCCCGACCAGTCGTGGTTTTCTGAGTCAAGAATTCAAAGCTTTACATACCAAGTTTCAAAGGTGACCGTCTCGCTTCTAGACGTTCGAATGTCTGTCTGGACTGTCGTCTATCGTCCTCAGACTCTCTCTCAGACTCTCTCCCAGTTTCTCTCTGCTTAACTCTATATCGAGAACTTCCCATTTTCCATGACGTCATACACATGTTAAAACATGTGTCTTCTTTCACGTGTTCTGGAAATGCGTGTCAAAAACTTTTTCCTTTGTTTACAAAAGGAATTTTAACCTATATTCCCAGTAACCTATATTTCCAATATGTTAAAAACATGTTTATTAAATTATCTTATAGTTGCATTCTTCAATTGAATTTTCATAACAGAATTGTCAATGCACATTCTTTTCTTGAAACTATTTTATCTCTAAGCTAAACAATGGTTTGTTTTCACATTCCATTTGCTAATTCTCTCTCGTAATCTATTTCTAAACCTAAATTACGAGGTTCGAATTTCGTCTATGCTATTTCATTTTCATTTTAACTAAATTTCTCTATTTTTATACTTACATGAAAAGGGGACAGCCCTTATCATGTAACATTATATTACAATGGTAGCAGTTGTTGTATTTGGTATGAATTATTGTAAATAAATCGGCGCATAGAAACAAGAAGAATAACCCAATTAAATATTCAAAGATGATTTGTATTGTTTTATTTGACAAAATATTTACAATTCGTAATGATAGAAAGTGGGGGAAAATTAGGACTTAAAGACACTACAAAATAAAGGAATAAATAATAAATAAATAAACCGTATAAAATGCTAATTATAATAAATTAATGAAGCCGTCTCAACTTATCTAAGGTATGAACTATTTACTGTTTACCTACGTGAACCGAAAACAAGTAAGATTGGTAATATTGTAGATAATAATAGATAACAGTTTTGAACCTATCAACCTATCGACAGGGATTGCTTGTTTGTACTATTAGCATGCCATCTTTTTTACTGTGAACATACCTTTTAAACTAAGGTCGAGGGAGTGATCCCTAGGAAGCATGTCAGTTAAAATGATGCGTCTTTACTCCGATATTTCGATTACACTTCAACAACCTAGAACTACTTGAAAAGAAATTAATGAAAAGAAAAGTATATTTCTAGAAAGAAATATAATGAATTCTGAACTAAAACCGTCATTTGTCGTCATTGGCGACCATTTTTTAAATAAAAACGTAACTTGTGCATTTTAGGCTTTGAAATGTGTCCTCCAAACCTAAAATGCACAAACACTCTAAAAACAAAAGTTTACTTGTTCTTTCCTACATTATATGGCAAATAGAAAAGTTGATTATTTGGATTCGGTCTTCAGTGTTATCTTCTGTAGATCTATCTTGTCGAACTTGGGAGGACCCGTGGCGTAGTGGATAAAGAACTTGGTAAAATTCAGTTGCAAAGTGACATATGCATTGTACAGGGTGGCACGATAAAATTGTCGCCTTAGAAAAGAGGACATGATTTCAATTTTCAATTTTATTGTCGACCATCTACTAATTGACCAGTTGTGTACAAATCCCAAGAGCATTAGACGCTTTCTATCATATCTGAAAGCGACACAATGTTCAACAAGCGAGATCGGAGATGCAACGCTGTACAAGTTCTGCTCTCTACCGATCCAAGTTATGGCAACAGAATCATTGCCAGCATCCTTAAAATACATCGTTGGATTGCCAGGAATAACAGGGATGTGCCCTGGGTGATAAAAATAAAGTTTTCAGCCACGATTATGGTCTTTGGTGTGGTTTCAAGTGAAGTCCACATCGTGCCACCTCATATCTTCGAAGTTGGCTTGAAAGTCAACACCAAAGTGTACCTGGATGTGCTGTAGCATGTAATAATCCCCTCGAGACGCAGGTTTGGTTTCAGAAGGAGTGCCACGACTTTGCACCATTCCCTCACTGCCCCCCTCCTCTCTCGATCTGAATCCCCTGAATTACTTTATTTGGTCATGTCGAGAACATCACCAACTTGACCTCCCACAATACTGAAGCCAACCTGATTGCCGGCGCTTGTGGAAAAAGTAAGCGCTCAGTTCCGGACCCGTATCCAGATGGTGATTGTGACTGAAGGCAACACACTGAATAGATGCAAGCTCTATTACATACTGAAGTTACCTGAATTGATTTTCACAATAAAAGTTTTAAAATAAAGCTGTAGTGTTGTTTTCTTTAGGTTGATAATTTTATTGTTCCACCCTGCATTAATAAAGATTAATCTGCATAGATATTACGACTTTTCTGTTTTAATTTGCTTCAGTTTTTTTCTTACCATTACACTTCTGCATTGTATTGCTTTTTATAAATTAAAATTTCATTTATAAAGTATTTTTTTCTTTTGCCATTGGCAAGTAATATAAAAACTCAGTAAAAGATTTTCATCGTCATTTATTCGTATCTAACTGAAGCTGATCTTTTAAACGAGACGAAAAGACTTTCCCTCTCCCTAAACATTCTTTATTTTCGTGTCTAGTTTTATCATCTTCTTGTTTTATTCCCATGTCTTTATCTCCGACTGAAATGAAGCTGTTTCTCTTTCTTCTGTGAAGTGCTTCTCCAATCTTGTTCACATTTCGGCGGTGTAAAAGAGAAACCACTTGAGAAGGGGACGGCAATCACAGCTGGCGGAGTGGGCCCGAAAATGAATGATATATGTGTCTAATATGGCCCTTTTCACTTCTCAGCATTTTCTCGCTCTCTCATTTAGTCAAACGAAAATAGTCAATGTTATTTATAATGGCAACATGCAAAATTTAGCGGTACCCACCAAGAGTTATATACGTTTCTGAATTATTTTGCGATGAGGACTGATAAATCGTATAATTTGGGTTTTCCGAACAACTGTTCACATCTTGGCTGTTATTTTCGCAACGTTTCAATCGATGTACGCTTCAACCTTCTCCGTGTGTATCTTATCGAACTCTGGAATCTTTTTGTCGAAACTGAGAATCTGCATTTCTAACAGAATCCTTTATTTAATCAACGGGGGTAGCGTACTCCTGTTCCGTCGGATATGACCGGTAGAAGTCCTAAATAATTCGTATGATGTCCGCATTAAGGGTTGAAGCTTCTAACCTTCGAAGAGTGTAACTTTCAACTGTATTTACCAAGTACTTTATCCACTACGCCACGGATCTTTGTAAATTCCTGATCCGAAGGTTACATCGACTGAAACAATGTGTGAACAATACTATAGATGAGAGCAATAGTCTAAATAATTTTTAAAATACCACTCAGAGTTGTCCAGGAATGTTTTTACTTTTATTTTTATCTGCGCTTATTCAACATTCTCCTTTATTTTCTGTTAATTTATTTCTGATATTAATTTTGGAAATACACTTCTATAAATGGTTACGTGTAATTAAAAATGAGATTTTCAATAAGATTATGTACGAATTTCTCCTCCCACACCTCTCATCATCTCGAACAGACTTTCTGCTTTCCTTGAATCTCTTCTGCCACCCAAAAACTTGTACTTGATTCATACAAGATGGTTAAAAACAGTCTGAAGCATTCTATACGTTTTTTTCAAGTTTAAAACAGAATTTTATTTTATATCGTACTTCTAATGTGTCCTCACTTCCAGATTGCAGTTTTGAAATTTACCAGCTGTAATAATCAGACTTTAATAGGGTGTACTCTAATTCCTGCTTTAGCTGTTCATTTAAACCTGAAATAATAAATCCATTGTCTATATGGTTAAATCCTTGTTCTTGAAGACCCTGATGGACAGTCTTACAAAAGAGATGTGGCCTGCCTGTAGTCGATTTTCGATTACTTTCGAGCAGTTATCTAAAGTGGAAAGAATGCTGCCTAGGTATAGGAAGTGCTCGACGCATTCTATGGTGGTGTCATCAATGATAATGTTGAAGTCTGATACAACTTTCGCTGGCCGTGGTTGGGCCAATATTTTGGTCTTGGTCTTGTTAACTGTTAAGCCAAAGCACGAATATGCGACGTGAAAATTGTCCACAGACTACTGAAGTTCATCTGAGGATTAGACTACGGCGGCGTATTCGTTTGTCTATTGCAGTTAAGTCACTTTGATTGTGTTAGCCATACGTCTTGATTTTAATCTGGCCAGTTTGGAAATTGAAGTGCACGGCTTTGATAATGTTCACAAATGGCCCAAGGACTTTAAACCGATCTAGGGCGTACCACATTGCTGTTCTTGAAACACTGTTATACCTTTTCTCAAGGTCGTAGAATATTAGGAATATGTTTTTTTTGTTCTTTTGATTTTTCCTGCAATCGGCGGGCACAAATATCAATGGTACCACTGGATGAGCGGAAACCACATTGGGATTCAGGTAAGATATCTTCGACTACGCTCTATAGTCGGTTTAAAAGTATACGGGCCAGAATCTTCTCTAATATTGATAGTAGCGAAATCCCTCTATAATTCCCACATTCTCTTCTATCTCCTTTTTTGAAGATGGTAACAAGAAGAGCATCTTTCCAGTCACTGTAAACCTATTTTTCCTCTCATGCTATTATTGTGAAAGAGTGGAGGCATGTCTTCACAGGGAGACCCTTTTATGTGAGGACCTTTGTAATGATGTTGTTGAATTCGGCAACTTTCGCTTGTGCATTTATTATAGTACTATACTAAACTTTTCGAAAGTTGGCAGAAGAGATATCCATAGGTGGGGTGGATGCTGTGGCCCGTTCATGAGGAAATCCTGTTAACCTAAGGAGTCTCTATTGAGCAGGATGTTACAGTGTTCAATTCACTTGTTCTGTATTTCAGTTTCTTCTGCCAGGATTACATTTGTTGCTAGCATGAGAGTCCCTGCAGCACAGCATTTTGATCCAAAAGTTTTCTTAGTACTAGCAAAAATATTCTTAAAGCCCCTTCCGTCTGCGAAGCTTTGCAGGTTTTTGGCAGTTTGTTGCAGATTGGGGGTCTTCCTCTAGTGTTTCTGCCATTTCTGTAGATATGTGTCCATTTGTTTTCCCCTAATGCATATTATAGAGAGCGGTGTCATCAGCAAATATACCCATCTCAGAAACAATTTTATCAGCAAGGTCATTTATGAATATCAGGAATAATAAAGGTCCCAGGATAGACCTCTGAGATACGCCCGCATTTATATCATATTGTTTAGATGTACGATCGTCAAGGACAACCTGGATTTTCTCTTATATAAGAAAGATTTAATTATGTTAAGTATTCTTCTAGTGATACCGTAAGATCTGATTTTCCTAAGAAGATCTTCATGCCATACCCTGTCAAAAGCCTTAGATATATCTAGAGCTACCGGTCTACCCTCCCTTGCTTTGTCCAGTGAATGGTATATACGTTCAGAGATAACAATTAGTATATCTGCTATGGAACGGGCTTGCCTAAATCCATATTGATTGTCGGTCAAGAGTTTAGCAGCTATAAGGTGATGGACTAGAGCTTAATTAATTATAGGCGAAAACATTTTGATGAAAAGTGGGAGGAGACTAATGGGGCGATAATATAATGAATCAGTTCTTTCGCCAGAATGTTTCAAAACTGGTACCACAGATGCAGTTTTCCAGCAGTCAGGAAAGCAAGAACGATGAAGAGTAAGACGACTCAAAGAAGCAGCACATATGATGGGTGACGATTAATTACTAAATATATTTAGTATTAAATTTAACACGATGTGGGAAGCATGAAATATAATAATAGGTAATATATACAATAATATGCAAGTAAGTAATTTTCTAATAATAATAATAATAGTAATAATAATAATAATAATAATAATATATATATATATATATATATATACATATATATATATATATATACATATAGCTGAATGTCTGTGTGTGTGTCTGGTCACGAATAGGCTCCTATATGGTTGACTATTTTAAAAAACTGATCACATATAATGATAAAAGATGTATCGAGACACAGGAATGAGTATGTTTGATCTGGCAGAACGGTGCTTCTTTAAAATTGTGGGGTCTGCGTCCGCGCCTGGTCCACAAAGTATGGAAATAAAAAATTTATAAATTAAAAAAAATGTTTACAAGTTTTTTTCATATAGATGTACATAATAATACTTTAATAAGTATGTTTTAACTTAAATAGGGATGGTATAATAAGATCGTAGAGTCTGTGTTCGCGCCTGGCCGCCATAGAATGGAAATAGGCACAAACTTTAATAAAGACTTTTCATATCTATCTGCGTAAGTATACTTTGATAATTATGTTTCAGTTTGAAGAAATATGGCACAATAAAATTATGGGGGGTTCGTTCGCGTCTGACCTCCATAGAATGGAAATATGTCACAAAGTTTAACAAGGTTTTTTTTAATATAGATCCACAGAATATTGTAATAAGTGTTTCAGTGTGAACAGGTATGGTATAATAAATTATGGGGTTCATCTATTTTATTTTTGCTTTCATCATATTTTGCTTTGGTTTTGATAGCCACAAATTCGAAGCTATCTCTTTACAACCCTTCTTTTTCATAACCTATCATACTTTCATAAATCAGAGTCCATTTTCTGTAGGCTGTTTTTGAACCCAGTCAACGACGGGAACATTTGCTAGTATATATATATATATATATATATATATATATATATATATATATATATATATATATATATTAAGCAATACAGAATATTCCGCGTTTCATCCACGTAAGCCTGACGAATCCTTGCGTTGATGAAACGCGGAATATTCTGTGTAGCTTAATTGCCATATATATTTTCATGACTTACTATCTAGCTCTACCTATGTATTGAGCACTGTTAAAGTTATTACTTAAAATTTACGCATAAAATTTTATTTTCGTATATTAATTGATGTGATTGAATGAAGTATATATATATATATATATATATATATATATATATATATATATATATATATGTTTTTTTATTATTCAATTTTCACCCTAAACAAGGTAAGTGCCACTTTGAAGTAGGGGCTACTATCGGGGACATTATTTGCGGGAGCATTAAAGGGAGATGACTAGAAAGATATTTGTTCACATTACACTTCAACTTCTGCATATCAGTACAGTTGGGAAAGCAGTGTCCCTGAAGGGAGTTCCAAAGACTTGCAGTCTGGGGAAGAAACTATTGGAGTAAGATGCTTTCTTACACTATCTACTCTACTGTAAAGGGTTGGGACTTAGTTGCTTTTCGGGTTTGTCAGGGGTAGTCACATCGAGGAGGTACAAGTGCTTGCAGTTCGTCAGAGCATTCACCATTAAAGTATTTGTAGAACACGGAGAGGGATGCAACATTTCGTCGATGGGACAGAGATTGAAGCCTAGATAACAGTTCAGGACCTATCGGTTGGCGACTCTCTTTTGAACCTTGACCAGGAGTGAGAGACAAGCAACAGATGCACCAGCCCAAATGTGACAACAGTACTTCATACATGGGCGAATGGTGGCCTTATAGAAATACAGGATACTTTCGGGCGTACGTAATTTTCTGGCACGGAAGAAAGAGCCCACCTTCTTTGCAGCAGCTTTGGCAATGCTCTCAATGTATTTATTCCAGTTCATGTTCCCTGTAAACGTTAGGCCTAGGAGTTTAAAGGAAGTACTTTCAGGCAGTGTGTTCTTGGCCATTGCTATTGGTGGTAGAAAAGATTTCTTGTAGTTATTGAAGGAAACAAGCTTAGTCTTGGCAGCATTGAATGTGACCATTCACTTTTGTCCCCATTCAACTACAAATTGGAGATCATCCTCTAGTGTTTCTGCCATTTCCTTGGATATGTGTTCATTTGTTTTCCCCTCGTGCCTGTTGTAGAGGGTGGTGTCATCGGCAAATATACCCATCCCCGGAACAATTTTATCAGGGAGGTCATTTATGAATATCAGGAATAATAAAGGTCCAAGGATAGACCCCTGAGGTACTCCCGCATTTATATCATATTGTTTAGATGTACGACCGTCGAGGACAACTTGGATTTTTCTCTTACTTAATAAAGATTTAATTACATTATGTATTCTTCCAGTGATACCATATGATCTTACTTTCCTTAGAAGACCATCGTGCCATACCCTGTCAAAAGCCTTAGATATATCAAGGGCTACCTCTCTACCCTCCCCTGTTTTGTCCAGTGAACGGTATATACGTTCAGAGACTACAGTTAAGATATCTGCTGTTGAATGGGCTTACGGAATCCATATTGTTTGTCGGTCAGAAGTTTAGCAGCTGTTAGGTGTTGGACTTGGGCTTGATTAACTAAGGACTCAAATAGTTTGGCGAAAAGTGTGAGGAGGCATATGGGGCGATAATTTAGTGGGCCAATTCTTTCACCAGACTGGTATCACAGAAGTGGTTTTCCAGCAGTCGGGAAAGCAAGATTCGTTAAGGCATATATTGTAAAGTTTGGAGAGAACTGGAGCAACCTCAGCAGAGCACTTTTTTATTAGCACAGCCGGGATGAGATCTGGTCCGCATGCTTTTGAGGTGTCTAGGTTTTTTTATGATGCCATGCACCTGAGATGGGGTGATTTTCAAATTGTCTAGTGTGGCGTCTGTCTGCAAAGGAAAGTTGAGGAGGGAGTGGTGTGCCGGGTCCAGTGTGGAGTTAGAGGCAAACCGACTGGCAAGCAGAGTAGCCTTGTCGGTTCCCGTGCAAGCAACCTCATGATTGTTTGATAGTGGGGGAATCATTGATTCCCCATTATTTACTACACTGTTGTAGATTTTCGAAAAATCACGGGTTCCTAATTTCTGTGCCTCTCCAGTAATGGCTGACGAAATGAGAACATGCTACCGCCAACATGAAGTAAATATCGGTTCTGTTCGAAATTTCCTGTACATTCCCGAGTTCGACAGAATATTCCTAAAGAAGGTCGAAGGTGACATCTACCGAAACGTTGTGAAAATGACTCTCAAAATGAGAACAGTAGTCCGAAGAATCTAAATAATACGAATAACCAATCCCTATCTCAAAAATTCAGAATCGAAGGAGGTCATTATTACGTGGACGGTATTATGGCTCAAAATCGATACAAAATACGCAACATTCCTGTTTAGGCTTTTCTATCATTCATTTAAAAATGTCAATTCCCCAAAACTTTAATTTTTCACTGTTAATTGAAGCGCATAATGTTGAAAGTTTATATAAAATTATCTCCCTTGAAAAGAGAATTCTAAAAAGATTTTCAAGCACTTTTGTTTTAAAATAACATTTCTCTAATTTTATTGATAAGTATAAAAATAAATACTATTGATAAAACGATTGCGTGTATAGAATAAAATATGTCAATAGAAATTAGAAATACATACTACAGAATATTAATTTATTAGAAACTTGAAAAAATATGCTAATGGACAATATCGAATTTTTTGTATAATAATCTTACATCACTAAATCAAGCCTTACTGGTTTTGTTGTTTAAAAAGGCGTAAAAGACTTCGTATTTACTCATTTTTTTTTAAATTACATTTTCACCCCAAACAAGGCAAACTGTCACTTTGGTGTAGGGGGCTACTATCCGGGGCAACAACTACTGGGGTACTATGTAGGGATTTGGGCAGCAAGATGTCGGTTCACGTTACACTTGAACTTCTGCACGTCAGTACTGTTGGGGAAGCAGGGACCTAGAATGGAATTCCAGAGTCTAGCGGTTCTGGGGAAGAAACTATTGGAGTAAAAAGGTCTTTTACATCTAGGGATCTCTACAGTGTGGGGTGGGATTTAGCAGCCTGTCGGTTTGTCGAGGGTGCTCACGTAGTGGGGGCACAAGTGATTGCAGTTCGTCAGAGCATTCACCAATAAAATACTTGTAGAAAAGGCAGAGGGATGCAACATTTCGTCGATGGGACAGAGGCTGAAGCTTAGATGCCAGTTCAGGGCCTATCAGGTTTGCGACTCTCTTTTGAACCTTGTCAAGGAGCGAGAGACTAGTAGCAGATGCACCAGCCCAGATGTGGCAGCAATACTCCATACATGGGGAATGGTGGCCTTATAGAGGTACAGGATACTTTCGGGTGTTAGTAGTTTTTTAGCACGGTAGAGAGAGCCCACCTTTCTTGCAGTGGCCCTGGCAATGCCTTCAATGTAATTGTTCCAACTCATGTTTCCTGTGAACGTTAGGCAAGGAGTTTGAAAGATGGACTCTCAGATAAAGAGTCGTTGGCCATTGCTATAGGTGGTAGAGAGGGGTTCTTGTAATTATTGAATGAAACTAGTTTAGTCTTGGCAGCATTGAACGCGACCAACCACTTTTGTCCCCATTCCACTACAGATTGGAGGTCTTCCTCTACTGTTTCTGCCATTTCTTTAGAAATGTGTTCATTCGTCTTCCTGTCGTGTCTGCCATAGAGTGTAGTGTCATCAGCATATATACCCATCTCAGAGGCAATTTTGTCGGGGAGGTCATTTATGAATATCAGGAACAATAGAGGTCCAAGGATAGAACCCTGGGGAACCCCCGCATTTATATCATATTGTTTAGATGTACCACCGTCGAGGACAACCTGGATTTTTCTCTTGTCCAAGAAGGATTTAATTATGTTAAGTATTCTACCAGTGATACCGTATGATCTGATTTTCCTGAGGAGACCCTCATGCCATACCCTGTCAAGAGCCTTAGATATATCTAGAGCTACCGCTCTGCCCTCCACCGCTTTGTCTAGTGAATGGTATATACGTTCAGAGATCACAGTTAGGATGTCTGCTGTGGAACGGGCTTGTCTAAATCCATATTGTTTGTCAGTCTGTAAGATGATGGACTAGAGCATTGTTAATTATGGTCTCAAATATTTTGGCAAAAAGTGGGAGGGGGCTAATGGGGCGATAATTTGATGGGTCAGTTCTTTCGCCAGAATTCTTGAATACTGGTACAACAGAAGCAGTTTTCCAACAACCCGGAAAGCAAGCTTCGTTAAGGCATTTGTTGTAGAGTTTGGAGAGAACTGGAGCTACTTCGGCTGAGCACTTTTTTAATAACACAGCCGGGATAAGATCGGGTCCACATGCTTTTGAAGTGTTAAGGTTTTTTATGATAGCATGCACCTGGGCAGGGGTGGTTTTCAGATCGTCTAGCGTGGCGTCTGTCCGCATAGGAAAGTCAGGTAGTGGGTGGTTGGAAGGGTCCAGTGTGGAGTTGGAGGCAAACCGACTGGCAAGCATGTTAGCCTTGTCCATTGCTGAGGAGACAACTTCGTGATTGTTGGTTAGTGGGGGAATTGTGGATTGCCCATTATTTACTACACTGTTGTAGATTTTCCAGAAGTCTCGAGTTCCTAGTTTTTGTGCTTCGATGCGCTTTTTAGTTGTTTCCGTAAATTCTCTCTTAGCTGTCGCTATTTCTTTCTTAACGTTATTTCTAGCTTCTATATACTTCAGTCTGTTTGAACTGGACTTATGTCGGTTAAATCTGCCGTATGCATGCTGCTTTTGAGCAATGGCAGTTGCACAAGTCGACGTAAACCATTGGGGAGAGTGGGGCTTACTATAGAATTTCCGCATGGGAACATGTGCTTCCATTGCTGTTTTGAATCAGTCAGTGGTCTCGTTTGCACATTGTTCAGCAGGGATAGAGAAAATATCTCTCCATGGGGCATCTCTAATAAGTACCCTGATGGCTTCCCAGTCAGCCTTTTTATAATAGATATTAAATATTAAAATTAGATATATTTTTATAATTAGATATATGTTAAGAAAAGGTGTTCATGGTAAACAAAAACTGTCTATCAATATGCATTGTGTAAAATAAACTAAATTCGATTTAAAACTTAAGCGTGACGGATAAAAATGTATGGAATAAAATCATATTTCACACTAAACATGACAGACCAAAGAAAATGTTATATCATAGCAAATCTGACAGATTAAATGAAATCATATTTCAAACCTAAGTGTGACAGACCAAAGATAATTTTATGTCAAACTTAAGCCTGCTAAATTAAAGAAAATCATATTTCAAACGTATGTTTGACAGACCAAAGAAATTGTATTTCAAACTTAGACATGACAGGCTACATAAAAAACATGACAAACCCAAGAAAAATGCTACTTCAAACTTAAGCGTAATAGACAAAAGAAAATGCTATTTCACAGTAAGCGTGGCAGATTAAATATCTTAAAGTGTTACAAACCAAAGAAAATTACATTAAAATCTTAAGCATGACAGACCAAAGAAAATGTTATTTTAAAGTGTAACAGACCAAAGAAAATTATATTTCAATCTTTAGCGTGACAGACCAAAGCAATTCATATTTCACACTAAACAAACCGCTAACTTAAGTGTGGCAGACCAAAGAATATTCTATTTCAAACCAAAGCGTTATAAAATCTCTCGCATAAATGCTTTGACGCTGTGATAAGATACGTCCATTAAATATGCACGTTTAGCAATGAAAATTATATTTCAACGTCGCTACAGGCCGACCGATGTTAAAGCGATACGAGCACATGTCTCACCATAAGTAAACTATTAGCGTTTTATTAGTGTCATTTTGGTTAATTAAACACGCGACCGGAAAGATTGACACGTGTAAAATGCGGATTGAAACATTCGTTAGTATTATTGTTTTCGTTTTCGTCGTCAAACTAATCCAAGATAAAGACTTGGTCGGGAAATGGCACATCACATGACGACGGGGAATTATTTTGGTTTTGTATCCTGTGCGAGTTGATTAACAATGGAGATATCTGATAAAGATAAAGAGAGAGAGGGGGGAGAGAGAGAGAAAGAAGGAGGGAGAGAGAGAGAGAGAGAGGGAGGGAAAGAAGGAGAGAGAGAGAGGACGAGTGAGAGGTGTGAATGTGATCCCTACAGGATGTGTGGCTAACCCTGACATGCCATCTCTGAGGTAGGATCGTTGGCAAATTTCAGTGAATTCCGCGGCTTGAAGATTATTTCGAGCATTGCTGGCATCTCAGTAACCCCGTCATCCGTTATTTTAGCAACGCAAACTACATCGCCATACACGCATATCATGTGTCCCCTGCCCCTTCAAAGAAATGTATCACCTTCATCTTTATTTACCGTTCAACAGGGACCCAAAATAGTTGAATAGATGTCTAATCCCCGGAGATCCTTATTCAAACGCAAGCATCCCTAAAGTACAAATACCTCATTTTCTATAAATTGCTGCAAACGTCCTGTTGATATTTTGTAAACTTGCACACACACGCTAAATTATGTTACAACTTTTTAGATTATTACTAAGGCCAAAAGCCATTGGAATGCAATGGTTTATTGCCAGTCGAATTATGAACTCAAGTATTTGTTGACATTGCATTGATAAACGAATGTTGTATTAGATTAGAAGTTCTTGGAAAGGCATCCTGTTCATGGCAATTCAATTTGTCTTAAAGTGCACAGGAAAATAAAGGTTCTTTGCAGTAGTTGTAGCTTGACGAGTGTTTTCTGTTGTGAATGTGGTGGAGACTGCATTAAAATCAAATGTTTTTAAACTGTGTATCTTTGTTTTATATGACTTTCATCTGTTGAAATGCGTACTTACAAATTTATTTCTCAAAAACAAAGGAACTTTTCTTTGCGACTCTGTATATTTTATCAAAGTTGCTTTCTTCATCACTTACAAAGGCCAAATGTCATTCGAGGATTAGGGTTAAAACAAAATTATAAGGGAGATGAGTGAAAACGATGGATAGTATGGACAACATTTAAACAAAATATTTGAAACAAAATATTAAATCGTGATAAAAAATAATCATCAATATCTATTATGACTTACTAGTGTTTTCTATTAATCAAGATTTTTAAAAATCTTTGTCTGCAACACAGAAAATGTTACTTATTCTGATATACACGGTGCCTTTAATACGTTTTCTAGACTTTTTTTATATAGCCATTCAAAAATTGTCGTAGAAAATCCAGTATGTTATTGCTATACATATTATGAGATGACTGACAATTAACGACTGTAAATTATAATTTACATTTATTGTTGGACATTAGTGTAAAAAGAAGAAAATGCAGAAAATTTAATTTATAAAACTCACTATGTCTGTCTGTTTGCCTGTCTTTCTATCTCACCTTTTTTCAAACTGTATCTCTTCCGAAACTAAAACTCGCAGAGCGGCGCTAGGGGCCTCAAATGATTAGATTTAATCTGGACCGTTCTTTTATAGTTTTAGCTGGTTTTAAATGATCAGAAAGAGGTCAATATTGAAAAATAAATACTTTTTGTACATTCACCTTATATTATTTTTAACCAGTTCATATACGTGTCATGTTGATACAGAGGTAACGTCACCATCTTTGAATGCTACAGGTTTGCTTCCAGTTTCGACCGTAGCGGATGCACTCAAATATATTTTTACTTTTGAAATCACGACTTTATAATAATATATACGAAATCTGGACGAATTAAAATATCGTAGTTAAGCGTATTTTACGACCGAGTAAAGCCGCCCCCTCTGCTATACATGAAAAATGTAAATGAAAGAATATGCAGTGATTAGTTAGTTCCGAAAAGACTAATTGGTCATGTGATTCAATGTTCTCCAAATTAATCCGAGTTGTAATAGGCAATACTGAGATAGCGATCCAAATTAAAAATCCAAAATGAGTCTAATCTAATTATCCTATAGAAAACAAAAGCAGTTCTCCAACAATCAGTAAATAAAACGTTTCAAATCGCTAAAGTTTTTGCTCCATAACAGACGGGGTAACTACTATAAGAAACTTCCATAACCAGCGAAAAGTTTTAAATGGCGGCGGAGGAATAAGTTCAAACATGCACCCGAAGTAAAGAAATGTTGTGTCATCATAAGCCAGACAGCCGAACAATAAATTCTTGTAAATTATGATTTATAGTTTTTAATTATATATATATATATATATATATGTATATATATATATATATATGTATATATATATATATGTATATATATATATGTATATATATATATATGTACATATATATATATATATATATATATATATATATATATATATATATATATATATATATATATATACCCCTCTTTCTAAACAAACATAATATAAGGAATACCCGAAAAGACTAAAACGATAAATCACAATACTAAAATCCAAGAATCCAAAAAATAAATATCAAAATAGAATGAAAGCACCCCTACCCTTATTTCAGAAGAGCTGGTCATCCCCCCCTCATCATACATACACATTAGTAACGACCTCGGATCACAGTCACCTTCCTAAGGAAGAAAATAACCTCATAATACTATAAAACAGGATACACATTCTCAAACCAATAAAAGCAAACACACACACACACACACACACACACACACACACACACACACACACACACAAACACACACACACACACACACACAAACACACACACACACACTACCCCACCCTAAAGGTAAAGAAAAAAAACATTAACAGAAAGAGAGAGTGACTACAGCCAGGTTAGCAGCCTGGACAAGCCCAATAATAGAGTAATAATAATTGAATATGCCAATGAATAATAAACACTTACAAGCCTCCACCCCTTGGAAACACTTCAAATGAACTACGAAAATCACCATTTTTACATCTCCAACACATTTGAAAATAATTTCTGACGAGGACGCTTCACAGAACGTTAGAAACGCGCGTAAAAACGATTTCAATGACTGAAAAACATTATTACAATGATCCAAACATAATTCTCAATGAAAAACCAAGACACGGAATAATAAAATAATGTTAAAAAATACACATTGTTGGTGACTACTCCCTTATTTAAATATATATATATATATATATATATATATATATATATATATATATATATAACCGGTCATAACCCCCACCCATGTTACATTCTAACTTTGTAAACGAAATAAGAAAATGTTTTTGTTTGAAATATCAGTTCTCGACGATAATTCTTGGCCTGAAGACGTAATCCCCCAACGCGGGCGTTTACAGAAACATGTATGCACATATGTAGCCATCAATGTTTGTATAAATAAATTATATATGTATATATATGTATATATATGTATATATATATATGTATAAATATATATATATATATATATATATATATATATATTGTATCAGATTAAATTCAGTATTTTCTAATTGATACTCATTAAGTTAAAGAAAGACTGCACATTCTAAAACTTCCGGAATGCATTATTCATTTCCTGTGGATTATATAACATCATTTACAATTTCTTTAAATGTTTTTGACATTGTTCCAAAATTTTAGCGATGAGAAATGCGTTCGGTTTATTTCGGTTAATCTGTTTTCTATTTTTTCCATTTTTCTATTTTTTTTTATTTTTTCATTATTTACAAAAAACATAATGTTAGTCTACAATTAGCAGAAGGAATCTACTGAAATATTAGAAAATCAGTTTCTCATCATCAGTTATGCCGTTTCTTCAAATTCTTAGACTGTTTAGAAAATAAACAGTTTTTTCTTCAAAACGAGAAATCAGTTTAATAATCTATCAGAAGTTTTATTCGCACTTTTGACAAAACGCACCGCCAAGCACGTGCATCTCGCATTAATGTAATGTTAATATGATGTTGAAAGTGTTTTCATTTTTTGTGTCCTATTTATTTATTTTCTGATTTTCTTCAGAGTTATATTTATGATAATGGACTAATAATTTCGCTCTATAATCGGAATGAAATATTTTGTCTTTAACGGTTTTCATGATTTAACGATGATTATTCGATTAAGGACTTACAATCCTTTTTACCCAACTAATGCCGAGAAATCCTTAGGCAAAAATCAAATTTATGAATGTAAAAATATGAAAGGAACAGAGAATACCGCGTTATAGAATTGTCCGGATCTAAATATACATAAATTTCTTTACTAAAAGTCAGGAAACATCAGCTCTTACTGTTAGTATCTATACATATAGTGTAAACAACTGATGATCTCTACAAACGTAGAATTATTGCTAGTTCTAGAAAGCAGGGTTGTTTAGCGATTGTAGGGGATTAAATGACTAATGGGCAAAATAATTTTCCAACGAGGTACTAAAAATTAAATTTTTATAAATACATTTGTATATAGGTTTTAAGGTTTCAAAGACTATATATATATATATATATATATATATATATATATATATATATATATATATATATATATGTAGAGAGGGAGAGAGAGAAAGAAAGAAAGATAGAGAGGGGGATTCTGCAGAAACAACTGATCTAGTAGGCTTTTTATTTATACAATTTAACAAGAATAATCTATACCAAAAATATAGGACTCTATAGGAGCGATGAACTGCTAATTATCGAGAATTCCTACGGCCCCAAATGCAGAAAAAAACAATGAAATGAAAAGAATTAATCTAAAAATTGAAATTAAATCTAATTTATAAACTGTAAAATTCTTCTATGTCACTTTCAACCTAGCAAACAATAAATATGAATCTTCTACTAAAAACAGTACCAATCCCTTGTATATACACCCTCTATCCAACCACCTGAAACATATCATTAACCACCTCCCCAAAACCATCGAAAATAGAATTGGTAAAAACTCATCAAATCGGGAAATTTTCAATGAACACAAACCCTTTTTTGAAGCAGCTTAAAAAATAGTAAATGTACTAATACCACCGTTGATTATATTGATCCCCCAATAATAAAAAAAAACAGATGTAGGAAAAATTATTTAGTTCAACCCTCCTTTTAATATAATGATTTAAGATAAACTGGAAAAAATTATTCAAGTTAGTTAACACCTACTTTCCCCCAAGAAACATTACATAAAATCTTTAATAAAAACGCTATAAAACTCAGATACAGTTGCAGTGATAACTCAGAAAGAATAATTAAAAAACATAATAATAAAATACTAAATAATGACAACAATAATTACAATAATATCAGTAACACAAAAAATGTAACTGCATAAATAAATCAGATTGTCCACTCGAACAACAATGCCTACAGACTGAAGTTGTAGACAAAGTCACTATGGTCCTAATAGAAAACCTAAATGATAAAAAATACTACATCGGACTTGCCGAAACCTCTTTTTAGAGTCTACAAATGCTAATTCAATAATCCATAAAATCCCAACAAAACTTCGTTAGCTATCTACTACTTAAACCTGATTCAAAATAATCTCACACCCAACCATTAAATATGAAATTCTCAAAAATCTAATATATATAAATGTTTATATTTCCCCTGGCTCCTTTGTTTACATGATATTTTTATTACTAACTTTAAAGACACGGATAAATTGTTAAACATTAGAAATGAAACGTCAGTTGTTTGTATACATTACGAACTCCACCTTCTTAGCAACTTCACATCCTACTGAAGTTCATATGATATAACCCCCCAACCTAAATAATTGCACCCACTTAACACGATTACACTAACTATCGAAACTAACAACTGTTACATTAAACACTATTTTACCTTATTAATTTTCAAGCAGTTTATTTTAATTAATTTTTAATTATCTATTTTACTCTTTTTAGATTATCTCATCCTCCTTATACCTTTAATTATCACACTTTTTATTAACTGAAAAATTCTTAGAAATGTAATTACGGTCAGCCTTCATATTCCTTATCTCCTCCAATATCTATGCATAATATTTTCCACTAATAATTCCAAACATAATTATGCGTAATATTCTCCAGTAATAATTCCAAACGTTTAAAAATAAAATTACTAAACCTATGTAGTTAAAACTTTAAATGTCCGACAGTAACGCAAAATTCTACTTTCCTAGAAATTCCACACCCTTCAAAATTCATCCCCTAATCTTTTCTTAACCCTGCCCTGTAATCTACTATTTTTATTCCCAACCACTTTCACATCCCCTTAATTCTATACAAACTCAACACTGCATTTTTTTACTCACCTTCCCGCCAAACAAGGCACATTGCCACTTGGATGTAATGGGGTTACTAACTGGGGCCATGTATAAGAAAGATTAAGATGTTGGGTTATGTTGCATTTGAACTTCTGCATATCAGTAAAGTTTGGGAAGGAGGCAGCAGGAAGAGAATTCCAAATTCTAGCTGCTATAGGGAAGAAGCTACTTGAGTAACAACTTCCTGGCATTTAGGGACCTCAACAATGAAGAGGTGTGATTTTGTTGCTAAGCGGGTTTGTCAACAATGAAGAGGTGTGATTTTGTTGCTAAGCGGGTTTTGTACGTCGAGGGGGCACAAGTGCAAACAGTTCATCAGAATACATTCCATCCAAATACTTGTAAAACAGGCAGAGGCATCCAACAGTGCAGCGATGGGGCAGGGGTTGGAGCCTAGTTGACAAAGTGTGACCCATTAGATTGGAAACGTTTTTTGGAACCTATACAAAAGGGAGAATAGTGGTAGATGCACCATCCCAGATGTGGCAACAATACTCCATACATAGACGAATGGTGGGCTTATAGGCTTACAAAATACTTTAATTGACTCAATGAATCAAGCTTCATGATTATCGGTTTTCATAATCGAGCATGCATATAACATTTTTGCAGTGTCTAAAGATTAGTTATTTTTAGAATATTTTTAAATAATATAATGTTTAAATTTGTCCGAATAGTTACGACACAATTGTAACATATAAAGAAATACGCCATATGAAGTTTTTATTTTATATTTTGTTGTCTTGATTTTGCAAAAGTATTATGTATATAAAGAGAGAGAGAGAGAGATAGCCATAAACTGACTATTTCGCTGTATTACAACCTTAAGTGTGGCTAAACCAGAACCCATTTCAAGCTCAGGATCGAACCAACAACCATCTAGATAGTGAGTAGTTCTATCCATTAGGCCGCTCGGACAGGCGCCATTAACTGTGATATTTAACAATGTATATTACAAATAATGACCGATACTCACACAGTACCCAATTTCCTTATACCACACACACACACACACACACACACACACACACACACACATATATATATACATATATATATATATATATATATATATTCAATTTATTTGGCAAAACATAAAACAAGCCCGTTTCAATTGCCATTTAGGTAAGGGTTAGTAGAAACTTACACAGAAGGGGACACAACAGCTCAGCATTGAATTGTTTCGTTGTTGGCGCATTTGTTACGTCTTTTGAAAGCCTACTTTACGAGCGATCCGAATTGACAAATCGACCTTCATTCGGTTCAATCGAAATCTGCGATGAAACAGATTTTTGTAGTGTCTTCGTAAACCTCTTTCTGGCGCAGGACTGAATAATAGGTCCGCGGTATATCAGAATGACTATTGAGAATAGTGTAAGTCAAGATTAGATCACTGCGTACTCGTCGGCGCTATAGGGAGAAATGATTAAGTTGTTTAAATCAGCTTTCATAGAGCAGATCTAATAGACCTAGCATCAAGCCTATTGCCAAAAACAAGCTTTAATTGTCACGTATTATCGACCGTTTTGCATCACAAACAGTTACTACTTTAAGTGATTTATGAATATAATAATAAAAATACCGCCATTTCAGTCATCTCACATTGAAACCTCCGCCTCCTAATCATAGAAACCCTACTAATGCGAATAAACAACCCGACATAAAATGTTATAAAAAGATATAACATTTTATGTATTAATTTTCTATGTTTACTTTAATGCTGCCCATTACGTGTGTAGAACTAGTTAATAAGTTATTGGAATATATCTGGTAATTATGTTACATATTAGCTACCGCGTTTTAAATCCACAAGAAATATATTGAGAAATATGTGAGACCTTAATTAACCATGCTCTAGTCTGGCACCTTACAGATGCTAAACTTCTGACTGACAAACAATATGGATTTAGACTAGCCCGTTCCACAGCAGACATCCTAACTGTAATCTCTGAACGTATATACCATTCACTGGACAAAGCAGGGGAGGGCAGAGCGGTAGCTCTAGATATATCTAAGGCTTTTGACAGGGTATGGCATGAGGGTCTCCTCAGGAAAATCAGATCATACGGTATCACTGGTAGAATACTTAACATAATTAAATCCTTCTTGGACAAGAGAAACATCCAGGTTGTCCTCGACGGTGGTACATCCAAACAATATGATATAAATGCGGGGGTTCCCCAGGGTTCTATCCTTGGACCTCTATTGTTCCTGATATTCATAAATGACCTCCCCGACAAAATTGCCTCTGAGATGGGTATATATGCTGATGACACTACACTCTATGGCAGGCACGACAGGAAGATGAATGAACACATTTCTAAAGAAATGGCAGAAACACTAGACCTCCAATCTGTGGTGGAATGGGGACAAAAGTGGTTGGTCGCGTTTAATGCTGCCAAGACTAAACTAGTTTCATTCAATAATTACAAGAAACCCTCTCTACCACCTATAGCAATGGCCAACGACTCTTTATCTGAGAGTCCATCTTTCAAACTCCTTGGCCTAACGTTCACAGGAAACATGAGTTGGAACAATTACATTGAAGGCATTGCCAGGGCCACTGCAAGAAAGGTGGGCTCTCTCTACCGTGCTAGACAACTACTAACACCCGAAAGTATCCTGTACCTCTATAAGGCCACCATTCGCCCATGTATGGAGTATTGCTATCACATCTGGGCTGATGCATCTGCTACTAGTCTCTCGCTCCTTGACAAGGTTCAAAAGAGAGTCGCATACCTGATAGGCCCTGAACTGGCATCTAAGCTTCAGCCTCTGTCCCATCGACGAAATGTTGCATCCCTCTGCCTTTTCTACAAGTATTTTAGTGGTGAATGCTCTGACGAACTGCAATCACTTGTACCCCCACGACGTGAGCACCCTCGACAAACCGACAGGCTGCTAAATCCCACCCCCACACTGTAGAGATCCCTAGATGTAAAAGATCTTTTTTACTCCAATAGTTTCTTCCCCAGAACCGCTAGACTCTGGAATTCCATTTCAGGTCCCTGCTTCCCCAACAGTACTGACGTGCAGAAGTTCAAGTGTAACGTGAACCGACATCTTGCTGCCCAAATCCCTACATAGTACCCCAGTAGTTGTTGCCCCTGATAGTAGCCCCCTACAGCAAAGTGGCAATTTGCCTTGTTTGGGGTGAAAATGTAATAAAAAAAATAAAATAAAAAAATAAGACGACTCAAATGTATTTCAGCCTTACCGCATAAGAATGAAACGTAGAAGCCTTTGTGTAATGTAATTTTAAGCTACAAATATTTTTATAACAGTATATATATATATATATATATATATATATATATATATGGCAAAACGTCTATCTTCTAAATTCCAACATGTTTTCATCTTATCATTATTTCTTTCATCACGTTAAAATGTTAAATACTTGATGGCATATGTTTCCTAACGCAGAAGAAATCATACAAATATTATGTCAATTCTTGAATATTTTCCGCCCTCACTCATCAGAAGAATAAAATCTCATTAACCTAAAAAAAAAACAAGAATTTCGGCATGATTACATAAATCCGAAAAGCCCGAAGAGTAGGTGCAATCGTGTTTTATGATATTTCTGCTGCCTTTGATAGATACACACACACACACACACACACACACACACACACACACACACACACACACACACACACACATATATATATATATATTATAATATAAAGATGAACGTTTGTGTGCGTCTGGTCACGAATGGGCTCCTATATGATTGGCTATTATAGAAAACTGATCACACATAATGATAGAAGATGTATCGAGACACAGGAATGGGTATGTTTGATTTGGCATAATGATGATTCATTAAAATTGTGGGGTCTGTGTACGCGTCTGGTCTACAAAATATGGAAATAAAAAATTAAAAAAAAAACAAAACGTTTACAAGTGTTTTTGATATAGATGTACATAATAATACTTTGATAAGTATGTTTTAACTTAAATAGGACTGGTATAATAAAATTGTGGGGTCTGCGTTCGCGCCTGGCTTCCATAGAATGGAAATAGGCACAAACTTTAATAAAGACTTTTCATATCTATCTGCGTAAGTATACTTTGATAATTATGTTTCAGTTTGAAGAAATATGGTATAATAAAATTATGGGGTGTTCGTTCGCGTCTGACCTCCATAGAATGGAAATATGTCACAAAGTTTAACAAGTTTTTTTAATATAGATCCACAGAATATTGTGATAAGTGTTTCAGTGTGAACAGGTATGGTATAATAAATTATGGGGTTTATCTATTTTATTTTTACTTTCATCATATTTTGCTTTGGTTTTGATACCCCCAAATTCGAAGCTATCTCTTTACAACCCTTCCTTTTCATAACCTATCATACTTTCATAAATCAGAGTCCATTTTCTGTAGGCTGTTTTTGAACCCAGTCAACGACGAGTACTTTTGTTAGTATATATATAAAGTTCATAACTAAAGCAGTATTGAAAAGTTCACTCTTTTTTAGAAGATCGAACACTATCAGTAATTTCTATATATTCGTTAAATGAATAATAAAAATATTTTCCATGTAATCAGTAAAGCTGTTTTAGTTGATGTCTGGACAGACGTGACTTTAGTTTATTTTCAAATCTTGAGAACGGTTGTACAGTTATATACAGCCACGCTGACGAGTCTTCGTTCAGATGAGACATATATGTATATACGCTGATACGATGTTTAAAAAATGTTTTCAATTAGTTAATAAAGTGTTAAAATGTAAACGTCAACGTTTCAAAGCCAAAAGCTCAAATTCAAAGTCAACTACTTGCCTTACAATTGTCCGATGAAAGTAAATATCTTTTTCCTTTCTTCAGAATACAATAAAATCACGTTTTGTTACGTATTTCATTTTATTGACTATATGTATATTATATTTGTAGCGATTTTTCTGAATTAAAAATTATTACTTTCAAAAATCGAAATTTTTAGATGTGAAAAAAGTTCTAAAAATATTTAGATACACATAAGTGTAAAAAGTTCGCTTCTTGCTTTTTTTGAAAATTGTATCTGCTTGAAATTTAAGCAATTGTTTTTGTACGAACAAAACGCATAAAGACAGATTTCATTTGAAGACTTCCACATTTTATCGTCGCCATGATGGATTTTTTTTCTTTTGTTATTTCAGGTGTTCACTTTATAAGGAATCCTTCATTTTCCTGTCAAATAATTTTAAAAAGGAGGAGAAAAGAAAACGGGGGAAAATAAAGTACGGACACGTAGCGCAAAGGATAAAGGTATTACGTTACAAAAGTTCTTTTTTAATGTCAATTCCCTCAAAACAAGGCACAAAGACACTTAGTCGTGAGGGGCTACTATTTTGTATCAGATTTGTAGCGATAGTATTTAGGAAGTTGGCCAGCGAGATGTCTGTTTACCATACCCTTGAATTTTTGCATGTCAGTACAGTCAGGAAAGCAGGGGTCCGAGTGCAACAGTATGAAGAAAAAAAAATTCCAATGAAAGGCTGTACGACATCTACATCTTTACAGTGTAGGGGTGGGATTTTGCTGCTTGTCTTTGTTGTCTTTTGGGTTTGTCGAGGTTATTGACGTCTAGTGCTTTGAGTTTTTCAGAGCACTTGCCATGGAAATAATTGTGAAACAGGCGCAAGGACTCTATGTTTCAGCGATGGGACAGAGGTTAGAGTTAAGTTGATGGATCAGGATATTAGGTTGGCAAGTCTTTTCTGAACCCTGTAAAGGAACGAGATATTGGAGGCGGATGCGCTATCTCAAATGTGGCAACAATACTCTATGTATGGGCGAATCGTGACCTTGTAAAGATACAGAATACTCTCGCGTGTGAGTAGCCTTTTAGTGCGAGCCTTGGCGATTATCCCAATTCATGTTGTCTGTGAATGTTAATCCTAGGAGATTGAGGGATGGACTTTCAGGTAGTGTATCAGTAGCCACGGCAATCAGTGGTTAAGACGGTTTCTTGCAATTATTAAAGGAAATAAGCTTAATCTTGGCAGCATTGAATGTTACCAACCAGTTACGGCCTAATTCCATTATAGGCTGGAGGTCTTCCTCTAGAGTTTTGGCAATTGCCTTAGATATGTGTTCATTAGTTTTACCCTCGTGTCTGTTATAGAGCGTCCTAGGCAAATATTTCCATCCCAGAGAAAAAAAATGTATGTTCTAAGTCTTTTTAAAGTTAATGGTTGAATTCCCACTACAGGCGATACTAACTCGGAATAAAAAAATACTTATTTACCACTTCTACCTGGTAACAAATCAAGAGAACAATCTATTCCTGTGGATTCAAAAAGTTTAGCTCAAAATTCCGTTTAGATCCTTAAGTTCGACAAGATATACTTGAAGAAAGTCAGGGGTTACATCGGGAGAAACGCTGTACGAATAACATTTAAGGTGAAAATAGCAGATCAAATAATCCAAATAGTAAAGAAAACATGCCTTTAACTGCAAAGTACACTTTTTAAATAACGTACTTTAGACTTATATTTGGTGATGGCTGGCGAAACAAGAATAATCTACTTCCGTGGATAAAATAAAAGGTCAGTTCGAATTTCCGTAAAAGTTATTACATTCGATATCAAAATTCCCTAGTTTGACAAAATGCACCTGAAGATCCACCGAAATGTTGTAAGAATAACAGCTAAGATGAGAATGGTAATTCGAATAAAACAAAAAAACGTTTTTTAATTACATTTTCACCCCAAACAAGGCACATTGCCACTTTGGTGTAGGGGGCTACTATCAGGGGTAACAACTACTGGGGCACTATGTTGGAATTTGGGCAGCAAGATGTTGGTTCACGTTACACTTGAACTTCTGCACGTCAGTACAGTTGGGGAAGCAGGGACCTGGAATGGAATTCCAGTCTAGCGGTTCTGGGGAAGAAACTACTGGAGTAGAAAGATCTTTTACATCTAGGGATCTCTACTGTGTCTGTGTGTGTGTGGGGGGGGGGTTAGCTCCAGTCGGGTTTGTCGAGGGTATCTACGTCGTGGGGGCACAAGTGTCTGCAGTTCGCCAGAGTATTCACCACTAAAATACTTGTAGAACAGGCAGAGGTATGCAACGTTTCGTCGATGGGACACAGGCTGAAGCTTAGATGCCAGTTCAGGGCCTATCAGAGTGAGAGACTAGTAGCAGATGCACCAGCCCAAATGTGACAGCAGTACTTCATACATAGGCGAATGGTGGGCTTATAGAGGTACAGGATACTTTGGGGTGTTAGTAGTCGTCTAGCACGGTAGAGAGAGCCTACCTTCTTCGCAGCGGCCCTGGCAATGCTTTCAATGTAATTGTTCCAACTCATGTTTCCTGTGAACGTTAGGCCAAGCAGTTTGAAAGATGTACTCTCAGATAAAGAGTCACTGGCCATTACTATTGGTGGTAGACAAGGTTTCTTGTAGTTATTGAAGGAAACCAGTTTAGTCTTGGTAGCATTGATTGTGACCATGCATTTTTGTCCCCATTCCACTACAGATGGGAGGTCATTCTATAATGTTTTTGCCATTTCTTTAGATATATGTTCATTTATTTTCCTGTCATGTCTGTTATAGAGTGTGGTGTCATCAGCATATATACCAATTTCAGAGACAATTTTGTCGGGGAGGTCATTAATGAATATTAGAAACAATAGAAGCCCAAGGATAGACCCCTGCGGCACTCCCGCATTTATATCATATTGTTTCGATTTACGACCGTCGAGGACAACCTGGATTTTTCTCTCATCTAAGAAGGATTTAATTATGTTAAGTATTCTACCAGTGATTCCGTATGATCTAATTTTCCTGAGGAGACCCTCATGCCATACCCTGTCAAAAGCCTTAGATATATCTAGAGCTACCGCTCTGCCCTCCCCTGCTTTGTCCAGTGAATGGTATATTCGTTCAGAAACTACAGTTAGGATGTCTGCTGTGGAACGGGCTTGTCTAAATCCATATTGTTTGTCAGTCAGAAGTTTAACATCTGTAAGGTGACGGACTAGAGCATTGTTAATTATGGTCTTAAATATTTTGGCGAAAAGTGGGAGGAGGCTAATGGGGCGATAATTTGATGGGTCAGTTCTTTCGCCAGAATTCTTGAATACTGGTACCACGGAAGCAGTTGTCCAACAGCCCGGAAAGCAAGATTCATTAAGCATTTGTTGCAGAGTTTGGAGAGAACTGGAGCTACTTCGGCTGAGCACTTTTTTAATAGCACAGCTGGGATGAGACCAGGTCCACATGCTTTTGAAGTGTCAAGGGTTTTTATGAAAGCATGCACCTGAGCAGGGGTGGTTTTTAGATCGTCTAGCGTGGCGTCTGTCCGCAAAGGAAAGTCGGGCAGGGGGTGGTTGGAAGGGTCCAGTGTAGAGTTTGAGGGGAACAGTCTGGCAAGCATATTAGCCTTGTCCATTGCTGAGCAAACAATCTCGTGATTGTTCGTTAGTGGGGAATTTGTTGATTGCCCATTATTTACTACACTTTTGTAGATTTTCCAGAAGTCACGAGTTCCTAATTTTTGTGCTTCCATGCGTTTTTTAGTGGTTTCAGTAAATTCTCTCTTAGTTGTCGCTATTTCTTTCTTAACGTTATTTCTATCTTCTATATACTTCTGTCTGTTTGAACTGGACTTATATCGGTTACATCTACGGTATGCATGCTGCCTTTGAGCAATGGCAGTTGCGCAAGTAGAAGTAAACCATTGGGGCGAGTGGGGCTTGCTATAAAGTTTCCGCATGGGAACATGTGCTTCAATTGCTGTTTTGAACCATTCAGTGGTTTCATTTGCGCACTGTTCAACAGGAAGAGAAAAAATATTTCCCCATGGAGTATCTCTGATAAGATCTCTGATGGCTTCCCAGTCAGCCTTTTTATATCTCGTTGTTTTGAGCACTGGCTCTTCAGTTTTGGGTCTAGAGTTTAGGGCGATTTCTACCATTATCACTGAATGATCAGCGTTCCCGAGTGGGCTGTCAGCATTTGTTATACAATCCTCAGGAACTGATGTCAGAAATAGATCTAGAAGTGATGCGTGTTGTTCTTGCTTGTCATGGAAACGGGTTGGAAACGTAACCATTTGTGATAGGGAGTGATATATAGTGAAGCTATGTTTTGTGCTGTCCGCTCCATATGTGTAAGTAGAGAATCCAAGCCAGTTTTTGTGGTGGACATTAAAGTCACCAAATACATATACTTGTGCGCTAGCGTCGAGGGAGAGTGCTGTGTCTATACTGCTAGAGACTTTGTTTATTATGGTGCAGTCCTGGGTCGAGGGAGAGCGGTAGAGAAAATAAAAGTAGCTATGTTATGTTGCATGCTTAGTTTAAAGCACATAAATGCTTGATCGTCTGATTCTAGGTTTGTTTCTCTAGTCAAGGGGAGGGTGTTACGAATGTAGACTCCAAGTCCGTGCATATGTCTGTCAGTGTCCTTACGGCAGAGTGGGAGATAGCCAGGCATGTTAAAGTAGTTAGAGGGGATGGAGGAGTGTAGGTTAGTCTCACTTAGTGCTAAGATATCCGGGGTATTTGTTAGGATAAATGCTTCAACATCAGCTAAATTAGTTCTAAGTCCACGGATGTTTGTGAATGCAAGCCTCAAGGGAGGAGGCAATTTTGATTTGTTTGTCCCTAGGCCTGGTTTAAGCTTATTTTTTATTGTACTGTCATCATGTTTTTTTAAGAGTTTCAGTTAGGTAAGGGGAGCTAAACAAGAGGTTATGCAGGGTATCAGACATGCAGCACAAGTAGACCATCAGTTGACCTTTCTTCAACTAGAACTGTGGCCTCAGGAAACCCCTCGGGGATGTGTGCAGGGTCTCTTTCCATGCGCGATATGGCGCTACAAACATCCCGATATTATACAACTGTTGATGGAGCAGCCGCTCTAAGCACTACCAAAGCGCTACCAGTCGGAAACAGCAGCCAGGTACTGTCAATCCGGTACCCTCAACCCATCAGAAGAAGGTCAACCCAATCTAATTGCACAGGCATGTGTGGTACTCAAGCACTCCCAAGTACCCAGTTTTGAGGGGTGGGATGTGTCGGGAGTGGGAAAAACGGCGTTCATTGCCCTAGACAAGAAACAAGATCTACCACTAAGTGTTTTGTCGAATCACTGTGATAGTGTCTCTGCGCCTGACTAATAGGCAAAGAAGGAGTATGGAAGCTGGGCGATAGACAGAGCCTATCTACTCCTTAAGCAGTTTAGGTTTGCAGACCGGTAATTTGTTTGAGTCAACAGCTCTAGGAAGGTTGTCATCCAAGACTGGAGGGGCCTCCCTCCCCTAGGTTTAATTTCAGAGTTTTCCTTCTCCTAGACGGGTGATCTGAGAAGATCTACTGGGTCCATCAGCCCTGAGAGGGTTTGCTCTGCGCCTGGGTCCTAAACCAGGTATTTCTGCGACCCCGCGTGGTTAGTTAATGTTACAGTGTTAGTTTGTAGAGGTTATATATCTAATGAATTGTTACGCTCCTCAAAGTGATTTAGGGATATTGCTATATTATTGTTACTAAGCAGCAAAAAAAATCTCATGCAGTGGAAGCAACTATGTGAGCAGGTTTGTTAGAAAGGCGTTAGTGTGGATTAAGACTTTTACCTTTCGATTTTTACATTTTTTTAAATTTATATGTTAGTTTAGGTACAGCATAACGTTATAGTGTGAGTAGGTATTAGGAATTGAGCTAAAAATTTTGCCCAGTCACTGGATATTTTAGATTGCAGGAGGGTTAAGATGTAGGTGCAGTACAGTCCGGGTATAACTGGAGGTAAATTTGAAGTCATGGCGTATTCTGTATATACAATTAAGTAAATAGATATTTGGGCAAGTTTCAGTAGATGCGAATAGATGGAAGTTGTAGGTGTTAGTTTGGTTCTACTATTGAAGGAAGATAATTTCAGTTTTCATTTAAGAGTCATCGAGCGTTTTGCATAACAGGGAGTATCGGATTTGGTTTTGTATTGATCGTTGCAAAACAATCTAGGAAGAGGCATTGTTATGTAATGAATATCTCTTTGCATCTGAGTGCATACTTTGGTTGGTAAGTACCTAACTGGATAAGAATTAACTCTAATGCACGTCTTAGAGGTAGAAATGTATAGATGTTTAGTGATGACTGTTAGATGGTTAGCATGTGAAGGTTAGGAGCTGGAGCTAAGGATTCCACTACTAAGGCGTGTGTAATGTAGAGTTTTAGTGGCAACTAGAGGGGGCAGATTGTTAGCTTTCAAGAGACGGGGTTATTAACTTACAGAAAATAGAGTTTCATTAGGATTTAGGGTTTCAAGTAATGTTTTAGCTTGGGAGAAAAGAAAAAAAATCTCCTTCTTTTCCCCTCTTTAGCATACAGGTTAGACATAGGCAGTTGTCTTGGAGGTAAAGAGAAACAATTATTACGTGGTGATTAAATGCTTTAAATTATATTTATCTAAGACATGGCAACAGAAAAATTAGGATGACCTGCTGACAAAAAAAAAAAATACATGAAAAAAAAACATACAAAACAAAACAAAAAGAAAACTATCTCCGGTGTCATATTTTCCGAACAGTATGCTAATGATATCACTCAAAATTCTGGTGTTGCTTTTAACTCATCTCCCTATGATCAGTTGAAATATGCAGCTAATCTAAATATTGACCTGAGTTTGGTTGTGGATATATAAATATATATATATATATATATATATTTATATATATACATATATATACATATATATATGTATATATATATATATATATATATATATATATATATATATAGATAGATAGATAGATATAATTGCTTGTGTCGTTTAATCCAATTAAGATTCAGCTTGTGTCTTTCAATCGTAGACGTGTTCATTTTCTTGAGAATCCCATGGATTGGTCTGCTTTTGGGAAGAAATTGACTCTGAAACTTCGAAGTTTTTCTTGAATTTCTCACAACTGATGCTTTTCACTATCTCTACTTGTCTACTATTCGACCGAATATAAAGTGCTGTTGTCATGTTTGGGAAGTTGAATCTCTGTTTCATTTGAAGATTACTTCGCCGGTCCAATCATTTGGTTCGATTCTGATATCGATCGCCATGTCAACGAATCAGTGCTGCAACAGAAAAAATTTTCCCGCCAAATAAAACAACTCCAGTTTATAACAAAGTTTTATTTTTGGATATTTGATATTTTTACACCGGTGTTCGTTTCTGAATAACAAATTTGATAAAAGATTTCACCCGACAAATCCCAGGACAAAGTTCATTCATCACATATAAAACTAACTGCCTCTGTGACGCCAAAAATAAATAGATTACTAATCGTTGAACATCAAGGGCCTAAGGCCCAAGAGGTCCCGGCTGTTATTCCTAGTAAAAAATCAAGTGGTCCATAACCACAAGAAGAAACCATTTTATACGAAAAACAGTATTTTCTCAAATGGACAAATGGCATCCTAGATTGTCTAAATATTCATATCAGTCATATTTCCGGTTTCCTGTGTGATTCTCTTTGTTAAATATCTCTCCTCGCAGCAAGTTAGCTATTCGCATGCATTACGACTATGCTACAAACTAAACATGCAACTGCCTAATGTATATTTACAAAATTGGAGAGTTATATAATACCGTGGCGGTGCAACAGGGGCTGGAGATTAAAAGACGGTGCAGGACCTATCAGGTAAGAAATCCTTTTTTTATCCTCTGCCCCAAAAGTTTAGGCTCGTTATCGGTGCATCAGTCTAGATGCGACAAGAATAGCTTTTATAGGAAAGTTATATACAATAATCATGAAAAACAAACAAATAGAATGAACTTTCTTTCGTATACGCATCAGAACACATAACCTTCCCTCGTACAAGAATCGACAAACTAACTTTTCCTCCTGCGTGAATCTTTTTCTCTAAATGACCTTTTTATTACTTTAACAAAACCGATTAAAAACACATGAGAACGGCCATCGCGAAGTAATAAGTTTCATTTTGCAGAATAAATAAAAACCTTCGTAATTAATCTTTCATCTGCACTTATGTTATCCGCTATAAAGAAAATCGTGTTTCTACATCGTCGAGATGAATCGTTTTTTGATGCACTGTTAAGTTCATCAGAAAAAAGTAAATCGGCAATACGTTTAAGAAGAATATAAAGTGTTCCTTTTTGTTGCACTAAAGTTTGCACTTTTAGCGAATCCTCTGAAAATCTTCATTTATTCATGTAATGAAAACGCCGGGTTGCATTGCGCACGGATATGTACATTACCACACGACAGAGATAAGCGAGCGAGTGCACGTTCAGACACAGTTGTACGACCTATATATCTTTGTTAAATAGTGCTTGATAACAAGAGCAACATATTTTTTTATTATTTATTCGAAGATAAACGGTTACATTTGGTTGCTACAAACAGCCATCTGTTTCAATCAATAAGACTTCGTCAGGCGACCCTGAATCATTCGACGCTGTAAAAAAACAATCTCTTTTTCTATGGTTTCGGATGGTTCGAGGTCGCCTTGATTTGTTTGGTTTTCCTCTTGAAACTGATTTTTAATTCACATCGTTTTTACTCAATATATATATATATATATATATATATATATATATATATATATATATAAGAGATAGAGAGAGAGAGAGAGAGAAAGAAAGATACGTATGAATACGAATAATATCTTTGTACGTTAAACAATAAGTCTTATGGCTGACAAATGGATTCGTTCTTCGGATTGCGAGCCTTTCGAATTCCCCCTCTTCTCACTGTTTCGTTGACTGCACAAATGTGCAGAAATTTAGAGAAAATGTAAAAAAAAAGAAAACAACTTGCTGCACAACTCTCCATTTAAAATTCCCCTATAGATAAGGCCTTTAATTCATAGTAGCTTCTTACGTCAATGTGGCTGAATTTTCGGGTGAATATAAGCAACATTAAAGGAATGAATAAACCCACTTGCCGAACATAAGTTCTTATAATTTCTACATATGAAAACTCTTAAAGTACTTTTGCGATGAAGTAATACGTGGCAATCAAATTTCGTCATTCTGGCAATCGGTTTGGTGCAGGATCTATCGGATCTACTCTATGAAATCTGATTCAAGGAACTTAATCATTTCTCTCCGATCGCCGACGGGTACGCAGTGTTATAATTTTGACTTATCCCATAGCCATTTTTGTATACCCTTGGCCTATTATTCACTCCTATACCAGAAAAATGTCTACGCAGACACTACAAGAAACTATTTCACCGCTGGTTTCGATTGAATCGAATGAGGACCGCTTTATCAATCAGAGTTCCTCGGCTTTTACGTAGATTCTCATAAGAGTCAGTAAATGCAACAATAATGCAACAATGGAAGGTGGACGTGACAAGTGCTGAGCTATTGTGTCCTTTTCTGTTTAAATTTCTACCACCTTTTCTTTAGATCGCAATTGAAGCAGCCTTGTTTTATTCTTTTGCCAAATAAATTGAATGGAGATTTTTGTCTGAAATGTTTGAAATCGCATGTTACTTTTAGATTCCCCTGGGCATCATGTTACGAAATTGTATCCGCCTGTTTGTCTGTCCGTTTTTATGTCACGTATCTCAGTCAGTATGTCACGTTTAAGCTTAAAATCGGGATCGCACGCACAGTTTGTATGGGCGCATCTTTCGAATCGATTGGTTGTTATTTGGATAAACTAAATAAACAAATCAAGCAAAGTAATTTAACAGAAATAACAAAATGCGAAACATATTTTTTCTAGTAGAAAAAAGAAAAGCAAAATTCCAAGAAAGAAAACAATAATATTGCCATGGTTGCAGTGTCAGAATTGTTTGCGATATTTTCATTTTCTTGTTTTTCGTCTTTGTTTTTATTTTTCCTCTGCGTTTGTTTTATCACTTACTGAACTATTTGACACGTGTGTCCCGAAGAAAACGTAATGCACTGAAGGTGTTCATGACTTCGTTTTTATTGACAGAAGACAAGGGCAGTGTGGTAAGACACCATCGAAGGGGAGGGGCGTTCAAATAGAAAAAGAAATAAGATGCTAATTTTAAGATATGAATATTCGTAAATCAAGATTTGTAGGCTACCCACACTCGACATCAGAGTAACATTGCGAGTAGCAGAAGATGGAATGGTGTATTCAGAACGACATTTTGAATAAAATCTGCTCATTTGTGGATTTTGTCTCGACAGTTTTGCTAGAGGTATCTCTGCCTACATCCCCATTCCCTCATAAACAAATGCATATGATGTACGTTGTTCGCGGAACAACCATTAATAAAAGAATAAGAAGACGTAACTTCCAACACAAGTGCATGCGACATAAAAGCATAGATTTTACACAGAATATGCGACGATTCTCTGAAGCACATGCTTCTCGTACACTTTTACCAGCCGAGAAGTGCTACTTGTAAAAAAAATTGCTGAGCATCTTTTTTGCATTAATAAAGTTTCACCGTTTCGTGCATGCAAGCAAATTTAAATTAAAAACCGACCATAAAAAGTAATTAATGATGTATGCATAGAAAAAGGATATGTTTATATGGTATATCAAACTTGAACGAAAAACGAAACTTGGTAAAATTGTGTCCAAAATCGGTATATTTCCTGATGACACCACACTCTATAATAGACATGATGGAAAAAGAATGTGCGCATATCCAAGGCAATAGCAGAAACCATAAGAAATGCTATTCAGTCAGTACTGGAATGGAGCCGTAAATGGATAGTACAATTTAATGCTACTAAGACTAGACTTCTTTCCTTTAACATCTAGAAGAAACTTTTCAATCACCAATTTCCATGACAAATTGCCCCGTACTCGAGGCCTTATGATTCAAATTCCACGCTTTAATATTCATAATACAAGCAACATGAATCGAAACAGATTCATTGAGTACATTGACATTTTCTACAAGGAAGGTGGCTTCATTACCGTGCTAGAAAATTACTTACGCCAAAGAGTATCCTATATCTTTACAAGGTCACAATTTGCCTATGTATGAAGTATTGTGGCCACCTTTTGGCTGGTATATTTACTACTAATCTTTCACTTTTAGACAAAAAAGTAAAAAAAAGAGTCTCAAATCTAAAAGATTCCGCACGAAATGTCAAGATCCAATCTATGTCACATCGCTGCAATGCTACATACCTATGCCTTTCCTGAATTCGTTGTCTTCATGTAATTTCAGGCGATCACGTTAGTTGCTATTTCAGGGTAAATTCTGGCTGCAAATTTAAATCCGAAACTGAGGACTTCTAACTCAGTGTTTGATATTGGTCTCTCAGTGAGACTCTGGGTGGCTTCAGGGTGTCTAATGGAACACCAAATTAGGTCGGCTAGTTTTCTTTAGGTTTTTCGTTATAGGCAGAATTGAAATACTTAATCTATTGTTACAATTTTTAAGCAAATTTCTTAGAAAGAAGATAATTTGCGTGGAGATCATCTACGAGTGATTTAATGTTATTTAGTGAGTTAGCCGCTTTGGTTTTTAGAAATCCAACAAACTGAGCGGTAATAAATAAAATATAAAAAAAATTATTTTCGACTTTAAAGTTGGGAATAAGTTTAGTTAAACGTAAAGCGATCACCCATTTCCAAACTGATATCGTCTTAAGGGTATGCAAACAATTATTGCTATTTGATATTTGCTACTTTTAATTATTTTGAAAAAATATGAAAAGATATGTATATTGTAAGAACTTCTTGTTTGGCTCTATTAGCACCGTATATAAAGTTTATGGAATTTTGTTTGTTACATATAAATATCGTAAAACTCCTTTAATTTGAACTTCCTCTAAAGCTGGACTTCCTATCATTTGGACTTCCTCTCATTTGGACTTTTCTAAACCTGGACTGTCTCGTCATTGAATTTTTTTTAGCATATTTGATGCGGAGTTGCAGTAAAACTGTTTACATGGTTTAGTCAGATATTGCGCAGAAATGTTAATATTGGTACTATGTAATTAATGTAGATTAGCTATTGATAAGTAATTTACACTAACAGTAATTTTTTTTCCAGATTGCTATATTTAAAATAGTGTAAAACAACCCATCACAATGGCTTGCAACTCTAAAAGAAAACTGTGATGGTGATGAAAATAGCGACAGCTCCCATTCTCTTGACCCTAATGTAAATAACCAAGAACACTATGATGAAGCAATATCATGGGATGATGCAGAAAAGTCTATGGAGACACTTACTTTAGTGACAACTATGTTTTGCAAGCAATGTCATTCCGAAGAGATATAATCATAAAGAAGCTACAGAACCAAGAAATTGTAGATTTTCGTGATCGCTTACGGAATACAATGGCAACGCCCGAGAGCTCAATCGATGAAAATAGAAACTACAATGAGACTCATTCAATGAATGAATAAAAAAAAACTGTACATAAATGTATAATTTCTGTAGATGATAACTTAGGTAATAAATACCTAACAAGTAAGAGTAGATTTAATTTGTTTTCAATGTTTTTATTCTTGGTAATAATATTTAGCAATTCTTACTTGCAATATATCGTAAACTCAACTTAATATATACTTGAAGTATCATATAGCAATGAATTTCATTTACTATTTCTTAACTCTTACAAAATTAAAGTTAACTGCAGCATATTTTTTTATCACGAAACTTGAACAGCAGCCTCTAATTTGAACGAAGCGGATGTTCAAATTATAGGCGCCATACTGTATTTTCAAAAAAAAAAAAAATGATCACTCTAAAAACATATAAAAATTGATCTCTCTTTACAAATAACAGTTACATGTCCTTAAAACTCTGTCTGGTTAGAAGTTCCTGGCTCATAAATCGGTAATCATTTTACGTTAAATTCATATGTGAATCTGATCCCCCATTTTTATTCTAATATATATTTTTGTTGTATTTTTTTATTTTTAACTCATAATTTTTGTCATGTTTTTTACCTAAAAATTTAAATTATTATTATTATTATTATTATTATTATTAGCATGCATTAAGATTTACCGAAATACGTGCTTTGGAGTTGGAATTTTTCGAAATTCGGATATCCTGCTTGAACGAATTAAGTTCAATCATTAAACTACAAAATTATTCATGCAGCAGACACTTTTATAAATATTATCGTAGGGAGTGATGAATGCAGACGGTTGGTACAACGATATCAACCTATAGATGCCACACCCATTATTCGCACGTGGGAGCGCGTATATAAACAGATTCCACGCTAACCACAACCAGATCCTTCTGATGTCAGACTGTAATTGCACATGCACGACAACTCATTTCTCTGCGGGACTTCATAATTGCATTCTCTCTCTCTCTACATATCGCAACATATTAATGTCTGCAAAAGATAATTTACGAAGATATACAGTATATCACAAAAAGTGAGTACACCCCCCACATTTCTTCAAATATTTAAGTATATCTCTTCATTGGACAAAACTGAAAAAATTATTTTTTAATATAATGAAAAGTAGTCTGTCTCCAGCATATATAACAGAGTTAATTTATTTTCCCCTCGAAATAACTCAAAATATAGCCATTAAAAATAAATACGACTACCAACTCAAAGCGTTGCAAAATGTTCAAAAACTGGTATCTCTCGTAGCAAATCAGTCGAGATTATGACTTCGACAATGAGTCCGACCAAAACGAGATTACTCCAGAAGGAGGGGTTATGGGGAGCTAAATTAGAGCTATGGTTGAAAGTTGCCACAAAAGGAGGCCATCGAAAGAGGAATTATAGCCTTTTTATTTGATTGGCAGGTCCGGGAAAACAGCAGATCACCTTGCCAGTTAGAAAGAGAGATGGCGTGGTCGCTGATGTGAAATATATATTTTTTGTAACAGAAAAAACAAAGTCGAATTATGAAACAATATACTGTAAAGGTGATTATTTGAAGATATATACTGAGGTTTTATGCTAGAGTTTTGACCTGGGGGTTATGGACGTGTTCCCCAGAGCCTGAGAAAATCATCGATGAGAACCCTTGTCTGTAGAAAATTACCTGATTTGAATGTGAGGGAGATTATCCAATCAAGACGAACCAAAACGGTATAGAGCAAGAAAAATCAGTTTACAGCGAGTTCTGAACTAAGTTTGGAGTGAGTTTCAACTCGGGGGTAACTGTCCACCGCCTCCAAACCCCACCATTCAAGAAGCACTCATCCTTTGACCGATCAAAAGCAAGAAATCGGTTGTTGGAAATCAGACTAAGGCCTCTTCATCGACTATCCTAACTATCCTAACTATCGTAATTACCAGAAAAAGAAACTTGAAATCGACATATTATTTCCCTTATTTTTTATTCTCCTGTGAAAACTGTACATATTTATTATTTTTATTTTTCTCTTTTGTGAATAATTAATTTCATACCAAAACTACAACCAGAGTCGACGTTGTTTATTGTTGTTAATACTTACAAGTGAACTTAAAAGAAAGAAACAGCCAAGTTTAATTATCTTTCTTTTCAGCGAAAGAAAGAGGATAGAAGAGATTATCAACTACTGCACCCAACGTCATATCAACTCTGTCTTCGTGAAAGCGACTGGAACTGCGTCGCAGAACCTTCGTGTATGTTCGAGTTGAACCACCTAGGATTACAATTGTAACTGTGTGGACACTGCGGTATTCTTCGTGTTTCATCTTTACCAAGGGTGATCGGTTCGTCACTAAACGTTATATTCGCCCAAAGACGTATCTTTGCAAAACTCCCGAAGCTAAGACGGAGAGTTCTATAAAAACTAGAAAATGAATCAGGTCTCAAGCTACAAAACCGGCCGAAGATTAATAAGGAGTTATCAGTGTTAAAGCGATTTCTAAAAATATCGCGGAATCTTATGTATCTTATGCTAGAAGAATTTAGCACAAGCCAAAGATCACTCCTCTGGTAAAGACAGAGGAAGAATTTTTTATGTTATAGTTACAATCAGCATGGATTGACTAAAAAAGAAACAAACGAGTTATAAGCCGTTAAAAAACGGTGCAATCATTGCTGAAACATTCTAAACAATCATTGTTTATATGGCAAATTCCGATATATATTTCAACAGGAGTAAAGTAAATATCTGGGTACAAACATTTTTGCCTGTAATGTTTCACAAAAAATGTTCGCTTATATCTCTATTTATTTAGTTTTTGTGAATTTCATGCGAATGCACGTACTTCGCACAAGTTTGTAGTCATTACATGGATGAGAGACTTAATATAATACACTTTTTAAGGCGTATTAATTCTTATTTCCGCTGACACACAAACGCACACATTAATATATATATATATATATATATATATATATATATATATATATATATATATATTTATTTACGGACCATTATCCTCATCTTTTGTTTCACGATGTTTCGGCCAACTATTCCTTTGACCTTCGTCAGGTGGTTTACTGCGAGGGCATAGGAATACTGAGTCTCTTAACTGTATCCTCAGTAATTACTGATTTCCATAGTTGTTGTCGTATCGCCAAGTTTTTTAGCCGTCTTAGGGTAGGATTGACACTGCTATCTTTAGACAATGCTCATCTGGAAACGTAAAGATTAAACGCTTCTTTCCACGGGTTACAAAGTAAATAAATAAATAAAAATATACAAATTACTCATCTGAAAGGATTCCAATATAAAATTATATATATATATATATATATATATATATGAAGAGAGAAAGAGAGAGACTGAGAGAGAGAGAGAGAGAGGGGGGCACTAAAGAGAAAGTCCAGACTTGTATTTTCAAAAACCGCAAATTTAAGCGAAATTGAATGTAACTGTTTAAACCACCTTTACCTCATTTCATTCGCTTTTTGTTCCTCTATAATTTACTTGTTTATAATTGACATTTAATTGAAGTAATTTAGTGTTCACGTCAGTTTAAAAACAATAACTTCAAATCGAGAAGACAAAAAGAAACTCCACAGCAACAAATGAGCTTAAAACCAGCTTAAAATATAAACTAAGAGAAAGTCGAGGCATATGGACTAACTATCGCGTTGTATAACCTAGAACAACAACAATTACGATTAGAAATGCTTTGTCGCCTAGTAGCAATTTCTGGTTAATTCTTTTAACAATTCTTTCAGGTTATAAAATATACAAGTAAGTTGTATTATTTTCATCAACCAACTATTTTTAATCAAACAGAATTGAACAAAACTAATAAATAAAATCACTTTTTGGTGTTTTTCATATTTTTTAACAAAGGATTTTAAAAAGGAACTTTTATGTGTTCATCATGTAATATTTCTTGTTCATTTTTTCTCTATTTTAATCTTAACCATATTACTTTTCATGCTCGCATTTTTCTATGTAATATAATATTAATTAGTACATAATATCAATTAATAATCAATTAATCTATGTTACTATCTAATATAAATTTGTATATGATAGCAATTAGTATACTATATAAATCAGTATCAAATATCAATTAATATATCATACAAATTAGTTCAGTTCATAATATACATAGGTATATGCTTTAAATCACATATAGTATCAATTAGTATAAAATAGACAACGTAAATGATGAATATTTTAAAAACAATAATTTTGAAAATATTTTGAAAAAGCTTGAAGAAAAAAATGGACAGTAAGCACTCTTTTTTCTATACTTAAAAATTAAGAATCTTTTTACAAAGGCATCACTATTTATCAAGGCCAAGAGGCCACTCGAGGATAAGGATTAAAGAGTGTACAGTAGAAATTGGACAATATAGGAATCGTTATTAATGGAAATTCGGTAAATTTGTTAACTTAAGTGGAACGGCCCATCAAAAACTTGTTTACGTTAGACTTGAAGGCAACCATATTGCAGTCATCAGGAAAGCAGGAAAACGGAAGATAATTCCATAGGCATGCAGTTCTAAGAAAGAAGCTTTGCTCATGGAATCTACGTTTAAGTTTAGGCACAGATAACGAGTGGGGGAAAATAGTGATAGTGTTTACTACCAGACGGGTGTTTCTTGTGAAATTTTGGCGAGAGGGACCATAGATTGGAGCTCAACCGAGCACTTGCCATAAAAATAACGATAAAGCAGAGAAAACCTCGCAATATTTCTTCTGTGAGAAAGAGGTTGCAGGGAAGAGAAAATGATATCCTCTACGAGGCTACAGAGTCTATTTTGAACTCTATCAAGGCAGGATAAGTCCTTTCTAGCAGCCCCTGGCCAAATGTGACAACAGTACTCCATCCTTGGATGTACCTGGCTTTTATATAGATAGAGAATTGCATCAGCAGTGAGATATCTACTGGATCGATAGAAGGATCCCACAAATTTTTCAGCGGCATTGGCAACGGATTTAATGTATGTGTTCCATTTAAGATCAGGAGTAAAGATCAAGCCCAGAAGTTTGTCAAAACTTGTAGATCTAGCAGAACGGAAACCATATTGTGTGTCACTAAGAAGATTGTTTTTGCTGAGATGGTCGATTATTTCTCTATTTAACACAGCTTCCAGCAACTTACTCATAACGCACAGGAGACTTATTGGCCTGTACTGAGAGGGGGATGAGCGATAACCTGAATTCATAAATACAGGGCATACTGATGAGGGTTTCCAGGGTGATAGGAAGCAATTCTCCTTAAGACATCGTTTAAACAGTTTTGTAAGTATGGGCGCTAGTTCTGGTTGAAGTCTTTTGAGTACTATAATAGGAATACCGTCAGGGCTGGTTGCTTTACTGGAATCAAGGTTTTTGATTAGCTTGGCAACATCACGTATAGATATTTGTATATCTATAGCGTATTTTCTGATACAGGAGGAAATATTGGAGGTATGCAGTCTTGGTCGCAAAGGGTAGAATTAGCTGCAAAGTTCTTGGCAAAAAGTTTTGCTTTGTCTGATGCTGACGAGATTACCTCAGATCCATTTATAATAGTTGGGATAGAACACACGCTTCTGTTCAGGATTCTGTTTGCTATTTGCCAAAACTGGCGGGAACCAAGCCGCTGCTCAGCTACTTTGGACTTGACGGACTAAGCATACAACTCGCTTGCGTTCTTTATTACTTTCTTACAATGGTTGCTGGCAGTCCTGAAAGCGGCCTTAATCTCAGTACATCTATCTAAGAATACACTATTCTTAGATTTTACTTGGATTTCTGAACGGGCATTATTCACTTTGACCACACACAAGTTTCCCACCTAATTTGCAGCTATATATATGACGTTAATAAAACCACCGGGATCTTTATTTCGGTCAAAAGACCAATGTAGCTCGACACCGTTTATTAACAACAAACAATAAAGAATCAATAGTTCAAATGCAAATTTGATTTCCTCTGTATAAATAAAGCAGTAGAGGTATGTATGTGTACGTGAACATATTCATCCGCTAAACTCTTAAACTACTGATCACATGACACTAAAATTAACAGGAAATAGTTATCATGCACCAACGGTGGTTTATAATGAGTATAATCTTTGTTTTGGGTGGATGAATAACGCGTACAGAAATATTTCGCCAAATTGAAATGCAAAATGTTCATTTCAAATTGCCAACATGTTTTGTGCATACGCAAATTCATTCATAGCTTGAAGTGGTTTTATTAAAAATCTTTCTTATCTATTTGTCGGTAGCTTAATCAGTATGGAACGCGGATAGAGCGCTAAATATTTTTGTTTCGAATCTAGCTGATAGCACCTAAGTAATTTGTTTAATCTGTTGAAATTAGTCCTATCTATTAGGTACAATATAATATTAAATAGAGAATTGACTCCATAATAATAAATACGAAATCTTCATGAATTAAAATATATTTAAGCGTATTTTACGACCGGGCACGACCGAGCCTCTCCCGATAATATCGAATACTAGTTATTTTTTCGGCATTAAACAGTTTGGCTCTAATCGGGAACCCACTGCAGTGCACCGGGAGAAACCTTCACATGCCTCCCTGAGATGAGTTAATTTGCAATACACTATAATCTACATTACTCCATAGAGAACCTACTGTTTATTTAAAAAAAAACATTCATATGATGACTTGAATTAACGCTTCAACTGCAAAACTCAAGTATTATGCTTTCATTCTGCCCTAAACAGACACATTCGTTTCGAATGCGCCCCTGTCTTATCAAAGAATGTATTGCTGATTTTATACGCAGGGATCTTTTACTTGTGCGGTGATAAAACTTCTTAAATGCACTTCTGATGTTAGGTTGTATAAGAGTGTGAACTTTGGTCAAAATCGGATTGTTCCTTCTTTAATGTTTTTTTTTCGATTATCAAACATTCATACTTATTAGAAACATTCCGATTCAGAACCTATCTAAGGACACGTCTAGAAACATAAAGTTATTTTGGTGGAATTAAAACAAAACAGCCCAACCGTTCCGGAGGCCATAAAGAACAAACTCACACACACAGACAAAGTGTTTTTGTATATATACATATAGAAGCAGGATACGTGTACCAGCATTGCCAAGTGAAAATATTACACAAAGCCAGAACAGATTTGGTAAAGGATTTCTCCACCCCGTAAAAACAAATTAAACTACGGTTGTTAGTGGGGACTACTGTCAGCCCTGGTAAATAACGGGCACCAGCGGCCGTGGCTAAAATGAAATTATCTGACATCAATTGTCGGGCATTAAGTTGCAGTGGCAGCTAGCGGAAGTCACTGGCTCTCATTGTCAGCACTGGTTGTTACTGGTATTAGTGCTTGTTTTAGGCAATTACCTGCGGGTATTATCGTTTACTGGTGGGCACTGACTACCTTTGCAACTGGAAGTCATTTACGACCATGGTATTTTGAGACGGTTACTTCCTTTTATTGGTGGATATTGGCATCTTTTACAACTGTCGATCCCCAGCGTTCACTGTCGGCCATGATAAGTATCGGCCTCCATTGAACTGCTCCAAAATGAAATTGTCTGTCTTCAATGGCGAGCATTGGTAATCATTGGCGTTTTGAAGAGTTTACTTGCGTTTACTGGCGGGCATTGGCTTCTGTTGAAACTATCAGCTATTGTCGGTTACTATCTATCATAACAAGTGTTGGTGCTCACTGGACCGCTCTGGATTCAAATAATCTGTCTTTAATTGTCGTGCACTGTCATCCAGTGGCGAGCACTGTTGGTCAATGGCGATTATAACAATCATTGGCGGTAACTGCTGATCAGTGCTCTTTTTAGGTGGTTATTGTCACTTTTGACAGAAGTGGACACTTGCGAGCAAATCGTCTGTCTTTAAATGTCGTATACTGTCATCCAGTGCTGGGTACTGTCATCCATGGTGGTAATTGCTTTTTAAGGTGGTTACTATCAATTCACGGCACTGGCGGACACTATTGTTATGCGGCGGTTATACTAACCGTGCAGAATACTAACCGTGCTATTTTTAGCTATTATGGTTATGTTAAATTTAATTTTATATGGTATTGTTTGTGTATTAAAATATTAGTTTAAGCAGAGAAAAGTTACAAAAAGCTCTCACTTTCCCGGTTAAAAATGGGTTTCCAAATAATAACGTTATTATTTTAACAAGGGCCATATTCTATTATACAAATAATAACGTTATTATTTAAACATGGGCCAAATTCTATTATCCAAATAATAACGTTATTATTTTAACATGGGGCATATTCTATTATCCAAATAATAACGTTATTATTTTAACATGGGCCATATTCTATTATACAAATAATAACGTTATTATTTTAACATGGGCCAAATTCTATTATCCAAATAATAACGTTATTATTTTAACAAGGGCCATATTCTATTATACAAATAATAACGTTATTATTTAAACATGGGCCAAATTCTATTATCCAAATAATAACGTTATTATTTTAACATGGGCCATATTCTATTATACAAATAATAACGTTATTATTTAAACATGGGCCAAATTCTATTATCCAAATAATAACGTTATTATTTTAACATGGGCCATATTCTATTATACAAATAATAACGTTATTATTTTAACATGGGCCAAATTCTATTATCCAAATAATAACGTTATTATTTTAACAAGGGCCATATTCTATTATACAAATAATAACGTTATTATTTAAACATGGGCCAAATTCTATTATCCAAATTATAACGTTATTATTTTAACATGGGCCATATTCTATTATACAAATAATAACGTTATTATTTAAACATGGGCCAAATTCTATTATCCAAATAATAACGTTATTATTTTAACAAGGGCCATATTCTATTATACAAATAATAACGTTATTATTTAAACATGGGCCAAATTCTATTATCCAAATAATAACGTTATTATTTTAACAAGGGCCATATTCTATTATACAAATAATAACGTTATTATTTTAACATGGGCCAAATTCTATTATCCAAATAATAACGTTATTATTTTAACATGGGCCATATTCTATTATACAAATAATAACGTTATTATTTTAACATGGGCCATATTCTATTATCCAAATAATAACGTTATTATTTTAACAAGGGCCATATTCTATTATACAAATAATAACGTTATTATTTAAACATGGGCCAAATTCTATTATCCAAATAATAACGTTATTATTTTAACATGGGCCATATTCTATTATACAAATAATAACGTTATTATTTAAACATGGGCCAAATTCTATTATCCAAATAATAACGTTATTATTTTAACATGGGCCATATTCTATTATACAAATAATAACGTTATTATTTTAACATGGGCCAAATTCTATTATCCAAATAATAACGTTATTATTTTAACAAGGGCCATATTCTATTATACAAATAATAACGTTATTATTTAAACATGGGCCAAATTCTATTATCCAAATTATAACGTTATTATTTTAACATGGGCCATATTCTATTATACAAATAATAACGTTATTATTTAAACATGGGCCAAATTCTATTATCCAAATAATAACGTTATTATTTTAACAAGGGCCATATTCTATTATACAAATAATAACGTTATTATTTAAACATGGGCCAAATTCTATTATCCAAATAATAACGTTATTATTTTAACATGGGCCATATTCTATTATACAAATAATAACGTTATTATTTAAACATGGGCCAAATTCTATTATCCAAATAATAACGTTATTATTTTAACATGGGCCATATTCTATTATACAAATAATAACGTTATTATTTTAACATGGGCCAAATTCTATTATCCAAATAATAACGTTATTATTTTAACAAGGGCCATATTCTATTATACAAATAATAACGTTATTATTTAAACATGGGCCAAATTCTATTATCCAAATTATAACGTTATTATTTTAACATGGGCCATATTCTATTATACAAATAATAACGTTATTATTTAAACATGGGCCAAATTCTATTATCCAAATAATAACGTTATTATTTTAACATGGGCCATATTCTATTATACAAATAATAACGTTATTATTTTAACATGGGCCAAATTCTATTATCCAAATAATAACGTTATTATTTTAACATGGGCCATATTCTATTATACAAATAATAACGTTATTATTTTAACATGGGCCATATTCTATTATACAAATAATAACGTTATTATTTTAACATGGGCCATATTCTATTATACAAATAATAACGTTATTATTTAAACATGGGCCAAATTCTATTATCCAAATAATAACGTTATTATTTTAACATGGGCCATATTCTGCGTAAGCATCCATTTTTAATTGATGAGCGTATGACTACAGCATCCATACTAAGAAAAATATATAATGTGTACCATATATGAAATAATTTTGGTGGCCAAAATGAGATGTTTATTTTTTGAAACTTGGAAATATTGTAGTTGAAGACTGGAAGTATTCGATTACCGCCTTTTCATGACATACTAACGTTAATTGCTATCGTGTTTATGTTTATATAACTACAACGACTACACCGACGATAGCTACGACAACCACGACTACATTGACGATAAAAAAGATGAAAAAAGTTTAGTTTTTCGTGTTTTTTTTTACATTTCTGATATTTGATTCCTTTATTGAGACAGAAACAAGAGTCCAAAGGTCTATATTAGTGTGCCGCGTTCGTTGGGGTCGAAGTTATTATTTTTGTTGTTTTGTGATTTAGAACTCGATAGACTTTTGTAGCAGTTAAAAGTTCTCGTAATCCATTATTCCCTTAATCAGTAAACATAAGTGAACAGCCAATCTAATTGACCAGAATTTAATAGTAAATTGTGAGAAGAAACGATCCGTATTTTACGTATGACAAATGTTAAATGTATGGAAAAGGAAAGTAAATATGGACGACGAAGATGTGAAAAAATGTGGCAAATGTATAAACATTCCCTTTCTTGTGGGGGAGAGGGAGTGGAAAGGTAATGAGCGAACAAATATCGTGCTACCACCTGTAAATATGACTTGTTTAGAAAAGGACAAATGAAAACCGTTTAAGCAAAGGAATAAATGAGAAAAATGCAGAGCTTTATCGATTTTGTTAAGAACTGTTGATGTCTGCAGGAAAATGACTCTTTCTAAAGACATTCGCCTGTAAATCTCTCGTTTTTATCATTTATCCCTGTGTTTATTGTCTTTCTCAAATGTTTCAGCGCTGGGACGATTAATCGGAGTCGGGAATTGTAAAAATCGGGACTTGGTGGGGTATAAGAATTGGAAAAAATTGTGCCTATTTTCCGATGCCAAAAACGATTCCTGTAATGATATTTTTATTTGTATTTTGTTTAAAAGAAACATATTCCACAATTGGTAGTAATAATGAAATGAAAAATATTTATTGATTTTAAACTTCAGATAAAACTAAAATTTATAGATCACCTTCCACGCGTCTCCATATTTAATGTGTGTTATTACGGTAATTGTGAAAACATAAAAAACTTTATAGCCAAATATTTAGAGATTTATAAACAATTGGAGTCGGTAATTGCATCGAAATCGGGAATTTTATACATAATCGATAGTTGTATCGATATCGAGGAAATATTGGAATCTTCCCATGTATATATATATTGTGTATTGATATTCATTTGAAAAAATACTTTTTTCTACTTATTTTAAAAGAAAATACAACTTTGTTATATATAGGTCGTGGAATTGCGTTCATCTGCAAAAGATCTAGTTAATTTGCATAATCTTTTAAACATTCATTCTAATTAATTCCCTATTAGTTTTTTGGTTTTCTTATGGGATGATCATCTTTAGTTAATTATTACGTGTAATTATATTCATACTGATATTCCACATTAGTTATACTTGCGTAGTATTTGCGTAAAAAAGTTACAGTAAACAAAAACCTATTTCTATATATATTTATGTATGCGTATATATATTTGTTTAAAGAAATTTGCCTACCAAACTCCTCTCTCGGGTTTTGGTCTACAGACATGAAACTTAGTATATAGGATTTTCAAACACATACGAAACATTATATTTGTGTTTTAGCCGGGGAAAATCGGTGTAGAAGTGTGAAAATTAAAGAAAAAGAATTTTCCAGGTGAAAATCGAACGATGGCATTACGAATATGCATACGTTACGTAATAGCTATTTGTTCATATTTTAATTTTAGCCTGGCAGTAAACATGTCTTCATAGCTCAGGCATAGACGGCCAAGTAAAAAGTAAATCGTAAGCTAAACATTTGGGTTTCGCTTCTCGATTACGCACGAATCATTTTTCTTTTAACTTTTTAAATCATTACGATATATTGGGTCCAATATAATAATATGAGATTTGCATTAATCTAAATAACATATTTAAGCATATTTTACGACTGGGCAGTGCCAAGCGGCCTGCTAGTATATATATATATATATATATATATATATATATATATATATATATATATATATATATAAAAGACGATAAAAAACAAATGTGCGTGTGTGTCTGTATATAAGGGAGATACAGGTAGATGATAGAAATATAGAAAGCGAACGAAAGAGAGAAAGAGAATACGATGTGTGCGATTACTCTCAAATACCACACAAATGCACTTTTAAATAGAATCACTTAAAACGTGTGATAAATCGTCCTAATAAGTAATTTAACCCGTCACCTCGAGAGGCTCTTAACCAAACCGAGTGAAGACTCGTTAGTAACTTGAAATAAATCAATAAATAAAAGCAATTTACATTTCGAAGAGTTAACCTGTGATTTCAAACGAATATGGCTTGAACACTTGACGCATTGTTTAAAAAATTATTTATTAGTAATTGTGACGTGGCATATCACGTGACATACTAATTCGCAATCGTCCAGAGTTTCTTTTCTTCTAACTGCTAGACTTTGGAATTCTCTCCCTATTTCCTGTTTTCCTAATTGTAATAACCAGCAGAAGTTATATATAATGTGAATAGACATCTTGCTTCTCAACTCCCCATTGTTAGACACGGTCCCAAATAGTAGTCTCTTATGCCAAAGTTGCAATATGCTTTGTTTGGAGTGAAAAATAATGATAATAAATGCATGTTTTATTAACTACTACATATATTTTATGTTCACACACGAGAATGTCGCAAGGTAAAAGTGTGAAATGCGATCCAAAGAGTATATAGAGCTTAAAATTAGACGAAGCGTTGAGGTTTCCTATTAAAAATTATATCCGGTGATCTAAGCAGCATAGAAAGGCACTCACCTGTATTAACCTACTCGAGCCATTTCTTGGTGTCTATGTAACGAGACCACGTAGGAAATAAACGGTATCAACTGTATTATCAAAACAAAACAAGAAATAGGTTAATGAAAATTGTACCTTGCCTCTGAATATTTGTATATTAACTGAAAAATAGGAATTACGTATGTAAATGAATACGTTTAGAAGGCTAAAAACAACGCGTATTTTAATATAAACAAATTTATTGACTTAAATCAGATATATTTTGATGCTATACAGCCTTTTCAATGAAAGGTCTGTTTTTCCCCTTAGACTCTTCATTGATAAGAATGTATAGCATCGAAATATATCTGATTTGATTTAAACAAAAAAATTTGTTTATATTAAAAACGCATTGTTTTCAGCCTTCTAAACGTATTCATTTATATACGTAATTCTTATTTTTCAAAAAATAGATTGTAAAAAATCTCATTTAAAAAATATTTGTAAATGGGTGCATTTGAAAATTAATAATTAAGTACACTAAAAAAACCAACAACTTTACCACAATACTTTCCCGCCAAAATATAATCCATTTTAATTACATTTGTCCAAATGTAAAATAATTCTTTATTTTTCGGAAAAGTTAATACAACCACTTTTGGAATCAGTTTTATAAATTTATCGGACATTTTTTGCAGCGGTGAAACAGATAATAACTATCATGATAATAGTCGTATATCGCCTAATCGTACACATTGTACTTAATCATGTGACGTCAGCAGGTAGTGCACATTTAGTGGAACGGCCTTCTGAGTAAGCGACGCTCTGGAGGGTTGATATGCGTGATCGCTGCATAGAAAATATACAATTCTTTTAATCTAATTAATAAAACATGCAAAAAAAACCAAAGATTCTGTCGCTGCATTTTCCATTTTCAATTCTTCAATCGAGCCAAAGTGCACGAAAGCAAATCGGCGTCGTTCGTGGTCGCTGAAGATGATTATCAACTCGCACTTTTCAACACTTAAATCAAGTGGTAAAAAGCAATTTTGAAAAATACCTTTTTAATTTCTTAAATGAACTGGAAAACTAATTAATTCGATAATTGCGTTTCTGTTTCAGCTTATTATACAGCTCAAGTAGAATCGTCATTATGTTTCTACGTATTAGTACTATTACATTGTTTCGTTGAACCTGGTATTCCTCAAATTTATTGTTTTTAATCAAATAATGCACAACCGCGTAGAATTAATTGTGGGCGTTAATTCAGCATTTTATTGTAGGTGGATCGGCGTTGCCCGGCTATAAAAATTACTATAAAATGTTCGCATCATCATCATCATCATCATCATCATCATCATCATCATCATCATCATCATCATCATCATCTTCTTCTTCTTCTTCTTCTTCTTCTTCTTCTTCTTCTCCCCTACTTCTTCTACTTCTAATTATTTTCCGCTACTACTACTATTACTACTACTACTACTACTGCTACTTTTTCGTCTTTTTCTTTTATTATTATCATCATTATCATTGCAACTACTACTACTACTATTACTACTCAACAGGAGTTTTTCACACATGCGATCTTCAAATAATTCTCTTTGAGGACAACCCGAAGTGTTTCCTGCAGTCTGAATGACAGCAAGTTTCCTTATATTTCCAGTACTCTCTAAGTCTTTCAACAACCTCTGTAAATGAATTTGCCTTATCGCAATATTCGCTTACCATTGATTTCTCGCTGGAAGCTCCTATTTTTCCTCGCTGGGAGCGCCCATTGGTCCTCGCTGGGATCTGGATGTTATAAGCCTCCCTACGGTCTCAGTTCTTTTTGTGCTCGTCCAATGGAGGTTTATTTAATGCTTTTTCTCCTTGGTCTTTCCATCTTTCATTGTTAGACATTTTGGTTTTAACTACAATTAAATCTCGGTTATTATTCGACACTAAATTGAATGAATGTCGTTGTTCAGCTAGGGGAACAAATACATTAATAGAATGACTTACAATAAAAAAACACTTGTCCACTTTGTTGTTTGTGACGACAATAAGTTCGCTTCTTTTGACAACATTAAGAAAAACTCTATTGTTTCTATTTTTATTGGCGCTGTCTTCTTCCTCGGATACAAAAACAAATTAGCATTGTTTGGTTGCTTACCATGCGTGCATTTTTGTATTTTTATAAGTATGAATTATTTATTTGGAAAATCGCTGACATCATCCCACTCTAGTGTTTCTTTTCCCATGCGGAGGTGGAAGTGCGGGTAGTGATGGGTAAATTTGTACTCCACACAATGCACACAAGTTCAATAAAGAGAAAACACAAAGAAAGCTATAAGTTTCATTTAAGAATGTGTCGGTCACAGAAGGAATCGTTTGAGTTCTGGATAAAAAGTTGGCGCTATGCAATCTTTGTATATGGTATCAAAGAAGTGTTCATGACAGGTATAGATTTCTGCAGGTATGATAGATTTAGTTTCCACAATTCGAACCCAATCATTAGCGATAAAATATTCTTAAAAGGAATTCAGGTCCATAGTATTCAGGGTTCATGTGACGTCGTTTTTCATTCAGACTTTTCTCCTCGTTCGAATGTTAAGCGTAAAAGGAATACAGCATTTTCATTATATTGCCTCAAACAGAATCTCGCTAATCTCTTCCTTCTCCGTTTTTGTAGAGATATTACGTGTTTGTCACATGAACGATTGTGTTCTTAGATTAAAATTACAACCCTCAGAAAGCCTAGAACTAAATTGTTCCTAGTACTTTATCGGTTACAGCACGCGTTCATGCGAATTACTTACTGTTTCTATCCAGCCATGACTGACGAAAGGAGAGCATGTAACCCTCGTGGATTAACTAAAGAGCTCTGTTTGAAATTCCCTACAAATACCCGAGTTTGACGGAAATATTCCCGAATTTGACCTGAATTTCACCTGAAGAAGATTGTAGGTTACATCGGCCAAAATGTTGTGAGAAAAAAAGAAAACACTCAAGATGTCAACATTAGTTTGAATAATCCCAATTATTTATTCTCATCTTAAAAATTTATGAACAAATTTTGTTTTTGTTTTGTGGGACCTTGCATTTTTATATAAAGCTATGTCCGTCAGTCTATAACACTTTGGTTTAAAATATTATTTCTGCTGATCTGTTGCAATTCTGTTATACAGTATTCCTTTTTTAAAGAAATCGCTTTAGTGAAGACATGAAGCCGGTTGATGTAAGTGTAACGTTGCATAGGGAACCAACATATTGTAGCCTCAGACATAAAGTAGACAAACAATAGGAAAGAACTTCAACTCGCTTTTTTTGTACAGCGATATTTATTTTCTCGTTTTCTCGTAACGGCCGTGTCGCCTCACGTGATCGTCTTCTCGGGCGTAACCGTCCCCGTTATGTTACATAAGGAACTCATAAAAATACTACTTCAAAGTAAAAAAATAACAACAACAAAAAATGCCAAGGATAAGTTTTATATAGATAGATTCTGATCCATAAAACATTAATTCTTCCCTCATTTGTCAAAAAAAAAATAAATAAATAAATAAATAAAACAGAAACGCTCATGGAATGTGAGGACTAAAGGACATTGTAAGGAAAGTGAGAGTTACGAGACTGCCAAAATAAACCGGACATTCATTTTTACTCTCCTTTATCACACTTCGGGTTAAAATTACATTTTCGTTATTCTGTCAACTTAAGTATCAAATCGAATTTTCGCTGGCATGACACCTTTCAGATTGAAATGGCATTTTGGTCTGTCATAATGCAGCTATAAGTAGCATTTTCCTCACGAAATATTTTTTCTCAGGTTAGCCCACGCTATTCTATTTTACGTCTTTATGACTGTTGGTTGAGCCGTCATGCCTCGGTTTGAGTAACATTTTCACCACTAATCGCGTAGATTGAATGAACGCATATTAAAAATGGATCGTCCGTGTTTTGTTGTTATTGTTGTTGTTATGTTTTTTCTTGTTTTGTCGACCAATCCTCAAAGTGACTAACCGCCAAGAATTGTTCTTCACACGTGTTCCCATTTTCGGTTCTTTAGGGGCGGGTAAGTAATCCGGTCCCTTTTATTTCTGAAACAATTCCGCGTGTTTTTGTAATGCAAACACGTGATGAAGCCTTTCAAACAGAAGTTTCTCATCATTGGATGAGGGAAAGATATCAAAGCCAATTTCATTGTCGGTTAGATTCAAAACATATGGTATCTCGTGGCTGGCAAAGGTGTTACACAGGGAAGCAGACCAAAACCTCTTAGTGGACATGAACATCAAAATGAATGAATTTATATTGATGTATAGTTTTGCTGATATAGGCATTTGTAGACACATGCATATACCAAACTACAAGGAGGTAAATATGTTAGTAACCTCTTCCATTTTCTCGTTCACACACACACACACACACACACACACACACACACACACACACACACACACTCTCTCTCTCTCTCACACACACACACACACACACTCTCTCTCTCACACACACACACACTCTCTATCTATATATCTATCTATCTATCTATCTCTCTTTCTTTCTCTAGCATATGTGGGTATAAAAATAGTTAGCATTAATTATTAGCCCCTTTAAAAGTATTTAAATTTGAGCACTGTCCGAGAAATAGAAACAAAATGCATTCAACTAATTCAGATACGTCCAAGGATGGAATACTGTTGCCACATATGGGCAGGAGCTGCTAGAAAAGACTTGTCTTGCCTTGATAGGGTTCAAAATAGACTTCCTGGCTTGGTGGGAGATGTCCTTTTCTCTTCGCTGCAACCTCTATCTCACAGAAGAGATGTTGCGAGTTTGTCTCTGCTTTATCGTTATTTTCATGGAAAGTGTTCGACTGAGCTTCAATCTATGGTCCCCCCTCGCCAAACTTTCACAAGAAACACTAGACTAGCTGAAAACATTATCAATAATTTTCCACACTCTTTATATGTGCCTAAACCTAAACATAGATTCCATGATCAAAGCTTCTTTCTTAGAACTGCACGCCTGTGGAATTGTCTTCCGGTTTCCTGCTTTCCAGCTGTCTATAATATGGTTGTCTTCAAGTCCAACGTGAACAAGTTTCTGATGAGCCATTCCACTTAAGTTAACAAATTACCGAACTTCCATTACTATCCATTACGATATTGTCCTTTTTACTACTCTACACTCTTTAACCCTTATCCTTGAGTGGCCTATCGGCCTTGATAAGTGGTGACGCCTATGTAAAAAAAAAAAAAAAAAAAAACTAACGTTTATGACACGTTCACGATTTCCGCTCGTATGAACACTCTCCATTGTTTGTTGATGTGCTGCGTTTGGCATTGATAGGTGTTAATTTTTTCTTAATTCTTGTAGCAATTGTTTGTAGCCCAAAGGTAACATCTTAGCAAATGGAGTCAAGGGTGACTGTGGCTGAGTAGAAATTGTCACTTCCTACACTGATGTAGTGTGAATGGTGACATAAAAACTTGTTACAAATTTGAAAATTCAAAAAATAATAAGGTTGTATTTAAAAATATTCACAATTATTTATTTGTTTTTACTAATGTTTATCTTCTGATGAAATGAGCATATATTTGAAAATACATGGATTAAAGTTTCCCTTATATAATTCTATTTTTCCGTATTTCTTTAGTTGCTTAATATAATATTTTGAGCATTGTATTTTAAAATAATCTTAATATTATCTATGTAATTCTCTTTCCCCCTCCCTATCATCCCATATAAGTATATATATATATATATATATATATATATATATATATATATATATATATATATATATATATATATATATATCATCCCATATAAGTATATATATATATATATATATATATATATATATATATATATATATTAATCGACGGTTTTTAATTGACTTTTGATATAGTTTTAACCTTCCATCACTCGATACAATTTGTGTATTTTTTTGTCATTTTTGTACTTTCTATTTTCGCTCCTATTAACTTTCATTTCATCAACTCCATGAATTTCACCTGAAGATGATTCGCAGTCGAATCGAAAGTGTTCATGATATATATCTGGAACTTTCATTAATATTTTCGTTTTTGATATAAAAAATGGAAAAAATAAAAAAAATAATAAAAAAGCAAAGTATCTTCGTTGTATTTAATAATGTCTGCTTGAATGAAAAAAAGTCTGTATATATATATATATATATATATATATATGTATGTATATATATATGTATATATATATATATAAAGGTAGAGCAAGATATGTTTTTATTGAATTTCAAGTAAACAGTTTACGACGGTAGCAATGCATACTATTTCGGTTAGGTAATGACCCCATCAGGTAACCTATAATTCCGGTTTATATCGGAACACAATCCTTTCATGAAGATAAACGTCACTTTTAAAAAATTTAATTAATTTTAATTTTAATTACCACCATCAAGAATATTTTATATTGGCCGGATCATCCTTCTTAGGATTTAAAGCGCTCCATTCAGCAGCATATTACATTGAATATTGCTTCACAAAACCTCAGACAGCTGAAATCTAACTTCAGCCACTTTCTAAGTCACATGATTGAACTAATCAATCAAATCTATTTCATTTGTATCGGTTGAATATATGTTCAACCGCTTTAAATCATAATTAAATGACTTTATTAATTTCCAAAATAATCTTTATTTTTTATTTCTGTTATGAAGTAAGTCTATACACCTATTTAAAGAATTATTAACTTGCCCAGAAGCTATAAATATCAATTACGTTTAACACACTATTTATATAGGATAGCGTCTATGTTATCTATTTTGTGTATCACGTTTACATCCGAGTGACTGTTATTTAGTTGTACTGGACTTTCATTTCTTGTAATAAATATTTTTTTTTTACCAAGAATTTTTCATAAGTTTTGGTTTCGGTTTCAATTATAGCTGATGACACAAGTGATCTATCTTTTTTTTAAAATAATTTTATCAAGAATTCTTCATAAGTTTTGGTTTCAGTTTCGATTATAGCTGATGGCACTCGAGTAATCTAATATTTTATAAATAATTTTATCAAAAATTCTTCATAAGTTTTGGTTTCGGTTTCGATTATAGCTGAAGGAACTCAAGTTGTACATATACTTATATTTTTTCATAAGTTTTTATTTTGGTTTCGATTCAAGCTGATGCACCCAAGTCATATGGATATTTTTTTTAATCGCAACTTCATAACATATAAAAAGCGATAGAACATTAACTCTATAATAAGATATGCGAAATCTGCAAGAATTAAAATATCATATTTAAGCGTACTTTGCGGCCGGGCTACGCCGGGCGTCTCTGCTAACTTAGATAAATACTTTTAACAAAATAGCTACTATAATATCAGAGCGTCTCCATTTACGCTGAACATCTACAGAATGCCAACATCAATATATTGCATATGAATGAGTCCCCTGTGGAATTTCCACAAGTCCCGCTAGTTGGATATTATTAGCAGTTGTCGCCTTTAGAATCAAGACGTGTAACATATTCTTACCAATACATATTTTGTTAACTATGCCACTGGGATTGTCTTATTACTGGCCTGTATAGATACAACAATTTTTAAAGTTTATTGCTGCTACATCATATGTAACAATTTCACTCCACTTGCGATGTTTATTTTGTAGCAGAGAGAGTATGCACGCGTGTGAAATTATCAGAAGGATAGCTGGCTAGCGAAAATATTAGCAGCAGCCGTTAAAGCACGCATGCAAATTAGCAAGTGTACGCGAACTTGCGTCACAAAAAAAAGGAGAGAAAAATACTCTATGTGGTCGAGGGAGGAGCAAAGGAGATACCAATCAAGATGGACATGTAGAGTCAAGGGCAAAAAAGCGCTGACTGACGGCGGACGCGAGGTGGCGAGGAGACAGAGACTTTTAAAAAGCACATGTTTGGACTTTGGAAATATAATAAAATGCGTTGTTTTGGCAGAACCACGAATAAATGCATTTCATTTGCACTTAAAAATATGAAGAGTCGGATTTTTATTTCCTTTATTTGTTTGTTCCTGCGATTTTACAATTTGATTCTCTCGAACCGTTTTATCTACTCTGTCTGCGAGGCTGATTTTCATCTCTGATATTCTTTGGTTTCACTTGGAATCATGTTTTGTCTAATGAGATGAGACATGCCATGTCTTTCTCTCTCTTGGCTTCCTCTCTGTAAATCAAACAAATAAATAAACACAGGCATATACTCATAAAAAAACATTTAACCTTAATTTCTTATGTACGCATTAGCAAATTGTGCAAGTTGTCTCTCGGAATATAAACATACTTTGATGTGACTACGGTACTCATCACGTTTCGTTTTCAGCATTCTACGTAGAAGTTTGGGGAAAAACATTTTTTCAAAAATTTAACGTGACTTTTTGTAAGCACTCTCCTCCTCCAGCAAGTAAGAGATTATAAATAAAATCTTAAAGATTGCACTACTTACATTTCTTTATTTAGTTCTATTGAAACAAGAATCGAGCATGAATAACTCGACTTACTACCACTACTGCAATAAACTTGTTTTTCTTTTTCTGTGTACCTAAAACTTAATGAAACATCCATGAACAGAGTTTCTTTCCAATATATTTCTAAATATGGACGACAGTGTATCATTTGTATCATTCGGATTACTGTCCTCATCTCGAGTGTTATTCACACAACGTTTCGGCAAATGTAACCTGCAACCTTCTTCAGGTATGTCTTGCCGAATTTGGGAGTCTTTGGTATAATAAATGAAGTACTAAACAAAAATTCAGTTGTAAGTGACACTCCTCTAGATGTTGAAGGCTCAATCTTCAGTGCGGCCATAGTAAGAATACAATTACAAATTATGATGCCTTTAAATTTCTGTGCAAATTTCTGAGTTTGACAAGATAGATCTGAAGAAGATTAGCAGAATCGTTGTATGAATAACATTCAAGATAAGATAAGTGGTCCAAATAATCTAAATATTTTAAATTATCAATCTTTATCTAAAAAATTCAGAAACATGGGCGACATTATCACGTGACTGCATTCCTACTAGCTACAACATGGTCATCTTCAAATAAAATATCAACAAATATTTCCTCTTAAGTAACCCAATTTTGTTCATTCCATTCATCCCTTTCAATCTTCTCATAGTATTGTTCATCATTCTTCTGACCATGTCATTTATTTTACTTTGGTACGCAAAAAAAAAGCATCTTGCTACTCACGTGTAAAGGGGCTACTGTGATAGGGGCCTAATTTATAAGAGGTTAACTGAAAGAGGGGTTGAGCAGAAATATGTTTGTTCACATTACATTTAAATTTCTGCATGTTGGCACAGTCGCAGAAACATGGATAAGAGATAGAATTCTAAAGGCAAGCAGTTTGTAATAAAAGCTATTGGAAATGAACTCTTCTAGAATCTAAAGATCTCTACAGTAAATGAGTGGAATTTTGCTGTAAGTTGGGTGGATCAGGACGATTTAAGTTAAGAGAGTTCAAGTGAATTAAGTTCATGGGAACACGTTGAAATACTTGTAAAATAAGCACAAGGATGCAACACTGCAGCGATGCGACATGGCTGAAGCTTGGCAGACATTGCGTGGCATATTAGATTTGGAATTTTCTTGCATTCTGTCCAAGAGAGAGAGAGAGAGAGAGAGAGAGAGAGAAAGAGAGAGAAAGAGAGAGAGGGAGAGAAGGATATATATATATATAGAGAGAGAGAGAGAGAGAGAGAGAGAGAGAAATAGAGAGAGAGAGAGAGAGAGAGAGAGAGAAAGGGTTAATAATTAGTGCACCAGCCTAGATATGGCAAAAATACTCAACGCATGCAAATTGTGACTTTATAGAGATATAGGATACTGGCAGGTATAAGAAGTTTCCTAGTCCCACCTCGTTTGCAGCTGACTTGGCAGCATCTTCTATGTACTTATTCTACTTCACATTGCCCGAGAATGCCAGGCCGAGGAGTATTAACAAGAATCATATCAACCATGGCAATCACTATAATTCTCGAGTGGCCTTTGGCCTTGCTAATAATGAATCATTCAAACAAACATAATTACTATTAATATTAACGCAAACTTTATTTGTCTTCATTGTTTTGTCTCTTTGTTGGCAAACACGATAATGTAGACACCCATTGAAAGAGGCCTGCTAAATGAAAAGCTTATAGCGAAACAGTTTTTATGCAACTCTTAATTCTGACCCAGCTTTGCTTGACTCCAACGACAAGCACGGAAGCAAAGAACAGGTGTGATTTCGAACTGTTTCTTGACATGGACGAGTTGCTTTACAAAGGCTTGTAAATTAGCCCAACCTTCTATTTAAACGCTATTATCAGTGAAGAAAGATAGATTCCTACTTTGCTCAAGTGTATTAAAGCCATTTCCATTTTCAAACTAGTATTTTCGTTTAAGAACTGACTTGGCCAAACATGTTGCTTAACTTCGATGATCCAAAAAGATCCAGTGTTTCAACATGATACAACTCGTAAATTAAATTGTAACATCTTTCATAAGGAAATATTACCTTGTCCTTAAACAAAAATGATTTCTTTTAATATAATAAATAATAATAAAAATTGTCAAGGCAAAGTGGATGGCTTCCTTTACCGTTCTAAAAAATTACTCAAACCAGAAAATATCTTATATCTTTACAATCGGTTCATACATGCAGTATTGTTGCCACATCTGGGCTGGGGAATCAACCACTAGTCTCTCCCTCTTAGTCTCAAATTTAATGTACCCCGCACTATCAGACAAGCTCGAACTTCTGTACCACAATTTTGCATCCTTGTGCCTGTTTTGCAAGTACTTTAATGGAATGAGCTCTGATGAACTTGTAATACTTGTACCCCTTTGACGTATATACTCTCGACTAACCCAACAACAGCAAAATCCTACGCCTTCACTATAGAGATCGTTAGATTCTGAGAAACCTTCTACTCTAATAGTTTCTTCTCTCAGACTACTAAACTTTGGAATTCCCTCCTTGTTACTCGTGTTCCGTACTGTACACTAACTTGCAGTGATTTAAATGTAATATGAATAGATATCTCGCAACTCAACTCCCCACAGTTCCCTGTTAGACATGATCCAAAATAGCAAATAGTAGTCCCTTTCTTTCCAGTGGACATGAACCTTACTTTAGTGAAAATAATTAACCGATCAATATGAATTTGAGAACACAGATGCTAGGCGCATGGGTTGTAATGAGTGCTATATTAGTTTAATTTAGTTCCGTGCAAAGGTGAAAAATAGAGAGTGTGGGAAATTCAGCTTCAATTTTTGTGATTTTTTAATATTAGGCATTAAACATCAATTAATAAAATACTCCTCAATTTTCAGTTTCTTCGGAATATTTTAAAAGGGATTTTATAGGATAAAATATGGGCACACCCTCATTTGAAAATAATGCATAGAATTTCGTCCGTAGTCATTAGACATGAATTAAATATCTTTAATTTCAGTTTCTTCTTATGACTTATTTAGCTTAAGCTTTAGATTTGAAAACTTGCCTACAATCAAAATCATGTAATGCATTCTGATAAAAATAAATAAGGATTCTACACGTAAGATTTAGTAGCATAATTTCTTCATTATAATGAACACTAGCAAGTAAACTCGACATTGCCAGGGAGTGAATTAAAATCAACGAATTTTCCACATGTTTAATACTTTTATTGTCATCGAAATCATTAAAATTGCCCAATTTTTCAAATTGATTGTCTGCTCAAGTTGAGGATTCATCGGCACAAAGCTTTACATGCATTTCTGCGGTGACTTAATCCACAATGCATTGTAGTTTACATTGCATTGTAGAAAACCTACGGTTATTTTTATAAAATTATTGTTTAGATAATTGGATAGAATTAAAGTTTGAAAAGTTTAATATTTTTGGTTCTTGTTCTCTAATCAGAAACATTCATTTCGAACGCGCCCCTGTCCTATCAAAAACCTACTGTTGATTTTATACGCCGGAATTTTCTGCTTGTGCTGTGATAACACTTCTAAAATGCACTTGTGATGTTAGGCTGTATCAAAATGTTAACTTTTGTCAAAATCAGACATTTCCTTCTTTAATAAGATTTTTTCAATTATTGATATTTAATACTTATGGAAGCATTCTGAAACAAAACCTAAAAACACTTCCAGACACATAAAGTACATTTGCATGATTTTTTAAAAATCAGCGCAGCCGTTTTGGAATCGATTAGGTACGAACTCACACACATATACAGACAAAAATCTCTCTTATATATAAGGAAAGATAGGTAGGCATAAAATGGTAAAAATCTGTTTGACAAATTAAAACTAAATTAAACCCCGTGTTTGAACAAGTATTCTTCTAGCTTAATTGATGCTTTATTTAAAGTTAGTAAATAAGGACTGGTGACACGGCGAATCGTGTTCTGCTTTTGTCGAATCCATAACACAGTGTTCACCAGACAACCTTCACGGATCCTTTCCTGTGAGTTCCTAATTCTACAAGGAATTAAAGAAAACCAATTTCAACATTTCCGCCTCACGAATTACTGTTTTCATGGCGTGAATGCACGTGATGGTCGGTTGAAATCTAAGTAGCGTTTTTTTGTGTTTTTATCGCTGTCAAAAAAAAACAAAAACAAAAAAAAAAAACAGGCATACTGACACATAATTTTATTTATTCGATTATATCGTAAACAAGTCAACAGTCGAACGTAACGAAGGAAATGCAGAAATAGAAAAAAATTGTCATAAATTACGAAGGCGTTTGCAAGTCGTAACATAGCTTGAAGCCACCGAATCATGCGGTACTAAGCGCCACTTTTAAAATACACAAGAAAACGGGTACAAAGTTTCGCAGGTTTAGAACCCGTGTATCTTAGGAACTAATAGAGATATTCGTTTGATGTTTATTTTAAAATGCAATGTAACATCTAAAATATCGTGCCACATTAACAATGACGATAGTTGTAATCATTGTGAGGACGGTGACAATGAAATGTGTTATTATTGTCTGTAAATATAGTAATATATAAATATAGTAAGTTTAATCAAGTTAAAAAAAGAACACAAAGTTTTGCTGAACTTAAATTGCTTCTTAGTCATTCTGCTCTGATGTTGGTATCAAAATAATCCATTCATGCGTTGCGATCATCCGGATCATCAAGATCATCAGATTCTTCACTAACAGGCGCAGTTGCCTGTGAGGTTGTTTTCTTCCATGTCTTGAGGAAGAGCTTTCTGTTCATCTAGAACACTACGGAGATAAGAGACATGTGCAGATGCACACACAGGTGAGCAGACCCTCCACATTTTTTTTATTACATTTTCACCCCAAACAAGGCACATTGCAACTTTGGTGTACGGGGCTACTATCAGGGGTAACAGCTACTGGGGTACTATGTGGGGATTTGGGAAACAAGATTTCTGTTCACGTTACACTTGGACTTCTGCACGTCAGTACAGTTGGGGAAGCAGGGACCTGGAATGGAATTCCAAAGTCTAGCGGTTCTAGGGAATAACTACTGGAGTAGAAAGATCTTTTACATCTAGGATCTCTACAGTGTGGGGGTGGGATTTAGCAGCCTGTCGGATTTGTCGAGGGTGTTCACGTCGTGGGGGCACAAGTGTCTGTAGTTCGTCAGAGCATTATCCATTAAAATACTTGTAGAACAAGCAGAGGGATGCAACATTTCGACGATGGGACAGAGGCTGAAGCTTAGATGCCAGTTCAGGGCTTATCAGATTGGCGACTCTCTTTTGAACCTTGTCCAGGAGCGAGAGACTAGTAGCAGATGCACCAGCCCAAATATGACAGCAATACTCCATACATGGGCGAATGGTGGCCTTATAGAGGTACAAGGTACTTTCGGGTGTTAGTAATTTTCTAGCACGGTAGAGAGAGAGCCTACCTTATTTGCAGCGGCCCTGGCAATGCTTTCAATGTAATTGTTCCAACTCATGTTTCCTGTGAACGTTAGGCCAAGGAATTTGAAAGATGTACTCTCAGATAAAGTGTCGTTGGCCATTGCTATTGGTGATAGAAAAGGTTTCTTGTAGTTATTGAAGGAAACTAGTTAAGTCTTGGCGGCATTGAACGTGACCATCCATTTTTTGTCCCCATTCCACTACAGATCGGAGGTCATCCTCTTGTGTTCTGCCATTTCTTTAGATGTGTGTTCATTTGTTTTCCTGTCGTGCCTGCTATAGAGTGTAGTGTCATTAGCATATATACCCATCTCAGAGGCAATTTTGTCAGGGAGGTCATTTATGAATATTAGGAACAGAGGTCCAAGGATAGACCCTTGGGACACTCCCGCATTTATATCATATTGTTTGGATGTACGACCGTCGAGGACAACCTGGATTTTTCTCTTATCTAAGAAGGATTTAATTATGTTTAGTATTCTACCAGTGATACCATATGATCTAATTTTCTTGAGGAGACCCTCATGCCACGCCTTGTCAAAAGCCTTAGATATATCTAGAGCTACCGCTTTGCCTTCCCCGGCTTTGTTCAGTGAGTGGTATATACGTTCAGAGATTACAGTAAGGATATCTGCTGTCGAACAGTCTTGCCTAAATCTATATTGTTGGTCGGTCAGAAGTTTAGCATCTGTAAGGTGATGGACTAGAGCATGGTTAATTAAGGTCTCAAATATTTTGGAAAAAAGTGGGAGGAGGCTAATGGGGCGATAATTAAATGGGTCAGTTCTTTCGCCAGAATTCTTGAATACTGGTACCACAGAACCAACAGCCCGGAAAGCAAGCCATTTTGTCTTTTTTAAACAAAAGCAACGGCACATCACTGAGTTGGAACTTGAAACATTGGTAGTTTTCAATGGAGAAGAAAGTTTGGGAACACCGTGGTTAAATAACTTGTTTTCATTACACATGGCGCTTGGCACTCTATGATTCTGGAGGTTTCACTTGTAAAGCATTTAACATATGATATTTTCTAGAAACATTCTCTAATAAAAAAATATAAATAATGAATTTATTTGAATGATATAAACAGCTTTTATTTATCTTCTTGGAAGGTCCAGTGTGGTTTGAAAAGCGAACAAACTAGAGAAATTGCACTCTGCTTTGTAAAAGGAAAAATGCCTGAACAGCCCCATCGCTCAAGGCGATTAGTAATAAACTAAGACCTTCTAAAGATAGAATACTATAATTGGAATAACGTTAGGGCCGGCTGCTTTACTGAAATCAAGGTTTTTAATTAGCTTGGCAACATCACGTATAGATATTTGTATATCATATAGCGTGTTTTCTGATACAGGAGGAAATATTGGAGGTTGGCGGCCTTGGTCGCAAAGGGTAGAATTAGCTGCAAAGTTCTTGGCAAAGAGTTTGGCTTTGTCTGATGCTGACGAGATTACCTCAGGTCCATTGATGATAGTTGGGATAGAGCACACGTTACTGTTCAGGATTCTGTTTGCTATTTGCCAAAACTGGTGGGAACCAAGCCGCTGCTCAGCTACTTTGGACTTAACGGACTGAGCATACAACTCTCTTGCGTTCTTTATAACTTTTTTTCATTGGTTGCTGGCAGTAATGAAAGCAGCTTTAGTCTCAGTACATCTATTACGTTGGAAGCAATGTAAAAAGTGATTTCTGTGCGCAATGGCAGCAGCACATTCTGGAGAGAACCACGGCTGGCATATACAGAAAAGAAAAGTTAATATTAATTCATACACCATTCACTATGACTATGAAATCCCCACAGGAAAGGCGCTATTAAACATACAAACATAGTAATGTGGGACGAGAAGGAAGCTTAGTAGAAGTTAGTGTCCTCGGTGAAACTGGGTCAAATGGAGCTGAGAGGGAAAAGATAACGAAATACCAAGTTCTTATGCATGACATGAAAAGAAACTGTAATCTTCAACAGATCTTTATCATTCCAGTAATTATACGAACAACTGGATTCATGAAAAAGAATTTCAAAATCTATCTAACAAATATACCCGGTGAATCAAGTGCAAGAAAGATTTGAACAATTTCACTTAAAAGGAGAGTTAGAATCTTAAAAAAGATTTCTCGGCTGTAATGAGGTTGATAGAGTTCAAAATAGACTTCGTAGCCTCGTAGGAGATGTCCTTTTCTCTTCCTTGCAACCTCTATCTCACAGAAGAGATGTTGCGAGTTTGTCTCTGATGTATCGTTATTTTCATGGAAAGTGTTCGACTGAGCTTCAATCTATGGTCCCCCCTCGCAAAACTTTCACAAGAAACACTCGTCTAGCTGTAAACACTATCAATAATTCCCCCCACTCTTTATCTGTGCCTAAACCTAAACGTAGATTCCATGAACAAAGCTTTTTTCTTAGAACTGCACGCCTGTGGAATTGTCTTCCGTTTTCCTGCTTTCCGGCTGACTACAATATGGTTGTCTTCAAGTCTAACGTAAATAAGTTCTTGATGAGCCGTTCCATATAAGTTATCAAATTTAACAAATTTTCATTACTAATGATTATTATATTGTCCAATTTCTACTGTACACTCTTTAACCCTTATCCTTGAGTGGCCTCTTGGCCTTGATAATGAGTTGATACCTATGAAAAAAAAAGAAGAAAAAGTCCAATGTGAACAAGTTCTAATTGAATCGTCCCCCTAAGTAATCCAAGTTTCAAAATTCCCACTGTTTACTATGCTAAAATCACAATGACTAATGTATACCTATTAACCCTTATCCTCGAGTGGCCTCTGGGCCTTGATAAGTGGTGACACCCTTGTAAAAAAAAAAGTATCTGAGATAGCGGGTGAATGGCTGACATCTTATAGGATACTCCATCCCCAAATTGAACAAAATCATAAGAAATGTTTTTAAAAAACGAGGAAAATTACTACATATCGTTTAGCAGTAATATGCAGTTCAAAGTAAGTGTAGATGTGTTTTGAAAAATTGCGTTTGGTTAATATGTCTTATTGACAAGGTTTACATGAAACGAGAAGTGGATCTGATTGGTCAGTCTAACTGTATGACATAGACAGCCTTTGAAGTTAGGCTTCACTTGTGTGCGAGACATATGATACAAGAAGAATAGGGAGTTTTAAACCTCATGTAGAGATCTTCTGGCCACAATAAACTCTTAATCAAAAATGGATATTCATATGATTAATATATAATTAATATATAATTAATAGGTATAATTAATATTAAGATATAAAATTAAGATATAGTTACAGATAAAATTATTCATATATAATTAGATATATATATTTTTTCCATATAGTTAATGTATAATTAGGATATAATTAAGAGGCAATTATAGTTATAACTATGAAGACTACCCGGCATTGCCCGTGGTTCTTAATTCAATAAATGGTATAAATTGCAGAAAAACATAAAAGTAAGACAGCAAATGTCTTAATATTATAATTTTAAGTGTTTGCTGTATTTTGAGGAAAAAATCAGAGTAAGAATAATAATAACTTCAGTGAGGTTCGAACTGAGAACCGTTACCTTTAAGTGCGTGACACTAATCAATCGATCCATGGTGAAAATCTTCATCCGGTTAAGAACCTAAATAATATTTGCTACTTTCATAACGGTGTATATAGAAAAGTGTTGAAACTCGACTGAACACATGGGAATAAATAACTACAACGCAAAAGTAAAATAGAACAGATATATTGAAAGCAAGAAAGTATATACAATATTTATATAGAGTCCATTGGTATAGTCATGGGGAAACCGTCCCTGGAGAAGATGTCGGCTGGGTAGTCGTCGACTCTCGATCTCGTTATCTCTCTGAATCTCTCGTTGGGTCTCTCGTTGGGTCTCTCCCGTATTTACGATACCAATCATATTTATATTGTTGACACTCCACGTATGCTGATAAGATAGATCCTACCACAACAAAAAGTTATTTTGATAATTTTTTTTCCGATGTCACGGGTAACAGACCTAGTAGATGTGATTATGCGGATAAGAATTTCTCCGCCTTCTTTAAAATATAATATAAAATACCGATCTAGATTAAATAATAAAACTGATCAGAAATATTAAAAATAAAAAATGTAAATTAAATTATAATTAAAAGTTCGTAAGAATTTATAAAACAAAAAGTAGAAGTATAGCTAAGATTAAAAAGAATAAAAAATGATGCATTAGCGACAGAAGAGTGCCAACGTATTCTGTAATAAGTAAGATTTTTTGCTCTTAGGACTTTTAAAGTTTTCTATTTAATTTTTACAATATTCATCTTTTTTAATCCAAAGAAAAAAAAATTCAATTGCGTTATTTGTTTGAGGAACTTATATCTGTATCAACGAAACGCGTGTGAAACATACTATATTAAAAATAAAACCCTATGAGTGGTAAATAAATACATTTTTGGATTTGGAATGTTTACTAACGATTTATATATGCTCAGAAAGTGACAATTCAGTTTTTATTGAGCTTAATTGTGGCGATTTAGAAATGAAAATATTTGATATATACAATATATATATATATATATATATATATATATATATATATATATATATATATTATTCATAATCGCATATATATATAAAAAAGAAAATTGTAAAATAAATAATTGGAGAACAAAATTATGAAACTGTTCGTTGTAATCAAATCAATGTATTAAATCTGATTTAGTCACGAATAATATGGGCATTACTCGATTTAAGTGATATTTTCATAATTTATTCAATAAATTAAGTAATATTACACATTTCTTGACATTTTCACAGATTTTTTTTAAACAATTGATGAAAGTTAAATTTGACATATTTATCCATTGTGAAGTGACATTTCATTTGTTTAAAGCTAATTTATATAATTTTGTTCAACATGTTAAGGAGACAATTCAGAGAACTGTTAGAAATTTTCTGAAAAATTGGTGGATATGGTATGTGAAAATGCCAGCTCAGTCGGTAACTAGTGTATTATGTCTTGTAAAAAAATATCATGAAATATTTCATATTTTTTAGAATTGATTGTTCACATTATTTAAATTCTTTGAACTACTTTTCTCCTCTAGAATTTTATTTTCGTAACGTTTCGGTCGATGCAACCTCGAACCTTCTTCAGGTGTATCTTGTCGAATTCGGATATCTTTCTGTTGAACTCTGCAAAAAAGTTTGTACAGAACCATTTATGTAATCCACAGTGGCATAATGATCTTCTTCCGTGAGTCCCAAAGGTAGAAATCTTCTCTACCACCAATAGCAATGGCCAAAGACTCTTTATCTGAAAGTACATCTTTTAAACTCCTCGGCCTAACGTTCACAGGAAACATGAGTTGGAAAAATTACATTGAGAGTATTGCTAGGACCGCTGCGAAAAAGGTGTGTTCTCTCTACCGTGCTAGAAAGCTACTAACGCCCGAAAGTATCCTGCACCTCTATAAGGCCACCGTTCGCCTATGTATGGAGTATTATTGTCATACTTGGGCTATTGCATCTGCTACCAGTCTCTCGCTCCTAGACAAGGTTCAAATTAGAGTCGCCAACCTGATAGGTCCTGAACTGTCATCTAAGCTTCAGCCTCTGTCCCATCGACGAAATATAGCATCCCTCTGCCTGTTCTACAAATATTTTAACTGTGAATGCTCCGACGAACTGTAAGCACTTGTACCCCCTCGACGTAAATACCCCCGACAAACTCGACAAGCAGCAAAATTCCACCCTTTCACAGTTGAGATCCATAGATGCAAGAGAGCCTTCTACTCCAGTAGTTTCTTCCCTAGAACAGCTAGACTTTGGAATTCCCTTCCGGGTTCCTGCTTCCCCAACTGTACTGACATGCAGAAGTTCAAGTGTAACGTGAACTAACATCTTGCTGCCCAACTCCCCACATAGTACCCCTGTAGCTTATGTCCCTGATAGTAGCCCCGTACATCAAAGTGGCAATGTGCCTTGTTTGGGGTGAAAATGTAATAAAAAAATAAATAAAAAGTGGATGAATTACTTGCTAAAATTCAGTTGAAGATGAAATTCTTAGTACAGGCGACACTCTAAAAGGCGAATTATCTAAGACTTCTCCCTAGCCATGACTGACACAACGAGAGAGCATGCTACTCCATGGATTAAATAAAGAATTTTGTTCGAAATTTCGTGCTGATTTCCGAGTTCGATAGAAAAATTGTAGAGTTCAACAAGATACATCCGAAGAATGTTAAAGGTACGTCAACAGAAACCGTGAAAATAGCACTCAAGATGCAACTGTAATCTGACATATCCAAATAATAAGTATTATAAAATAGTTCTTTTTAATTATGATACACCCCTCTCCCTCTCTATCTCTCTCTCTCTCTCTCTCTCTCTCTCTATCTCCCTCTCTCTGTTATGTTTACACGTGTACATGCACGACGTTGTATTCGGGAAGAAAACATTTTTTGGGGTCGCTGTTGGAAGGAGTCTGAGAAATTTAAACCTGCATGAAGCATCTACAAAATGCAATTTGCGATTTATTGCTTGTGTATAAACGCGTGTTGCTAATTAGAAAAACGTGCAATCCATGAAGAGTGTTTCCCGAAGATTCATTGAGGTCGTTTATAAAACTAAAAATTGAGATTGGCAATTACACAATGGAGCTCATGAAAGGCGTGTTCAATTAGATTCAGTTTTCCTAAATCACATTTGTTTCACGTTTTCGGCTTCCATCAATTTACCGGCCGACATCTGCTTAGGAGAAGATATCCAGGTGTACGAAATGATTAATGATATTTTGCGTATACAACGGCTTCAACTCATCATTCCAACAGCAAAAACAAATAAATATAGATACAATATGGCACCCGGGATACATATAATTTCGGTAAGCTTTTTATTTCTCATTTTGTCTGTAGCTATTCACGGTAGTCCCTGTGATTAAAAATTAGCGCAAACTTGTTTGCGTGAAGCCTGTAGAGTTCCGTGTAGACAAGGAAAATGAAGAAAAAAGAAAAACTGTCCGCTTTTTCTCTTTACATTCATGTAATGTTGTTACATGACTGCAAATGAAGAGATTTTTCAGAGACAATTATCGAATCGTATTAGGTTTTCTGTAAAGTCTGACGTAATTGTCGGATCGTAAATACGATTCGGTAATCGAAACATATGTAACTAAGCAGATAAAACGGTAATATATATATACTGAATATTAATGAAAAATAAAAAAAAATAGCATATATTTTCAGCAAGTAGACAGTGTATGGCCATCAAGAAATTGCTGGAAGAGGATTCTTCTTATTTGTAGATGAATTTATGACTATCTCCAACCGAAGCAAACAAACCATGCGATTGTTATGAAATTGAAACTACAAAAATTGAATCCCATTTAAATTGGGTGATTTTGCGAGTAATGAAGGTAAAATTAAGTTCTATAGCACACATACCTTCTTCGTGCCGTAAGGATGCGAGCTTCAGCTGACGCAATCAAACCGATTCAACAATCTCATTTCGGATGGTTTTCACTTGGTACTAAAGTTAACAAAGTCTTGACCATTCTGTAACTGTTGTGGTTGCAAGGTTGAACAATAATTAGTAAGGAAATACAATGAAGACGCAAACAACAAGATAACGCAATAATAAGTGTATTAAAGAAAAGGTATATTTACAATATGTACAAATGACAGTGTCGAGTCAGAGAGTCTTGGTGGGAGGACATGTACGCTCTTCGGCGTCACTTCCGGTGGCATTTGAGTAAGGCCCACTAAGGCCAACCTAGGCTTGCCATTTATAGTGTTATGTTATTCGCATATGCAAATAAGTGGTTGCCACCACAACACCCCCCTCCCAAGATTTGAAGTCACACAGATTTCAATATCTTTTTCTTTTTGGGTTTACCATTAATGGTTCATTCACTTTTCTTTTCCTACCTGATCTTCGGGGTTCAGGTGCATTTTGAGGCGGTTCCAAATTAAAAGATTCGTATATGATATCTATGGTGTCCTCCTCTTCGACTGTTGTCGTATCAATATCATCTTGGATATGACGTTTTTTTTATCTGATTTATGTGCCTTTTATGTATATTCCGTGGACCTTTAATCATGTATGTACAATCACCAATGCGTTTATCCACTACTCCACATTCCCAGTAAGATGTGTTATTTGTGTAGCACTTAAAATATACTCGATCTCCCGAGTTATATTTCTTTCTTCTCGTGTGTGTAGTGTTTCGGATAATTGCCTGCCTTGGCGATAGTTTGTCAAACGCTGATTTTACCTTTCTGGCAAACATTAGATCAGCTGGTGATATGTTCGATGGTGTACTAGGATGTGGTGTAATCCTATATACTTGCAAGAATTGTTGCAAAGCTTTTTCTGTTGGTGTTCCAATGGATTTCTTTAACGCTCGTTTTAGCGTGTCCACGAACCTTTCCGCGAGGCCGTTCGACCTTAGATGATACGGCGGAGTCGTGATGTGCTTCACTCGGAACGTGTCGCGAAATTCCTTAAACTCTGCGGATGTGAACTGCGTTCCGTTGTCAGTGACCAGTGTGTCTGCTACACCGAATCTTGCAAACAACTCGTGTAGGAACCCTATTGAGTTGTTCGTTGTTGGATTCCTGCAACGCATTACCTCCGGCCATTTTGTGAAACTATCCACTACAATTAAATAATAGTTTTCACCTACTGGACCAGCGAATCCATGTGGATTTTCGACCATGGTTGGTCGGTTTTAGGCCAAGGTTTGTGTACTATAGGTGGAGATTTTGCCGCTAACTGGCATCCTTTACATTTATCAATTGTTGTCGCTATGTCAGTGTCCATGTTACGCCAGTACACGTAGCTTCTCATTAACGACTTCATTCGATTTATCCCCGGATGTCCTGTGTGGAAATCTCTTAACATCCTATTCTGCAATATTTTGGGTATTACCACTCTCTCGCTGTACAGTAACACATCGTCACATATGGAGAAAACTTCCTGCACCTTTGTGTCCGTTATAATTTTCTCTTTTATGTCCTTTATATATTCGTCTTTCTCGGCTTCCCTTTTAATGTCCGACAAAGTTACGGGTAGTTCCTTAATGATGTTTGCTACCATAATTTTTACTTCAACATTTGTCCGAATTGCTGCAATGACTGATTCTTCCAGATTGTGTTTCTGTGGTATCAGTCTTGACAGTCCATCCGCATGGCAAATCTTTTTGGATGCTAGATGTTGTAGCTGGAAATCGTAATTAAGTAGTATTGTACCCCAGCGCAGCAATCTATTTGCGGTGTATACCGGCAATCCTTTTTTTGATCCATAGATCGTGACTAACGATTTATGGTCGGTTTCAAGTATGAATTGTCTACCATATAAATATCGGTGAAATTTAGTCACGGCAAAGATTATGCTCAACGCTTCTTTTTCGATTTGTGAATATGCCCTTTCAGCTGGTATCAGCGTTCTCGAAGCGTGCGCTATTGGTTTTCTAGACCCATCCCGCATAATATGTTTAATGCATGCTCCTAAGCCGTAGGAGCTAGCGTCACTAGCGACGACTATTTTTAAGTTTGTGTCAAAGTGCGTTAAGAATAATTCGGATGTTAGTGCGCTCTTTATTTTGTCAAAAGCGGTTTGACATTCTTGCGTCCAGTTCCACGGTGTATCCTTTTTAAGCAGATTATTTAAGGGGGCTCGCAAGTTATGCATTCCTTCAATAAAAGATTGGTAATAATTTGCGAGTCCTAAGAAACTCTGCAAGGTTGTTACATTATCGGGTGCTGGCATATTTTTTATTGCCGCAGATCTGTCTGGGTCTGAACGTCGTCCATGTTTGTTTATTATGTGTCCAAGATACTTAATCTCGCTCATACAAAAGTCACATTTACTTTCTTTTACTTTAAAGCCGAATTCTTGTATTCGAGTAAATACTTGTTTCAAATGTTCCTTATGTTCTTCTAGGGATTTGCTCCTGACAACAATGTCGTCCAGGTATGCACATGCGCACTCAATACCACTTAGCATCGTGTCCATCGCTTGCTGAAAGATGGCAGGCGCTACTTTGATGCCAAAAGGCAATCGGTTGTATTTGTATAATCCCTTATGCGTATTGATGCATAGTATATTTGAGCAATTCTCCTCGACCGGTATTTGTAAATACGCGTCGCTCAAGTCTATCTTGGAGAAGATATTACCCCCATTCAACTTCGTGAATATTTCCTCTGGGCTTGGTAGGGGGTAATGGTGATCTTTTAATAGGGAGTTGACCCCGGTCGAAAAGTCTGCGCACACTCTTTTTCTTTACGTATACGGTGGGGGCTGCCCACTCGTTGTGTTCTATTTTTGATAGAATTCCCGTCTGTTCCAATCTATTTAATTCTTTATCAATCTTTTCCAACCCAGCGAACGGAACATTTCGCTTTTTTCTAAAATTTGGGCTGGCGTTTTCTTTAAGTTCAAACGAGGCCTTGAATTTATTGCAGCGACCTAAGTTAGTCGTGAATGCCTCAGGAAATAATTCTTTTAAATCGTCTTTTATATTTACTGTTGTTGGAGAAGAACATTCTAATTTTTTACAGAATGTATTGATTGGCTTATCCCATAGTCCGAATTTCTCAATTAAATCTATTCCAAACAGATTTTCACTATTTTTTAGTACGAATATTTTTAATTTCTTCGAAATCCCTTTCAATTTTATCGGGAGGACAACTTCTCCTTCAAATTTTATACCACCACCAGTTACCGTCCGGGCTGCTTTACTAGTTTTCATCATGGCCGGTTTTCCCAACTTTTTCCACGTATTCAGGTTTATTATAGAAATATCGGAGCCGGAGTCGAGTTGTAACTTTATTGATGTTTTAAATATTTCCACTTTTACGTATTTTCGCCGACCTTTGTCTAATTTTGTATTTGATTTTGTTTGCTGTACTCTCTTTCTGATGTAATCTTTATATCTGCAGCAATCGCTTTTGTGTCCCACCTTCTTACAAATGTAGCATTTTTTCTTCTTATAAGGACAATCTGATTCCCAATGCTTTTCTGCACATCTCTTACAGTTATATCTAAGAAGAGGCTTGTTATATTCTGTACTATATTTATGTTTATTATCTTTGGAATATCCCGTTCCATCGCTTTTCTTTGTAAAGTTCTTGGTTGGTGCGTATGGTTTTCTAACTTTTCTTACATATGCCACTCCGGATTCTTCTATATTTTTTTAATCCTTTTTTAGTGTAATGCCCTTTCACAGTCCTCTGCTAGTTTCTGGAGGGTTAAATCTTGCTCAGATTCCAGCTTAGACAACACTCGTCTGCGTATTTCTGCATTTTTCGTGGAAACTAACCCTTGAGCGAAGATTAGACATTTAAAATCTTCTACCGTTAGTTCTGCAAGCTTAAAATTATCGCAGTTTTTATTGACAACTGATGCGTATGTCAAATAATCTTGGTTGTCCATATTTCTTAGATTTATGCACAGCCATCTTTTATGAAAAAGAGATATATTTGGATTAAATAATTCTTTTAGTAATTTTACAGCTTCCATGAACTCTAATTCCGCAGTTTTTTTTAGGTAATATGTAATCTACGAATTTGCTGTGTTCTGATGTACCCAATTTTCTGAGTAAGAGGCTCACTTTCTGACTATTTGGCCAATTTTTACAGTCCAGTTGAAAAACATCCTCGTATCTTGTGTAATATGCTTCAAAATTCTTCTCTTCCTCAGGCACATAATGAAATGTGTCCATGCTATTAAAAATAGTTGTATGGGAGAAATTAACACTATCGACATTTTCTCGATTACTCATTAGTAGTTCCAGTGTTTTAGTTCATCTTGTCTTTCTTCATATTCCAATTGTAGTTTCTTATGCCTTTGTTCCTGTTCCAATTGCAGTTTTTTCTGCTTTAATTGTGCCATTTCCTGCTTTTCTTCTTGTTCCTGCTGCCATTTCAATAATCTGTCCTCTCTCTTTTCCTCGCGGTCAGCCTGTGCCTGTATTTGTGTTTGCAAAAGCTCGTTTTGTGTAGCTTGTCTGCGTTCATCCTGCTCAGCCTGTACTTGTAAAAATTGCATGAACATTTTTGATAAGTCTTCCATGCTTTTTTTTTTTTTTTTTTTTTTAGTGTGTAGTTAAAAAAAAAATATTGTACCATGTACAATATACACCGGTTTGGGTTACAACAAAAAAGCAAATTGCTGTAAGCTCCTGTTTTCAATAATAATATCGCTGCTTGCAATAATATATTCTTTTTGCGAGTCACGCTGCAAAAAAAAATAATAAAATAAAACAGGTTTATCTAGAATAACGAAATGGAATTGACTTTCCGTTTTTAGGCACTTACTAATAAGTAACTCTTTCCACAAAATGAAAGTTTGGGTTTTTTTAATCGAGTCACAATTGAATAAATGTATGCAGTACATTTAGTTCTTTGAGTTTTTTCTCTCTAGTATTTTAGTAATTAAAATACCTCTTAAATTGAGATTACCTTTTTTCCGTGACGTTTTACTGTATTATCCGTTATTCAGTGACAACTTCAAGAAAAAAAACCTTTCCTTGAATTTTAGTTTTAGCCGTGGTATTTCCTTTTAGTACCGATGTCAACCAAAACATTAATTAAAAAGTCCTTTAGTTGTTGTTTTGTTAACGGAGAACAGTAATTAGAATCCACTGGTGAACTTTTTTCGTAGATTACTTCCTTGCTTTTCGTAATACGGGTCTGACCTGTCGTTTTGTCGACAGAACAAAGTTCGCTTTTCGTTTGCATGTTGGTCCTTTAGTAAGATTTGTCGTGTAGCGACAAAACAAAAATTCACTTTTACATTCGTTTGCAAGTCGGATTCCCAGAAAACGGCGTAAATTGTCGCTTTTGCCACGTTAGAGTTTTTTTTTTTTTTTTTTACTTGAGTTGAAACTTCTCTTTAGCGTAAAATCCGTTTGCTCGTCAACACTTTGCATTCCTTAAAAAAATGGTCAATCTTTGCGTTGTACTTTTTTTTTTTTTTAATAGTTCTTCGTCAAACTGTTATATTTGACGCTTCATATCTCGTCGCCAACTGTTGTGGTTGCAAGGTTGAACAATAATTAGTAAGGAAATACAATGAAGACGCAAACAACAAGATAACGCAATAATAAGTGTATTAAAGAAAAGGTATATTTACAATATGTACAAATGACAGTGTCGAGTCAGAGAGTCTTGGTGGGAGGACATGTACGCTCTTCGGCGTTACTTCCGGTGGCATTTGAGTAAGACACACCAAGGCCAACCTAGGCTTGCCATTTATAGTGTTATGTTATTCGCATATGCAAATAAGTGGTTGCCACCACAACAGTAACATAGTGCATATGAGCGCGTGGGAAAATATCAGCAGCAGCGTTGAATGCCTGGCTTGCGAAGAGACTAGCAGCAGTAGTAGCCGAAAACGCGCATATCAAAATTAGGAAGTGTGCGCGAGACGAAAAAGGAACAAAAGGAGGTGTGAGAAAAAAAAGCGCGACGTCGATGAAAATGGACGTGTAAAGACGAAGACGAGAATGGACCGGCTGTGGCCGGCATATGGTCGGAAAGGTGACAGACTTTTTAAGTGTCGAAATGGGAGATTAACGTGAAATAACAACTTTTTTGGGAAAAAAGAAAAATGCTGGCCCGGATTGTTCGAGCGTAACGGAAATGTTACAATTCTTTGCTGACTGGGGTATGGCTTTACCTTCTCCCTTTGGAAAGGGATTAGTTGATTATGAATCGCTGATGCACCTCAACCAGAGAATGACGAAGAGTCTGCTCAAGTCATTTTTTGCAGACCATTCTTCATCTTAGTCGCAAGCATTCCAAATCTCACTTTCCGACTCTTGTGTCACATTATTTTGCCATGGGAGAGAGATAAATAACCTCATTAAAGCATGTGAGAGAGAAACTAAAAGAGAATAGATGGAAAGAAAGATATAAACGAGAATGAAAGAGAAATAGAGAAGAGGGATTGGTAGAGAGAGAGAGAGAGAGAGAGAGAGAGAGAGAGAGAGAGAGAGAGAGAGAGGGGTGGATAAGATAAGGGGTTGCAAAATAAACATTAAACACCGTGTCAATGTTTATTTTCTTGTTTTGCTTAATGAAGCCTAACACATAAAAATGCTAAACAATATGGCGAATGCATCGTGTCTATTAATGCAGGAAAAAGGAAAAATAACGGTCAAAGACGCAGACATACATTCGTGTCGTGGATTCATGAGGAAAAGGTAAAAGTAAGGACACAAAGAAATCAAATTTTATGTAAAGAATAGACATAAATACGAAACCGGCGGTTTAGGGTTCCGATTAGATTAATAATCACCCGCTCTATAATAAATAACAATGTGTATGTATTCGTATGTAACTAAGTATATGTCTATTCTATCGTATAAAAGTATGTGAGCAAAAATGTCACACCGAAATTATATTGATCAATTCGATTGAAGAAATTGAATATTAAAAATGAATGATGTAACAAAAATATCCCGTTATTTAATAACATTTGCTTGATCAGAGCCTTTTATAAAAATACACTATATATATATATATATATATATATAACCCATTTTATTTAAATATATATATATATATATATATATATATATATATATATATATATATACAGGGTGACCAAAAAACGGGCCCAAACTCTAATTAGGCCCCGTTTCTTAGTGTTTTGTCTGAATGAAATGAAACTTTGGTCATAACTAGTTTATTATATTCAAAAAATCACATCAAAACTCTAGGATCTTTGGCCTTTTATCTGGGTTCTACAGCATATGTTCTATATATATATATATATATATATATATATATATATATATATATATATAGTAATTTATAAAATATATATGGCGATTAAGCTACACTGAATATTTCGCGTTTCATCCACTCTAGGACCCTTCAGGCTTATGCGCGAATTCTGTGGTTGTTTATCGTTTTTATATGCTCCTCTTCTATTGAGATTTTAGTTAGCCAATCAGCTTTCTAGTATCCACCGCGCCCTTCCTCTCAATGGGCCTGCATTTTATCGGATCTGTTTTTTTTTTGTATATATATTAATATATATATGTGTACATACATATATGCACATATATACATATATATATACATACATATATGTGTGATCGTTTATGTATATTCATGCTTATTTAATTTATTTATTTGTTTATTTTCTATTGTTTTGTATCGCTATCCTAGAGTAAATTTTATCTGTGAACACAGTTATTTGCTATTTCTCTTCTACAGTTTAATAGATGTTGGGGTTCTTTAAAGTACAGGATAGCAAATTTTTCATGAAGGCATAATCTACATGGGTCGTCTAGGTCCCTACACGTGGTAGCTTGTCTTATTATTTTCCATTCGACTACCGGCGAATGTCCGCTTTCTTTGAGTTCCCAGTATTTATTCGCTAGTGTTTTTATACGGTGTTTTTTTATTTTTGAATGTACTTTTGTGGTCATAGTATCGGGTTTTGAAATCTAAGGAAGTCATGCCTACGTAATATTTCTTGTTATTCGGGTTTTCTTTCGCAAATATTGTTGCCTGATAAACTACGCTTTTGGTTAGACATTTATTTTGAACTGGGCAAAGTGTGCGGTGTCTACAGTTGCATTTATCTTGTTCGTTATTAGTATTTTTATTTATAGTATGGTTGTTCTTGTCCGGGGTTGGTTTATTATTATTATTATTATTATTATTATTATTATTATTATTATTATTATTATTAGTAGTAGTAGTAGTAGTAGTAGTAGTAGTATTAGTATTATTTCTGCTAGTGTTAGTTTTAGTTTTGTCATGGTGTTTACTTTTTTATTGTTTATTTTGTTGTTGTTTACATTGTTTTTATTTAATATTTTGTTATTATGTGCTTTAATTATCATCTTTAAATTTTCGCAACAACTGTAGGATAACTTTAAGGTATTTTTATTGAAGATATCCTGTAAGGAGTTGGTTGCGGGAAAGTGTTTTTCAATAAGATCTAGAAATTTCTGGCCAAGTTTAGTTTTTAACATTTGATTGTATGGGACCGTATACCAAATTATAGTTCTTTTTCTATTTTTAATTTTATTATAGTTATTGGTGTTTTGTTGCTTATATTTGATATCGATATTTTTGTATCCACTATTTTTTAGGGCTGTTTCGTAGATATTGGTTGACCTGTTAAATGCATTTTCATCGCTTGAGTTATTACTGAGTCTACTTACGATCGAGTTGGGAATCTGTTTTATAATTGATGGTGGGTGATTGGACTTAGGTTTACGTGTGTTTTTATCTAAATTTAACGTGACGTCCAGGAAGTTTGTTATTTTTATGTTACCTGATACGTCTGCTTTTAGACCTAATTTTTTCATTTCCTTGTGTATGATTTTCTTAAAGTTATCTCCCTTGACTTTGTTGGAGTTTTTTATTATAGCTAGTCCGCCATCTCTATATAGGCCGATATCCGTAGTATCAAATATGCTTGTGAGGGTATATAGAATGAATAATCCCACAAGATCTGATGCCTCTGCAGAATCCCTGGCACCCATCGCAAAATCAAACGAATTTTTCATTTTAGTTTTTATCCACTGGTTATTGTTATTTATTAGAACTGATTTTCTACATTTTTTAAATAAATCTTTATCCCGTCTATTGCAACAAGTTGTAATAATACCAAATGCAGTAAAATTCAAGTATCTTTTATGCGTGCTAGAACTGTGTTTAAGTTATTTTTATTTAATTTCTTTTATTAAAAGTTATCTTTCCAAGAATTAACTGGTTGCATATCGTTTAACCATTGGATACATCACTCTTGGAAAATTGTATAAAAAATCTATCACTATCACTAATTCTAAATTTGGGAGTGCTACTCGAACTTAGAGTTAGTGGTAGATAAGTCATTTGTTAGGTGTGTCAGCAATTTCGTTAGAAATATTGAATAATTTCACCCCGTTTTCCAAGCTTATAACTACTCGAAAAATGTCATTCAAGCCCGAATTTTTTTTTTTCAATTAAAGGAGCAAGGACCAAGGTTTCATTAAAAAAACAACCTGTCTTTTTTAAAAAAAGGTTTTAAACTTCCGACTTTACAGGTAAATTTCTAAAAAAACAATATTTTTTTGTTTGGTTTTAAATTTGAATATATTATTTATTGATCTTTTTTCTTCAATTTGTGATATATAACACTTTGGCGAGTAAATCAATTATTTACTTTTTAATAGACATTTCAAAATGGGAGGCGTGAATTAATTCGGCCCCCTGTCTTTCCAAGCTTATAACTACTCTAAAAATATAATTCAAACCCTAATTTCTTTTTCAATTAAAGGAGCAAGGACCAAGGACCAAGGTTTCATTGAAAATAAAACAAAAAATAAATAAATAAACAAACAACGTGCTTTTTTTAAAAAAAAGGTTTTAAACTTCGGACTTTACAGGTAAATGTATAAAAAACACTACTTTTTTGTTTTAAAATTGAATATATTATTTATTGATCTTTTATCTTCAATTTGTGATATATAAAACTTTGGTGAGTAAATTAATTATTTACTTTTTAATAGACATTTGAAAATGGGGGGCTTGAATTAAAAAACACTTTTGTCTAAAATATTATATTCAGTTTATTGGAAAGAGCATAAAATTTAACATTGACTCTTAAAATATCGTAAAAATAGAATGAATAGAAAAATTGTGATAGATTTTTAAAGTTTAAAAATTGAAAATACTGAGCTCGTAAAATTCAATTAATTTCATTGCTGTTTTTTAAAAAATAATAATATTTCTATTACTTTTTATACAATTTTAATAGTTTATTTTGGCAGCATAATCTATAAAGAAAATAAACAACCCACTTTTAAAAGAGAAATTACGAACTTTTCATATTTTATTCGCAGTTTCGTGTTAGGGGTGTCAAAAATTCATACAAAAATTCTGATAAACCTAGTCATTTGTTTACAACTTTTGAGAAATTAAACCTCCTTACTCCTTAAGCGATTAGCGGACATTTGTTTATTTTATTTTTTTATTCAGTGTGTAAAATCCACTTTGAACAACATATTTGGAAATTAGAAAAATAAAAAAAGCCCAAAAATCTTTGTTTTAGCATGTTAAAAGTATTTAGGTTGGTAGATAATTAAATTCTACTGTGTTTGGTATAATTTTTTTTTTTTTGCTGTTGTTTCTTGCTTTTAAGAATTTTTGACTAAATACTTCTAAATTAAGGGGTTGTTTCGATCGTATTTTAAACGAAACTACGGAGGTTGGAATGCCCCTCCACCTAAAATGTACTTGGAAAAATCGATTTTATAGCGAAATTTAAGAATGGTTAGCCGAAAAAAGGTGAAAAACAAAACAAATAATCAATAAATAATTGTTACCAAAGGCAAGAAATGCTACTTTTTTACTTACATGAATGAGTTTATTTTAGGCTTTAAAGTATTTTCAAGCGCTTTTCTTTATTTTTTAATCTAAAATTGTGGGTGTGTGGTGCGAAATACCTCCAGATTTTCTAGAATTCCCCGCTAGATTGCAAACGAAATCTCCAGATTTAGCGGGAAAACCGCTAAATTGGAAACACTGGTCATGTGACGGCAAGCGGTGATAAATAATTTTCCATAAATAAAAAAAATGTCCTATCGGTACAAAGAAAAACACCTATTTATTATAGAAAAAATATAATTATGTTATAATTAAAAAGATATATATAAAAACACGCATGGGTACAGTAAAGATATTATACCAAAATGTCGAAGCAATCATTTATTTAGTTATTTAGACTATTAATTACGAACGAACCAAGAGTTACATTTTTATATATGGATTATTGAGGGGAAATATTTTCATAAGACGCTCCCAGCCAAGTAAAATAGCTCAATATACAAGATAAAGCAAAATAAAAATGATATAATTTATAGTTTAAATCTGTGCAGAAAAAATATTTATTGTTTGAAACAAGGAATACAAGAAATTTAACGTAATTTTCTTAATCCATGGATTTTCAGATGAAAGGTATTTATTATGAATCACTATTAATTGATGTTCTTATTTAGGTTTAACGTAATTTTCTTAATCCATGGATTTTCAGATGAAAGGTATTTATTATGAATCACTATTAATTGATGTTCTTATTTAGGTTTATTTAAAACGTTTTTTTTAAACTTTAATTTCAATATATGTGCTAAATAGTAAGATTTATGGTTATTCATAATGATTATTTTACTAAATACATTATATTTTGACTTCACAGAATTTTACTATAAATCGGACAATTACACACACATATCTATATCTATATCTATATCTATATATATATATATATATATATATATATAAGTGTTCAATACATTAGTAGAGCCAATTATCGTCTTTATTATTACAATCTCAAGTGTATTAACTTAATTCATTACAAGTTGTTTCAATAGGCAAGATAAAATTATCCGTCAGATGATTTACGTTAAAAGATTTCAACTTAAATCATCTGACGATATGGACGGATGACTTTATCCTGTCTATTGACACAACTTGTAATAATACGCTTGAGGTTGTTATAATAAAGAAGCTATTTTGCTCTACTAACGTATTGAGCACTTTTTATCCTTTTTTTTTATCACATATACCTATTAATCTATATATATAAAAATGTAGCTCTTGGTTCGTTCGCAATTAATAGTCTAAAAAAAAACACTGGACGTATGACTTCCACGTTTTGGTATAATATGTTTACTATGTCAATGTGTGTTTTTATATATTTCTTTTTAATTATAACATTATACTTAATTTTTCTATGATAAATAGGTGGTTTTCTTGGTACATATAGGCCATTTTTTTATTTAGGGACAAGTATTTATTACCGCTTCCTGTCACGTGACCAGTGGTTCCAATTTAGCGGTTTTCCTGCTAGATCTGGACATTTCGTTTGCAATCTAGCGGGGAATTCTAGAAAATCTGGAGGTATTTCACACCAACAGACCCGCAATTTCAGATTAAAAAATAAAGAAAAGCGCTTGAAAATACTTTAAAACATAAAATAAACTCATTCATGTAAGTAAAAAAAAGTAGCATATATTACCTTTGGTAACAATTATTTATTGATTATTTGTTTTGTTTTTCACCTTTTTTTCGGCTAACTATTCTTAAATCTCGCTATAAAATCGATTTTTCCAAGAACATTTTAAGTGGGGGGGCATTCCAACCTCCGAAGTTTCGTTTAAAATACGATAGAAACAACAGCAAAAAAAAAACTTATACCAATACAATAGAATTAAATTATCTACCAACCTAAATACTTTTAACATGCTAAAACAAAGTTTTTTTTGTTTTTTTATTTTTCTAATTTCAAAATATGTTGCACCCTGAAAAAACAGGTAAAACTAACTGATAAAATATGTAAGCCTTCTGGGGAGCTAACCGCTTCAATATAATTCCAGAAACATATAGTGAGGAAACACGGAACATTTTATATATTGAATATACTATATTTATAATTTTTTATGCTAGAAAGTTAAAATATGGAGTTTGGGGGGGGGGGAATTAGCGATTTTTTAAAAATTTCAGATGATAAAAGTTAAAAATCTAGCGATTTTCTGGACATTTCTTTCTCCTGATCTCACGGATTTTTTTAAATTTCAGTTGCCAAAACTGCATCACTAAAAAAACACTACAGGCTTAATGTAAACAGAATGTGTTTACAATATCGGTAAATTTTCAATGGGTTTAATCACATGATTATTGATAATGTAACCACGTGATTGAAATTTAATTTAAATTAACCACACATATTCGCTTTCATGTCAAATATTCATCGAAAAATGGTAGGTACAGATAAAATGAATGCCGATGCTCAAAGTGTATAAACATTTTGACCCCTCCCTTTACTTAAAAATTCACCAAAAATCAGGAAATTAACCAATTTTACTGAAAATTTCAGTATTTATCAAATAATGATCGCAGAATATAATGAACTAATTATTTTTACTTAACTCTTAGTGAAAATGTTTTATTTTGTTTAAACAAAAATACCTTTACTAAAGTTATGGTTTTCAGTAGTAAATAAAAAACGCAAGAATTTATTTTTGCTTTTTTTATATAAATAAAGAATCGTAATTTGTAACAATAAAAAAATAATTTTTACAGTAACATTACGAAAAAAGCCCCTAAAGTCCATATTAATAAATTCGATATAACTCGAAGAAAAATGAATTCTCGCATACTATTCAGGAAATTAAAGATTCAATTAGATTCCTATTTCAGTCACCTAAATTATTTAGGATGAAATGAGTTTAGGAATTTATAGCCAAACCTAAATATTTTTTTTTGCTTAAAAAATAGCATTAATACAGTAAGTTAGGTAAAATTGGCATAGAATGCTCTGCTTTACGGTTGTTGCAAAAATGGAACGGAAAGTTGAATTTCGTTCCCTTTTAAATTCGGTACATTTTTACATTACGTCCAATTCATCGTTCATATTCGACACGTCAACTTTTATAACTTTTCGTGTATGGTGGCAAGGTTAGGGGTGTCTACTCCGAAAACCGTTCTTAACATGGGTAGATTGGTAGGTGTGTCAGAAATTTCGTGAAAAATAGTGAATAATTCCACCCCGTCTTTCCAAACTTATAACTCCTCGAAAAATGTAACTCAAGCCCTATTTTTTTTTCGAACTTTACAGGTAAATTTCTAAAAAAACACTACTTTTTTGTTTTAAATTTGAATATATTATTTATTGACCTTTTCTCTTCAATTTGTGATATATAACACTTTGGTGAGTAAATTATTTACTTTTTAATAGACATTTCAAAATTGGAGGCGTGAATTATTCGACACCCTGTCTTTCCAAGCTTATAACTACTCTAAAAATATAATTCAAACCATAATTTCTTTTTCAATTAAAGGAGCAAGGACCAAGGTTTCATAAAAAAGCAAAAGAAAAAACAAACAATGTGGTTTAAACAAAAAGGGTTTTAAACTTCGGACTTTACAGGTAAATTGCTAAAAAACACTACTTTTTTTATATTTGAATATATTACTTATTGACCTTTCCTCTTCAATTTGTGATATATAAAACTTTGGTGAGTAAATTAATTATTTACTTTTTAATAGACACTTGAAAATGGGTGGGTGTGAATTAAAAAAAAACGTTTGTCTAAAATATTATATTCGGTTTATTGGAAAGAGCATAAAATTTCACAAGAAAATATCGTAAAAATAGAATCAATAGAAAAATTTTGATAGATTTTTGAAGTTTAAAAATTGAAAAATATTGAGTTCGTAAAATTCATTACTGTTTTTTTTTTAAATAAAAAATATTTGTATTACTTTTAAAACAACTTTAATAGTTTATTTTGGAAGTATAATCCATAAAGAAAATAAACAACCCACTTTTAAAAGAGAAATTACGAGTTTTTAATATTTTATTCGCAGTTTCGTGATAGGGGTGTCAAAAATTCCTACAAAAATTCTGATACATCTACTAGATTGGAGTGTTTATTCGTTGTAAACGCACCCGACAACCTATAAATGTCGACATTTCCAATGTGAATGATAAGCTGGACTTATGTAAAAAATAACAAAAAGATATACCAAACTGACTCTTTCGTTTAAAAATGGAATTATTTCCCTTACGTTATTAAAGTTTTTTTTTGTTTTTTTTTATAAATATTTTGTGTTTTATATACATAAAGTACAATTGTGGAATGTTACTGTTTTGATTATATTCGTTTGGGGGGCACAATTAAAAAATTAAGAAAGATTAAAACAAAGTGAAATTTAAGTTTCTGTTCCATTTTTACAACAACCGTAAAACAGCGAATACTCAGCAAGTTTTATCGTAATTTATAAGCATAATGTTGAAACACTAAATCAACATTTTATTTATTTTTTTGCATAATTAATGATGGAAGTATTTTTCTGTTTATTTTCTGAACATTTGTTAAAAAAAATAATTTGTACATTCTCTTGAAAAAAAGAATCAAATTTTTCTCTACTTTCACATACCTATTTATATTGTTCATGTAAAGCATTCATCTGTTTTTTTATAATAAAAATTCCGTTTTCAAAGAGAAACGTTTACTGCCAAATTTCTTTTTTTAAAAAAAAAGTGCAATTTTTCCGGAAAAAAACTTTCACCTAACAATTTATGGTAAAAAATTCATCTTATTTTTTTTTTTGGGGGGGGGGGAAATAACAACTTTTATTTATTAAAAAATTGCAAAAAATAATAAAAGTAAATAAACGAACAAAATCCAATTTTTCTTGAGGAATGTGTTCCATTTTAACAAACTGAGCCACAGCAACGCGTGGCCGGGCACAGCTAGTATATATATATATATATATATATATATATATATATATGTATATATATATATATATATGTATATATATATATAACATAATATATATATATATATATATATATATAAAGATAGAGAGAGGGAGAGAGAGAATTAGATCTGTTATGTTCAAGTAATTAAATTGATCAATATAATTCTGTAAGTTATTTGGAAACTTTTATTTAAAACGTGGTTGTTCATGTGTAAAATTATTAATTTAACCACTCAAGTTAACTGCACAAATTATAAAAAATAATCTACGCAAAATTTACTTTATATTTATAATTAACTGTACTTCATGTAATTACTCGGAAATCTTTTACTTTCAGTTTGTTTTTTTTCTTTCTTTTTCATTATGTTTCCATTTTTTTACCAAATTATTATTGTTAATTAAATTGAATTATAAAAATATTATTTGGATTATTTGTATTTCTCTTGTCTTCTTTAGTATCAGTCTCACAAAGTCTCGCCCGATGTAATCTCTGGACTTCTATAGGTGCGCCTTGTCGATCTCGGAAATCTTTATGTCGACATAAGAAGATCGTAGGTTAGATCGACTGAAACGATGTGATATTAACTTTCAAGATAGATTAGTACCCCCTCAATTACTAATTATCACTTCTCATCTAAAAGAATTCTAAAGCACAATTTGATCGTAAATCGTGAAATACATTCTTCAGATCCCTTAAAGGAAATCTTCAATAATGAATTGCTCTCCGGTTTTGCATCATAACGACGCACACAACTCGTCCGACCTGATTCAGACTTAAATTATGATTTGAAGCAAACTGTTGTAAAACTAGAATTTATTTTATTATCGTAATATTTTTCATTTCTGTCTAAACAATTATTGGGCGTTAGCATCAAAACCATTCAATAAATGAGGCTTCTCTCAGAATTTTAAAGCCAGAACTAACCTTCTACTTGACAGTTTTAATGCTTCCAAGTGCTCGATTGAACTTAAATCTATGGTCTTCCCTTAGCAGAATATTCACAACACATTTCTTGTTACAACAATTGTTAACAATTTCTCCAACTCTTTATCTATGCCTAAAACTGAACGCAAATTCCATGAATATCGTTTCTTTCCTAGAATTGCTCGCTTGTGAAACTCTATCGCGAACCTACTTTCAAAGCTGACTACAACATGGTCGTCTTCAAGTCGAATGTAAACAAATTTTTGTTGAACCGCCATCTTAAATAATCAAAGTCTACCCAATTTTCACTACTAACGATTACTATGGTATTGCCTCACTATCTTACACTGATTAATCATAATCCTCGAGTGGCAATTAGACCTTGATAAGTGGTGAGTCATTTTTAAAATTATTCTTCTACTGTCCAATAACATTAGCGTTGCCATTACCCCCTTTCTCCCTTTCTACCTCTCTTTCTCTCTCTCTCTCTCTCTTTTCTCCCTTTCCCCTGTCTTAATATTTCTATGTTTTTTTTTTTTACCGTGCACCTATATCTATTTCTTTGTATTTATCCATCTCTGTACATCTCTCAACTTCTCTCTGGAGCCTTTTGCAATCTCTAATGCATACACACCATAATAAGTTCAGCGTTGTACCTACCCATTCAACCCTCGTGACAATACAAATAAATAAAAATGATAGCTGTCGTACATAAATATTGGACGTCCAAACACAAGTCCATGTAGTTAGGAATAGGTTACTACTTAATCACCCTGGCCACCCTACGGGGCATTAATGATAATAAGACACTTGCAGTGCATTTCGAAAACATTCAGTTATTTTTAGTTGTTGTTTTTCGAGCTTTTCAATTGTAATAATACATATTCAAACATACAATATGCATGTATAATTTTGGCAGAAAGTTGGCAAATATTCTGAGGTCAAATTTCTGATGAAGGTTAGCTATTATATTTGAAAGCAATGAATCTTATATACAGCTGAAACTGTCTATAGTAGAACGTAAATGTAACCTATAGTAGGACTGAGTTGTAATTTTCTATAGTAATGTCGCGTGTTGAGACTGTGCACACACACACGTACACACATACATGACGATCAGTAGCCAAAACGCACTAAACAAGAGGGTAAAGCTGTCAAAACTGATGTCGCCGGAGGTGAGTAGATCAAGCAATTGATTATCACAACTGTCAGGTCGAAACGCCTGTTAGGGAACAGGTCATACATATACAAGCATGAAAGTACAAGCTAGTCAGTAAAAAGGGAAATAAACACGAGCGCTACTGAATGAATCTCCTCCTGCTTACCCCTTCCGTCTACTGCTTGGAAGCGCCAACATGAGGTGAACCATAAAATAATAGTTTTGTATTTTTCTAACAAGCGAATTGTGTTGCGAGTTTGTTCTTCTTGGCTGACGAGAAATTACTATCGCCAACCCTTCTACATCACAGTAGAATACCAATGTGAAAAGGCTTAGTAGTGTTCTCTATGAGAAGAGTTCAACGCATGTGTGAAAAACAAGGAGGACATTTGAAAAGGAATGCCTGGATTTATGAGGTAATGGTATAAAGGCGGGTGAGGTATTTTAATTAAATGCGGACACTGAATCTGCATTTTCCAGTCTATAGTTGCATGCAGCTGTAAATGGGCGATAACATTTACTGTTAATAAGACTAAGCTTCTTTCCTTTAACAATTACAAAAAAAATTCACATTACAGATAACACAATATCTGAGAGCCGATCCTTCAAACTACTCGACCTTATATTCAGATACAACCTAAATTAGAAGAAATACTTTGATAACATTGCCAAGGTTGCTGCAAAGAAGGAAGACTCCTAATGTGCTAGAAGGTCATTCATGCCCAAGAGTATCTTATGCATCTAAAAAGCCACCATTCATCCATGTATGGAGTATTATTTCCACATCTTGGCTATTGCATCTACCAATTGCCTCTCGCTTTTAGACAAGGTAAAAAAAGAGTCTCAAATATAATAGGCCCCGCACTATTAACTAAACTCCAACCTCTGTCCCATCGCTGCAATGTTGATCCTTGTGCCTGTTTTACAATAACTTCAATGAAATGTGCTCTGATGACATTACATCACTTGGACTGTTGGATAACGGCATATCAACTCTTTTTGACTTTATATTATATGCTCTTACATATGGCATTTAAGCAAGGTTACATATTTTAGGTAATCCAATTAACACATAGTTCATTTAATCCTTGGTCGGTGATCGTCTTTCCTTTATGCATATGGATGTCGACGATAACGTTATAACAACGCTTTTTGACTTTTAAATTACTTCATAGATAGTTATTAAAGCACATACCTTTCAGGACAACCTCTCACTGTGCCGACTTGCTCTGTCTGGTCATCTTTGCCAGATGCTCATATTTAAACAAATGCTCTTCTGGCGCAAGCAAATCCGAAAACACATAGATTTTTTTGTGTTTTCAATACATTAGAATTTATTGTAGACTTCAAGACAATGGTTTGGAAGTATATCGCCAAGTTCTCCTCACTAGTCTTTACATTTCAAGTCTACAGTAATATCCCGCCTCTTCACTGTTGAAGTTCTTAGATGCCGGACAGGCGGAAATTTTAATTGTTTATTCCCTCGGACTCCTAGACTTTGGAATTGCATCCCTGTTTTCGGCTTCCTTGACTAGACTGTTATGCAGAAGTTGAAATTTAATGTAAACAATATCTCGCTACTCAACTCTCTACAATCCCTTGTTAGGCATGATCTCAATAATAGCCTCTTGCGTCCAAGTGGCAAAATATGATTTGTTTTAAAAAGAGTACAAAAATCCTACTGGTTTAATTTTATGACTTTGGTACTTTTGTCAAATTACAACTCTGTTTATGTACAACATTAGATTCAAACATTTTCCGCCAATTTCAAAAACACACGCGCGTTACAAACACGCGGACGTTAAGCTACTTCCCTCAAAAAGCATCGGATTTTGAAAAAAACTTCTTCGTACTCACTTAAAAAGTAGTTAACTAAAATCTAAATACTATTAAGCAACATACCAGATATTTTTTTATCGCAACAAATTCTGTCATTTATTAATTATAGCTAATTGATCGAAATGATTTCAGAAAGCTCCGACCCAAAAAGTCACTTCAGCTCGGGGCTTGGGAGACCCCTACCTGCGACTACTTCGTCAGTCGTCGTGACCATGGAGTAGTGAAGTAGCATGGAGTAGCAGCAGCAGCAGCAGCAGCAGCAGCAGCAGCAACAAATCAAATTGTCCTTTTCAGTGCATTTTCTCTTTCACACCTTGGTGCCTGTTTCATCCGACAGACTCCAACTTTCCTTCCCAACACCTCCTCCGACTTCTGCACTACATTTCTCTGACTCCAACTTACTTTTACACTTTTAACTTCAGTTCATTTCTGTAGCATTCAGCCTCAGCTCACTTTTGCAGCTTCCAATCTTCTGTGGTTTTCTTCCCGCAGCACCTGCTCCAACTCCTTCCTTCTCTAAATTCTTCCAGCGGTTCTTGCCGGTAGCCTCTGACTCTCTGTTTCAGTGCCTGTTGATACCCGGCTCATTGCTCCAGTGTCCAAAAGCATTCGGCAACTAATTACAGTGCTCACCAACGTCCGTTCTTCCGTTCCAGTAAGTGTCAATGCCCTGCTCCAGTATCCAGCTTTCCTGTAATCTCTGTTCCGTCGAGCCAACCCTTGGCCACGTTCACACAGACCAAATCTACCTGAGATACCTGATCACACCTCAAGAATGTCCACATCAGTCGGCGTGTAGCATTGTAACGCGGCCGTTACCCTTGAACTGTCTTCGTTACAGTTCAAACTTTTTTAGGACCCCTCCACCGGAACAAACAAACAAAAATAAATCCGACTCGGCTTTTCTTTCCTTTTTAACATAAGTCGTTTATTACGGTTTTTCTTTCTCCCCTTCTTTGCGTCAACTTCAAAGTCTCTTGCTGTCACATGTCCACCCCACCTGACCCTCCTCCTACCGCACGCCGGCCACACCCAGCCCATCCTCGCCTTCACTTTACCCGTCTGTCTCCTTCGGCGTCGATATTTTTCTCCCCGACCACGTGGTGTCCTACTTTTTCTTTTTCTTCAGACGCAAGCCCGAGCACACTTGCCAATTTGCATACACGTTCAAACGCTGCTCTGCTGCTAATACAATCGTTTGCCATGCATTCTTCTGCTGCTGCTGATATTTTCATAAGCGCTAATATGACCAGCTACAGCGCCACTCCATGCTATCCGGAATCTAGTGTCTACATCTCTTTATTGAATAATAAGAGGCGGACATCGCCTAAACAAGCAAAACTGACAATTTAAGTAACAAAACTCCCGGGCAACGTCAGACTATCCGATGGAGAGAGAGAGAGAGAGAGAGAGCGAATAACAAAAGACAATACTTCGATATATTACATGCTATGGAAATATAAAATGTTTTCAATAGTAGATTTTAGAGTAGTAATAAAATATTTACCGTGTCAAATATTTTAAAGCCAGTTAAAATATTGATAGTAATAATAAAGGACTAAAATTTAGTTCAGCAAACCATAAATATTTACATAAAGTCCGACATTAACAAAAAATACGTCTTTTATATGTACACGTAAACATGGGTCATAGGAGAGTTCAGTTAATCCACTTAAGATATTAACTTGGTAGAAATGTGTCTCTTGCGGCCCTGGGCTTGAAGGGACGTACTTATAGCAAGATGTAGAAACCAAAAAAGAAACGTTGGCAAACTCCGGGGGAAGCGTTAAAATAAGGTTACATGTAATATATAATATGTTGTTTTGTGTTTCCTTCGAAGGGAATTATTTTTATTTACAACATTTTACATAACCTTCAAGTCAAAACCAAACAACGACAAGAACTTTGAAATAAAGTATGCGCTTTGTCTCTGCGCCACGCAAATAAGATGTTAAATGTGTAACACACACGTGACCCATCGATATAATACATGCATCTCAAGAGAGACGATTGCTATTTATTTATATGTTTATTTGTTGACAGCTGTTTATACACGCAGTCATGAACATTATATGCTTACATGAACACGTTTCTTCATACATTTAAAGAGACACTGGGGCGTATAGATATAACTCGTTTTATATTTATTTCACATATTTTGTACATATGTTGAAGAGACCAGTAGCGTCTCGCATATATAAACATTATATAGACCGGCTATATAACACCTTTCCAGTTATGCAGCAACCCATGTTCCTTCACATCCACTCTCCGCTGTTGTCCATATAAGACATTGCCAGTTCTTCAACATTCATTATTCCAGAATCTTCGTTGGCCGACTTTCTTCAATTTTCTACCCTTTTTATGTTGTATTTATGGTGGAATAATTACATTTTTATAACCGTTCATGTGCGATTGTTTTGTTTTCTTTGCCATTTGTTTTTTTTGGGGGGGGTTGCCTGTGTCTATTTTACTCAGTTGTACGATCGATTGGCATCTAACCTATCGGCCCGCTGCAACACGTTTTATGATCTTGGCGACATTTCAAGGCAAAGCCAAACACAACTTCGTGTTAAACAGTTTTGGTTGTTTTAAAATTAAAAAAAAAAAATTGTATTTTTTATTTTTATTTTAAAGATATGCGCGTGGAGTTGCCTGCGCACCAACTATTTCAATACCCTTTTCTATTTTGAAATCGTAAGGCCAATATGCAATTCTCCATACATAACTGCAAATTATGTTACTGGATGACATACCTTACATCAGTGTAAGTTCAACGGATAAACAATATTCAAATAATATATACAGATTTTTTCATTTTTAATAGAAAAAAATGGGAAACACATTTATCGAGCAAAAAGCTGAAAACCTTAACTCTGGCAAAAACTAAAAACAGGAAACGAAAATTGATGCTCAAAATCATCATACAATCCGCGTCACCTGTGGCCGCCGTCTACGATCGGCTGAATAAACATGCTGTCACTTTGCAAAATTTACAACATTACATTAGAACAGAGAGAAACGAATATAAAAACGCCTGCCTTAAAATCGCAAGAAAAGCAAACATGCATTGCAAAAAAACTGGCAGCCATTTTAGAAAGAAAATGTTTTTATTTGTGAAGGAGTTAAACGCAAACACAATTAAAAAGTGCTACAATAATCCAAATCAGAATGTTTAAAATAAAAGTGTAGCAAAAACATCTGAAAAATTTGTAAGTTTATTAAAAGCGAATTCGAAGAATAAACAGAACAAATACTGTTTTTATATCTCTATCTCTCTCTGTCTCTCTCTCTCACACACACACACACACACACACACACACACACACACACACACACACGCATATATATATATATATATATATATATATATAGAGAGAGAGAGAGAGAGAGAGAGAGAAGGGAAGAGGGAAAGAGATATAGAGAGGTATAGAGCGATAGATATAGCTATAACATTGTTTAAAAATCTAGTATGGCGACATAAAATATCGCCTCCACATGTACTTTAAATTTAATCTTTTTTTTTTGGGGGGGGGGGGGTGAAGCTACTAATAAGCACTGGAAGTACTTTTATTCTTATGTTTTTACAAACTTTAAATATAACTTTTACCTTTTATCAATATTATTTCTTGATAAAATCATTTTTCATTCCAATGTAAAAAAAATATTTTGCCTTTATGGGGAATATATATTTGTCTCTGATAAGTTGTTTAGTGGCTTACGCTATTCAACAAAACAAGTGCAAGGCATTGTTCGTAAAAAGATGAATAAAATATAATTGTGTGTGTGAATTAAATCTATCTTCTGGTACTGAATGATCACTGAGGATATATATATATATATATATATATATATATAAATATATATATATATACTAGCATGGGCTCCTGGCGTTGCTCGGGTGTTTGGATGTGTATGTTGAGCAAAATAAAAGTGATAGTAGGAAGGCAGGCTCGAACTCGTACCACAAAGGAGGAAAAGAATGGGGTCAAACCTAACGTTTATGCTGTTACGACCACCGCCAAACCGGAAACGACATTTTTAAACATCAAGACTAGACAATCTAAAGGAAATGATAACTTTCAAAAATATCGGCGAAAAAGTCACCCACCTGTAAAAAAGTACCTAGTTGAAGGGGAAGATATTAATATTTTTAGCTATTTTTTCGAGATTTGTCGTATGAAAGATCGAACTTTAAAACAATACTTATCTTGGTAAAATCCGTCGCCTCTATTGAAAGTTTAACGCAGACATGAAAACATACATACATACATACATACATTTATATATTGGTAACTAAAAATTTTCGACCCAAACTGATGAAAAAGCTTGCCCTATCTCTGAATACCCTTTATGTAAAATTTCAAATATTTAGACCAGAAATTGTCTGAGTAATTTGGAAGAGACCGCAGAGGTCAATTTTTTTAAAACTTTGACCACTATTATGACCCCTTAAAATCTATTTTTTGGACTCAAATAAAGTTATTAAGCTAGATCCATGTCCAAGGAACCTATATCTAAAATTTCAAGTGCGTAGACCCAAAATTGTCGGAGGAGTTTGGTAGAGTTCTCAAAGGTCAAATCGTTGAACTTTTACCCCTTAATAGCAAAATCTCTGGCCAAAAACCGATCACATCGATTTTCCCAAATCTCAGTAACCTGTATATCAAATTTCGAGTCTGTAGACTAAAAATTGACAGAGTTATTGCGTAGGGAAATGTACACAGACACACAGATACACAGACACTTTCACTTTTATATATATATATATATATATATATATATATATATATATATATATATATAGGATGAAACACTAGTGTCTGTATGTATTTAATTATTACAGTAAATAAAAATAATTAAGTCAGCCCCTTTAAGAAACCTGTTTCTTATCGTTGAGCACTTTCAGGTGAATTAAGTCGGTCAATTTAGCTCTTACGCATAGACCATCATATAACGATTAGATCACTGTGACTGACGTAAAGAACATTTAAAAATAAAATGTTTAAATTCAACGATATTTCTCGCGGTTAATGGTAGCCAATTGGATACACCCTGCACTGAAAATACCCGAAATAATGACACTCTAGAGTTTGTAGGTATTTAATTAGAGTAAAAAAAAAAATAATTATATATATATATATATATATATTAAAATCCACAGCCAAACAACGTCGCAACCCACAAGAGCCATGACAATTAACGAACCGGAAGTCCAAGACTCGAGTTTCACCCTCATTTGGGCTCATCAGTTAGACACATCCGAACTTAGGATTCGAAACCCGAGCCTCTTGCATGCGAGCCAAGCACTCTACCAACCGAACAAACGCCCCGCACACAAGAATTTATATTAACAGATCAAGCAAACCGCGCCGAAATCCGACTGTGAAATTAAACCACTTCGTCTCGACAAGGGACGCGGTCATCCAACCAGCTAATAACCCCAAGCCGATGTCTCACAAGTAGGAGTTTTAACTCGAAAGGACGAATGCCATCCAGCAATGCTAACCAAGCGAGCAACTTATGATAGGATTTTCAGAATGTGAGAGATTGTATATAATAAATTCCACAGCCAAACAACGTATATATATGTGTGTGTGTGTTTATACTGAAAATAAGGAAGGTGGCCTCCCCCACTCCTTCCTACACCCTAACTGACCAGCTACGACCTGGCATTTGGTACAAGAACTCGTAGAGGAAACCTCGCCATATGCGCGTCGAACAAACCCCAAAAACGAAGCCATCGAAATGTGAGTTTAAGTTTTAAAGGGTTAAATTTTACTCTGAATTCATTTCAGGTAGCAGTGTCTTTGTTGCAATATATGCACATAATTCTGAAATGTATCTTAGAACACTATGATGGAATGGAATGATGGGGATGGAAAGACTAACTCCACTTTTCCCCGTCAGTTCTAACGACTAAGCAGTATTGTATAAGGTAGACTTATCTTCAAACGCCTTTCACAGAGCATAACTACCGACATTTACTAAGTAAAATACTTATTTTTTTGTGTGTTTTTCCTTCTATGTCTTGTTTGTGTCTGTTTATGTCCTTTATGTATGTGTGATAGTGCACGATACCTCTCGTACACATGAGAGCTATACACTATCCCTATATCAGAACCACAGGTAAAAAAATTCTGGGCCCGGTGTTGCCACAAACACCAAAGTATGAAAAATGTCAATTACAAATAATCTAAACCGTATGACCCATAAGTAAGTTCTGGGTGTCATGATCGGTAGGTGATCCTTCGGTAGCCAGCATGGGGGACCTGGTCATCATCCTGCGAATGTTGGCCAACTTTCTAATTTCAGAAACTCAAATAACATGGACGCTGAACAGGTAAGTATAAACTTTAATTTCAGGGACCCAAATGATACCGACCAAACACAGCACGGCCATGATTACCATCAAAATAGAAAAAAAACGAAGAAAGAAATGGACAACATAAGAGAATAGACTCGTAATGGAATGCTATTATAGCAGTTATCCTAAATATAATTCTAGAGGTTATCGGAAACGAATGAAAGAACTATGGAACTTGTCCAGTTACTGCCATACAACAGAACAAAGAATAGCGGACCAAACAAGACTGATACTCAAGAGAGGCTGGCTCTCTAAACTAGAACTAACAGAAATACAGCGAAAAATAAATGATGAAACTGAACAAGAAGCATCCCCTAATGGAGCTTCACGTAGAGACACCCCACAAGTTGAAGCCCCACAAGAAAAAATACCAAAGGCGGAGGACCTACAAAGACCGAACTCTACAAATAGGGAAACCGAGAATAATGAAACAGAACTAACAGAGAATGAAGCAGATGAAATAAATAAAGTAATAAAGTTCATGAACGAGAAAAAAAAACAAAGCTCCCATCGTTAAGGAACCAAGAGCAGAATAAATTAAAAATACAAACAGAGAAGGTTAATAAGCTCCTCCCACACATCTCAACAGATACAATCACAGACTTAAACAACTTAATTTACACCGGTGCAAAAATGGTAATTAGGAATTTCAAATTAGAAAAAAAAACGGGGGCAAGTGGACTGACAAAACCTGGATGGGAAATAAGATTAGAAACTCAAATGCACAAACATAAAGAAGCCAAACTGATCAACAGGAAGAAAGTAATGTGGAGAAGATGGAATATTGGAAATGGGACTGGCAAGGAGAGGCTAAATAAGAAACACGAAGAACTGGACCAAAAAATAAAAGCAAAAGAAGCGAGATTGAGACGATGTAGATATAAATCTGATCAATGCAAACAAGACAGGAGATGTGAAAATAATGAAAGCCAATTCTACCAAAATGTGAACGGAGGAAAAACAAAAACAGAACGACCAAACCCGACAGAAACAAAACTCTACTGGAATAAAATATGGGAAGAACGACAAAGTCACAATAGAAATGCCGAATGGCCGAAATATATGAAAGAAGAGTTACAAAAAATAGAAGAAGGAACAGTGAATGAAATCAGCAAGGAAACCCTAATGAAAACCATATGAAAAATGGCAAACTGAAGAGCACCAGGGCACGACAGAATACATAGATACTCGTTCAAAAACTTCACAGCCTTACACAAAAGGCTTACACAAAGCCTGAGAAGATGTATACAGGAACCAAGCGTACTAGATTGGATGACAAAAGGTAGAATCACACTGCTACAGAAGGACACAGAAAAAGGAACCGTCCCCAGCAACTATAGGCCGATCATATACTTACCCACTATGTGGAAAATACTGACAGCACAATTGAGGGGAAAAAACTACCACTCACTGAATAATCGTGGATTTTTCCCTGAGAAACAGAAAGGATGCCAAAAAGGAAAAAGAGGAACACATGATCTGCTATATATAGATGAAAAGATCCTGAAGCAGGTAAAAAAGAAGGAGAAAAATTTAGCCATGGCATGGATCGACTACAAAAAAACGTACGACATGATCCCCCAAGCATGGTTAATAGAATGCTTAAAAATGTATAAAATACCAAGCAGGATCATCAACGTAATCGAAAATGCAATGAGAACATGGACACTGGAATTGACAGTTGATGGGAAACACGTAACAGAAATTAATATACAAAGTGACATCTTCCATAGAGACTCCCTATCACCATTACTGTTCATCATAGCCATGATGCCCTTGAATAGTGTTCTGAGAAAGTGTCAAGCCGGATACAAGTTCTCAAATACAGAGGGAAAAATGAACCACCTGATGTACATGGACGATTTAAAACTTTTTGCAAGGACCGAAAAGCAACTAGAGACGCTAATCAACACTACCAAGATCTTCAGCCAAGATATCCAAATGGAATTTGGAATGGAAAAGTGTTCACTATTAGTTATAAGAAAGGGAAAACTGGAAACGACTGACGGCATGGAACTACAAAACCAAACGGCGATGAGGGCACTAGGGAAACAAGACGACTATAAATACTTGGGAATTCTGGAAGCGGACACCATCAAAGCAACAGAAATGAAAGAGAGAATTATAAAGAAATACCTCAGGAGAACAAGAAAACTCATGAAAAAGAAATTATATAGCAGAAACTTAATAAAAGGTATAAATACATGGGCAGTATCACTAATAATACTCTGGACCGTTTATAGGGTGGACAAAAGAAGAACTAACACAGCTTGATTAGAAGATCAGTAAATCCATGACCATACATAATGCACTATACCCAAAGGACGATATTGACAGACTACGTGAAAAGGAAAGAGAGCGGGAGAGGACTGAAGAGAAGACTGTGTGAAAAACACAAAAAAGGAACTAGAAAAATACATAATGCAAAATATTGAAAGGATAATTATGGCAGCGAGAGACACTGAAAATTTAAAATAAAACAGAAAACAGAGAGACAAATTAAAAAACAAGAAAAGAAAAGTGGGAAGAGAAGCAACTCCACGGAAGATTCATAAGAATGACAAAAGATGAGCATAACGAAAACACTTGGACATGGATGCGAAAAGGACATGTAAACCGAGAAACTGAATCTCTAATAACTGCAACACAAAATAACTCGATAAGAACCAACCATATCAAAGCACAGATCGATAAAACACAAGAAAACAGCAAATGCAGACTCTGTGGACAAAGAGCCGAAACGATAAACTATATAGCAAGTGAATGTAGCAAACTAGCGCAAAAGGAATACAAAAACAGGCACGACCAAATGGAGAGGGCAATACACTGGGAATTATGTAAACAAATGCATTTTGAACGTACAGACAAATGGTACAAGTATAAGGGTGGAAAATTTTAAAGTAGAAACAGGGAAGGTGAACAAACTCCCCTCGACCTACCAACAGATACAATTAAAGATTTAAGCAAGTTAATGTACGCAGGTGCTAAGACAGTGAGTATGATGTTTTAAGTAGAAAAAAGCCTGGTAAAGAAAATGTACCGACAAAACCTGGACGGGAGTCGAGGTTGGGAATCAAGATCAACAAACTTAAAAAAGAAGTTAGAACGATAAAATCGAGATGAAAGTGGATAAAAGAAAATAGAACAAGTAAAAAAGGATAGACAAGAAACTGTGAAAAGTGAAGCAAAAATTAGCAGCAAAAGACTAAGGAGATTAAGACCATACAGATCGGAACAATGCAAGAAAATCAGGACCTTTGAAAATAATGAGCCAATTCTATCAAAATGTAAATGGGGGAAAATTAAAACAGAACAACTAGACCCGACACAAATAAAACACTACTGGGACAGGATATAGAAGGGTGACAAGATCACAATAAGACTGAATGGTTGAAAGACACAACAGAAGAGCTAAAGCAAATCGAAGAAAAAACAGAGAATGAAATCAGCAAACCATTAAGACAAACCTACGAAAAATGGCAAACGGGAGAGCATCAGGTCACGACCGAATACACGCATATTAGTTCAAAGAATTCACGACACTACATGAAATAGATCATTCAAAACTTGAAAATATGTATCCATAATTGCAGAAGTGGCAGAATTGATGACCAAATGGAGAACCACACTAGAACAAAAAAGACACAGAAAAGGGAACCGCCCAAGCAAATATAGGCCTATTACATGCTTACATACAACATGGAAGATACTAACAGCTGAGAGAACAGATTTACCATTCCATTAATAATCGGAGACTACTTATAGAGGAACAAAAGGGTGCCAAAATGAAACTGAGGTACACATAATCTTCTATATATAGACCAAAAGATCCTGATGTAGGTACAAAGTAGGAATAAGAATATAGTCGTGGCATCGATCGACCACAGGAAAGCGTACGACATGGTCCTACAAGCATGGATAATAGAATAATTTAGAATGTACAAAATACCAAACAAGACTATCAATTCTATTGGAAATGCAATAGAAACGTGCATACTTGAACAGACAGCTGATGGGCAATACATTTCAGCAAATCTCCTCACTAACGTAATGTACTTGCAATAACCCTTATCCCTGAGTGGCTTCCGGGCCTTGATAAGTGGTGATCACTGTGTAAAAAAAAAAAAAAAAACATAATTAAGATAAAAATACAAAGAGGTATCTTCCAAGAGGATTCCATATCTCCGCTACTGTTTATCATAGCCATGATGACTCTTACTAATATGCTTAGAAAGTGCCCAGCCGGGCACAAGTTTACTAATACAGATGAAAAAATGGACCACCTAAAGTACATGGACAGCCTGATATTGATTTCCAAAACCAAGAAGATACTAGACACTTAAATTAATACAACTGAAATTTTCAGTTTGGATATCTGAATTGAATTTGGTATGAAAAAGTGCGAACTTCTAGTTATAAGAAGGGGAAAACTGGACGCAACGAAAGACATGGAATTACCCAGCCAAGCGGAGATGAGGACACTAGGTGAACATAACACTTATAAATACTTGAGAGTTCTCAAAGCAGACATCATCAAAGGAACCAAAATGAAAGAGAGAATTGGAAAATAATACCCCAGAAAAACAAGAAAACTAGAAACTAAACTGCATAGGAGAATTCTAATAAAAGGTTTAAACACATGAGCAGGGTCACTACTAAGATACTCCGAACCGTTTATTTGTTAAACTAAAGAAGAACTGAGGTTTTTCGATCAGAAGACCAGGAAATTCACGACTATGCACAATGCACTACACTCAAAAGATGATGCTGACGACTTGAAAGACGAATGAAGAGGACTAGCTTGTGTAGAAGACTATGTGAATAACTCAAGAAAGATTTAGAAATATACATAATGCAGAACACAAAGAGGATAATTATCGTAGCAAGATACACTGAAAAAAAAAGAAAAAAAAAGAGAGACAAGAAAAAGATGAGAAAAGACTAATAAGAAAAGAAACAGCTACACAGACGATTCATAAGAATGATACAAGATGAGAATAACGAAAAAACATGGATATGGATACGAAAAGAAAACTTAAATAGAGAAACGGAATCTCTGATAACAGCCGCACAAGATAATGCGATTAAAACAAATTACATCAAAGCAAAGAGCGACAAATCATAAGAAAACAGCACATGCAGACTCAAATTTCGTATTTGTTATATTATATTGGACATACTATATAGTAATGATTTAAAAAGTTCAAAAGAATGACTCGTGCGTCACCACCAAGAGTCGAAACCAAAACGTTTAGTTTACGATTTACTTTTTCCTTTGGCGTTAATTACTGAGCTATGAAGACGTTAGCTGCAAGGCTAAAAGTTAAAACATGAAATAATAGCTATTACGTTACGCAGGCATATTCGTAATGCCGTCGTTCAACCTTCACCTGAAAATTTTCCTTTTTTAAAATTTCACACTTTTGCACCGATTTTTCCAAATATAAAGTTTTGCATGACCCCGAATACCCTATATATTAAGTTTCATTTAACTCACAGGAGTTTGGTAGGAAAATTTTTTAAAACAAATATATATATATATATATATATATATATATATATATATATAAAGAGGTTTATGTTATAAGCTTTTTAAGCAAATATTACGCAAGTATAAACTATGTAGAATATCCGCATGAATATAATTACACGTAATAGTTAACTAAAGATGATGATCTCATAAGAAAACCGAAAAAAAATAGGAAATTAATACAATGAATGTTTAAAAGAATGTGCAAATTAACTAGATCTTTTGCAGATCAATATAATTCCACAACCCCTATATAAGAAAGCTGTATTTTCTTCTTAAATAAATATTAAAACGGATTTTTAATATGAATATCAATATACACAAAACCCCAAATTTGTAGGAGTATAGAAGATGTGTGTGTGTGTCTGTATTTGTAGTAGTAGCATTATTATTTGTAGTAATAGTTTCACTGGTACTAGTCTTACTACTAGTAGTAAACTGTAAAAAAAAACGAAAAAGAAGAGGGAAAAGAAGTAAAAAAATAGAAGAAAGCAATAAAGAAGTGGTGAAGAAAATAGAAAATCAGTGGAAAAGAGTAATATGAAAATGAAATACAAAAGAAAAATGAAAACGAAAAATAATAAGAAAGGCCGAAGGAAGGGGGGAAGTAGGAAAAGAAGAAGGAAAGAAATAGACGTTTAGTTTGAAAGATAAAAAAGCGAAGAGCAATGAAGTGGAATATGGAAAACAACCGATTATCACAAAACAGAAGAGGACACGACGGGCCTGTTTGAAGCTATCTTGAAAAGTGTATTATGGCATACCTGGGAGAGAAAGAAAAGAAAAAAAGGAAAGAACGGTATAAAAATAAAAGAAAGATAGAAAAAATTGAGATGCAAAAACAAAAATCGAGCTGTAGAAATAGATAGATAGATAGATAGATAGATAGTGTTTGTAAGTGAGGCATATAGATAAATGGATAGATAGATAAGTCATTAGATAGATAGATAGATTGATTGATTGATAGATAGATGGGTGGATGGATAGATAGATAAGTCATTAGATAGATAGATAGATAGATAGATAGATAGATGGATAAATAGATAGGGAGAGGGGGGGAAAGGGAGAGAGAGTATATTTGGTTATCCATCAACAAAATTCCATATCTTGATTTCCAACTAACAACTGTCCATTTTTATTAGAAGGAATGTTTCTGTTTTCGGTATTAGTTCTTTTCTCCTATTAATATTCGCAGTCATAACCGTAATTCAATATCATTGCCGCTGACACATATAACAGACATTTGCCAATAGAATTCGGGCATTAGTCTTCCGTCGTCTTTGGTTCTTTTCCAACAAAGGCGATATTTATATATGCCAGGATTTCCCATTTCAAAAGGAAATAAAACTAATATCTATCAAGGAACGTATGAAATTTCAGGAGTGTTGCACACACATATACACACATGCACGATAATGTTCAATACACACACACGCACACAGAGTAATGTGTCGATATTTCTCCCTCGTTCTTTCTCTCTCTCCCCCACTCTCTCTCTCTTTCTCTCTCGAAGCCTAATGCTTTTCATCAGAAGAGCAGAAAAGATGGTAGGTAACATAATAGGGATGCAAGCTTTGCATTATCTAAGTCTTCTTTTAAAGAATTAATCTCATTCTCTTCCTTTAACTCCCACACATATATTAAATTGTTGCATAAGTTCCCGCCATTTTTTTTTTAAAAGAAAATCAAAGAATTTTAACAGCAAAAGCAAATTCGTGTTGGACTCAAGCTCCAAATTTTGGGGTTAATCATATCAATTGAAGGAGGCGTGTAATTGTCACAAAATCACACTTCATCTTTTCATCCGATTCTCTGCTTGTTTGATAGCCATCTTTCTTTAAAAGAACCCTGAGTTTGTCTTCGTCTGTTTTAATTGGTCTTCTGGAACAAGGAGCGTTATTGAGGTCAAAATTACTATGCTTGAATCTGATAAACTAATCTCGAACATTTCTCTCAGCTAAAACGTTTTCTCTATATACGGCACAAGGATTGGTCACTTCACTCGCTTTTTGACCTTAATTAAAGGCGAAAAGAAGGAGGTGTCGAAAATGTGATTTTTTTATTCACTTGACAATCCATTTAACGGTTCTGAAAATGAGAAAAAATTATATGAGCAAAAAAAGAAAAAAAACGATGACCATTTTATTGTAGAACAGAATACGTGCTTTCTAATGATATATAACACTTTGCCAAATATCAAAATATGTTTTAGAACAACATTTTTTATGAAACCGCGGGACTTATGCAACAACCTGATATATATATATATATATATATATATATATATATATATATATATATATAATACAATGTGCCTTAAATAAGTTTCAAGACATTTTTCGTATGAACGCATTTAGTGATAATACACAAATGAAACTCTAGTCCGCTTCGAAGTAATCTCCTCTGGCTGCACCATCCAAACAAATTCTGGAAGGTCCCATGAACGCCATCTTGTGTTAGAGTCTCAATGATTTTCATCACAGCTTCTTTCATCTCCTCAATTGTCTCACAGCGACAATATCTAAGGTTTTCCTTGAGCTTAAGGACTAACCAAAAGCCACAGTGAGGAAGGTCTGGACTATAGAGAGTGACGTCCGTCTTGGTCAAATAGTCTGTGACAAGGAAGGAGTTATGGACTGGTGCATCGCCCAAATCTTCCGAATCTCCAGATGCTCGTAAATAAATTCACAGTTCCCACACTGACATCAAACTGTGCATATTGTCTCTATAGACACACGACGGTCCTTATCCATGATAGTCTTTATTTGGCCAATTAATTTTTGTGTTCTGACTTTCTTACTCCTCCCACACCCCTCATAAGCCCTCTCAGACCCCTGTCTTCCTTGAATCTCTTATGTCACATGAAAACTGAGTCTCGATTCATGCAAAATGGTCCCAAATCAGTCTGAAGCATTCCATATTTTTTCTGTGGCATTTTTCCAAGTGTAAACCACAATGTTATTGCATATCGTTCTTCTAAAGTATCTACAGGTCAAGATTGCATATTTCGAATTCACCAACTGTTACAATCAGGCTTTAGTTGTGTGTATTCCAATTCATGTTGTAACTGTTAATTTGAACATGAAATTATAAATATCGGTAAGTCATATCATAAGATGTATAGCAATAACATACTGAATTTTCAAATGTTTACGATAATTTTAAATGTATATACAAAAAAGTTTGGAAACTTATCTTATACACCTCGTAATAAGTTCATAAGATAAAGCGTAAAGTTACATAGGAACTTCATTACATTATTAAGTCAATAAGAGTTACAGAAAGAGAAATAAGGCAGAAACCTCTTTAGGTCATGTCATTTCGAAGGAGAAAAAGCTGGCATTGTACAAATGTAAAGGTAAAAAAAACAACCCAAACTTTAAAAACATTCAGGTTAGAAATTAATAACATTTTTTAGATTAGAATTGGAAAAAATATAGGAGGTGGTATGATGAGGATAAAAGATATATGGAACAGAATAAACAATAAAGGCTAAAAAAATATACAAAACAATTTATAAGATAAGAAAATGATAAGACTTTATATAAAAAATTTCACAAACTTATTTTTTAACTTTAATAAGTTAAAAAAAAATTTAATGAAAAAATTACAATAATAGTTCTGTTAAAAATCTAAATTATAAAATATAAATAAAGACAAATTAAGTAGGGAAAAGTAAGAGAAAATTGAGAAAAAATAAAAATAAAAATAAGAAAGTTAAACTGTAAATCAAATGAAATTCTTGGAAGATAATTCATCAGAAATAAGATGTGTGAACACACACACACACACACACACACACACACACACACACACACACACACACACACATATATATATATATATGTGTGTGTGTGTGTGTGTGTGTGTGCGTGTGTGTGTGTGTATACGCTAGAATAAAATGAAACGGAAGTTAATGTATATTTTCTTATATTCCTTATAATACCGTTCATATTATTTCAATGAAGTTATGTTTTCGGCTTCAGGGCATATATACTGGTTGGTTTTCAATGCCCCCCACCACCACAAAAAAAAAAAAAACAATTAGTCAACGATTATATATTTTTTTGAATATTTGTATTTGTTATAATTTTGATTAATGCCTATGCTTTTTGTTTACTGTCTTTCGCATATGTTTGCAACTCGCAACGACAAACATTTTGGTTTATTTGGATGCTCTTCGGAGATGATCAAATATTAAAGAAAATAGACACAGTATTCCAAAACAAAACAAAAAGAAAAGAAAAATAATTAGAAAGATGAGCAGGCAAGTAAAAAAACACAAAAATGTACTTTAATAACACACACACACATGCATCCACACATACATCCACACACACACACACACACGCACATATATATATATATATATATATATATATATATATATATATATATGTATAGTTATCCACATACAGACTTGTTTCGTTGTATGTCAACTCATCAGTGCAGCTAGACTAGCACTTTCCCCTAGCCGGAGATCGGACCAACATTTGACAGCTCTAACCACTAGACCATCATCGGTGCTCGTAAATGATTCATAAAATATCTATTAAATAAGCATTTCCCCATCGCTTAATAGTGCTCTAGCTACTATTTTGTTTACAAATATACAGGCAGAGAGTTTCGTTTAATCGCTAAGTAAGCAACGGGTGAAATACATTTACGACAGTGCTCAACCCAAAGATGGGGGCTTAAAATAGTCATCCATATACAGTAGTGTTTCGTAGTATGACAACTCATCAGTGCGGCTAGACTAGCACCTTTCCCCAGTCGTGGATCGAACCTACATTCGGCAGCCTTAATCACGAGACCAAGAATCAGTGCTCGTAAATGATTCATCAAATGTCTATTAAATAAACATTTTCCCATCGCTTAACAGTGATCGATACACAGGAAATCATAGGAATCGAATGACAAGAAATACTACATACAATAAAAATACAAGAAATAAAAACACTCAAGTATTTTAATTCTTATTTTTTGGTTTATATCTTTAAGACTAGAATTTTTTAAAATTATTTTCTCTATCAATTCTGTTATTCAGATAAGAACAAATTATAAAGAAGATCTCATCGTTAAGATTTAATTGATTAATTGAAAATGTAAGGAAATTTTACAAGAACTTTGCGTGCTTCAATGACAATAGTTTAGTGTAAGTATTGTTTAATATAAGATGAAAAAAATGACCGTTTTGTCTAGACTTAGATAAGAAAGATTGAATTGCGTTTGTTTACATTCATGCAATGAAATGTGATAAACTGATGACTGCGACTGGTATAAAAAATGTAACGAGTGTCAGATAAAAAAAAGTTTCTTGCATTTAATCATCTCAGACAGAAGATTTGCCGGATTACCAGTGTCAAATGCTGTATCGAAAGACACGGGAATATTCGAGTTGACTAAAAAATGTAAAATAAACAAAGAAGAGTGGAGGTTCTTTGGGTCATTTTCTTCAATGGATCAGTTAACACTTGACCGAAACCCATGCGAGCTTTTATGGATTTCTTGATAGTTTAGTGTTTCATTGGAACTGTCTTGTCCTATTCGATCCGGACAAAGTTTTCCAAAAACGCATCTTACGTTGTTCTTCTATTTTAGCTTAAATATTTTGTCGACGATTATCCATGCATATCAACTTTTAAACTACCTGTAGCTTTATTCTGATCTACTCTGTATAAGGTGGGTATGTTGTTAGTTTAAAAACCACGCAAATTTAATTCACACACATTTATATACGCATATATATTTGCATTTACATACATTATATACACACGTTTACATATATGTACACACACATGCACGAAAAAATTTTTTGTAAATATTTTAGTAAAAAAGATTTATTTAAACTATACAATGTAATACTCAAAGAATTTAAAGCATTTAACAACAGAGTATATATAAGTAAACAAATGCTATACATTTAAAATAGTCGATTGACTAAAAAGAAATCTTTGAACTGGATTCTACGTAAAAATACAAATAAATGTTTTTTTGTTTTTTGGACTCGAGGATTTTGGTTTTCTGATGAGTTTCATGAACTGAGGAGCCAGTAATTACATACTTATTGCCAGTTATATGTGCACGAAACAAATGATTGATTACATTGAATTAGTTTTAGCAAAAATAAAATGGTCATTGTGTAACAAATCGCATGTGAGTGCGTATGAAAATATCAGTAGCAGACAAAGGATGGATGGCAAGCAATTGTATAGTAGCAGAAGCAGCGTTTGAACGCGTATGCAAATTAGAAAGTATGCGGGAGCTTTTTTTTTTTTTTTTTTTTTTTTTTTTTACACAGTGATCACCACTTATCAAGGCCCGGAAGCCACTCAGGGATGGCGCGAAATGAAAATAAAAAATAAGGACACCACATGGTCGGGGAGAAAAACAGTCGGCGCCGAAGGACATGGGTATAAAAAGTAAAGGCGAGAATGAGCAGGCTGTGCCCAAGGTGCGACCGGAAGAAAGCGAAACGCGATACTAGGTTAGATGAATATGTGGCAGCCAGACTTTTTTAAGTGGTGTCAAGTCGACAGATTAACGATAATAAATACTTTTGTATAAAAGAAAAGTGCCGACCCGGATTTATTTATTTATTTCCTTTGTTTGTTTGTAACGACTACGTTACCATAGAAATTTGACTCAAAAGTCGTTGAGGGTATTATATTTGCCATAGTGATTTTATTTTTGTATGCAGCTGGAAAATGGAAACACAATATAGAGGAAATATGAGAAATTTATTTGCATAAGTAAGAAATGAATACAGAAGATTTTACACATAAAAAATCATGTTTTTTTAGTCCATTTTTGCGTTTAGCATATTTCTATCTTTCAAAGAAATTGTTCATGGCATCATAAAGAATCTGCGAGTTTTGGCTTAATTCTCCAATTCGATTTCTTATGTTCTCTTTCAATTACTGAATATTTTGAGGATTGTTCACATACACGTTCCATTAAAAATAGACCCATGAAAAGAAGTCTGGACTGGATTAGTCTGGTGAACAAGCTGACCAATTCATATTGCCATAGAGAGAGATAATCCGCTCTCCAATATTTGGAGTTATGATGTTTTCCGGTCACTGTAACTATCGGGATTATTTCACCAACAAGAACAGTGGGGGGGGAGATGTAAGAAAAGGCAGTAAGGGCTTGCAACGAACTGGTGACGTTGCTTACAAGCAGTCTTTTCTTTCCTTGTAAAGGTAACAATTAACAGGTAACGTTTGCCGATAAACAGTAACGAGGTAATCAGTCTAAGAAACGCCAACCGACTAGCAAGCTAGGTAACTAGCTTCTTAACTAATCACTAACCCATAGTGAGACAACTCCTTTTATACATACTAACTCTCAGTGGCGAGAATTCCAACGTGATTTCCAACGAGATTAGAATGTCTATTTAACTTAGTAGGAAATAGACACCCAGTTTCTCAGTAAAGGCAAACAGCAGTTCAGTGTCTTTTCTTCCCTCCGACCGACTCCCGGTAAGTCAAATCAATTTCACTTCTTACACACAAGCATTACCATTTCTGTCCTCAAAGAAATAAGGTCCGATTATTTAATTTGCTGCACACCATACAGTACACTTGATGAGATTAACTCCTTTTGGTTCAATACTCTTGAATTTTCAGATATCCCAAAATAACAATTTTGTTTGTTTATGAAGCCATAAGATAAAAATAAGCTTCATAAAAGTTTCAGTGAGTGAAGAAGTCTTTGCAAGGACCTTCATAAAGTTGATAACAACGTCGTCGAATTGAGGTTAAATGTTTTTCTTTGGCATTCTATTCCGATCTATGACCGTTCTCAGTGGTTGTTACAGTGCGATGCCTACCAGATCGTTGAAGGTCTGAGCGTGCCATTGTTGATTCTGAGTTATTTTTCATACTTTCAACATGTATTTTTAAAATACACTTCAATCTTTTTCTCCTTAACTCTAATTCAATGTTTACAAAGAACAACTTAGAAAAAAGGGGGTAAATAAGGGTGGGGTAGAGAAATAATAATAATAATAATAATAATAATAATAATAATAATAATAATAATAATAATAATAATAATAATAATAATAATAATAATAACTTTATAAGGATGTATTTCGATCGACACATTCCAAAATAAATGTCGGTAACGAGGGACAATGTCGTTTAAAACATGGTCAATTTTTAATTTTAATTATATAATTGAGAAATATGAACAGTGCTTGGTGGTTCGAAAGTGTTCGTAGTCCTACCAAAACCTACTAACAATAAAAAAAATGTATACACTCATACGATGTATTTCTTTATACCTTCTTTCTCTAAGATTATCAGAAGATTCGATTATGTCAGAACGACAGCCGTGTACCCCGAAAGATTTGCTATCCCTATCAAAAGTAACAAAACTTCATAAAATACCACATAGTTCTTCTTGTTCTGTGAACATGTTAATGAAAGTGAATAAACAGAATTCAACAGGTTTTCTATGGCTATTACATTTACTTCTAGTATACTGTTTCAGTCTTTAATTTAAACGCAAGGTTCTATCTTTTTAGCATCATGCACTGTCACGTTCATCTGTCAGACATCCTTTGTCGGTAGCAAGTATCACGCATCTTTGATTATAGTTCCATCGACTTCAGGAGCCGCACTTACTGTTAGGGAGCTTGCGTTCACTGACACATCCAGCTCTTTTACGCCCACATACTAAGTGGGTTTGTTTTCATTCACTCCAGATGAGCATCGCTCACCTTATCACCTCATTTGCTGCGCGACAGTTAAAGTGGGACGTTTGGTAAATGTCCTATTTGATTGCCAAATGTGGAGAAGTTACATCTTCATGTCATGCTCCCAAACATTGTTTACTCACCGCTATCATACTTGATCATGCTTTTCTAAAACTTCTACTTCTATCGTAGTTTTGAAGCTTTTCTTTATCCTTACTAATGAGTTCGTGCAGCTTCAGATGCTTCATCTGCCGACGTCACACCTTCGTTAATACATCTGTCATCAATAATATACCACGACGATGCTGTCTTTAATTTCTCATCGTGGGCCAACTCAATCTTGAGTAAATCCTGCATTTCCAAAGACACCATATTTAAGTCGAATTCTGATTTGGTTAGACAATAATTTTTTTAAAGATCACTGTCTTTTACGGTCAGTATGGATCTGTCGGTATGTTTTCCTGAGGTTAGGAATACATATTATCATTATATGGCAGCAATCAGTCATTATTTATCAAAGTCTGCAACTCGTGTTTATAATCCCCCTCACATTAGACATCAAATATTTGGAAATTTGAGTTTCACGTTTCTTTCGTGTATGAACTACTGACGATTTCCATATTGAAACTGACACTCTCAACCAACACGCTCGTCAAATGTTGCAACAAAATCAGTTTCGTTGATACGAAGCGCTGCATAGACAAGCTTAGCTTCCCTAACCTCACACTCCCAGACTGCATAATTTAAACGCCGTCGAGTGCCAATGTCGTCGATGTTGTGATATGTCAAAATCGAGATGTTTACTTTGCATAAGCTGCACGGTGATTGTAGCAATGTTACCACTCGTTGTGCGAATCTTTAATCATTTCCGCATCAACCTAGTCTAGCACTAAGCAATATCGTCACTTTTATCTTCTTCTTGAACCAAGACTGATAGAGGAATTAAATTTAAATTAATTTGTTCTGTTAGATATTTAGTGATGTATTGTCCGCATTACCAATTCCGAGTATCGTATCATATCGACTCAAACAGCAACCCAGACCTGACTCCAGATGCAGCAGGTTGTCTTCTTTAAAGCTGCTAACTATATGTGCCGACATTGTAATAAAAAAAAATCTTTTAACAATTCTCAGTCTTAACGACACATTGTATGCATCAGATAACGACCTTAACTGAACGCGTAGTCGTGAATGATACGAAAACAATCAAAGTTAATTTTGAGTTCGTCCTTCATCCTAATTCCTACTAAATAAACATTAATTAGTGGTTCATGCTTATGAAATCATCAGTGTAGTAAGTGGTAATTACTGCTAGTCGGGAAATTGGAACCCAGTCAACCATTCTTGGTTTCGTAGGCTAATATCTTTTCTCCATATCATTTGCAATTAACACAATAATTGCAGGGAATTAAACCCATTCACATGCCATGTTAGCAGGCATTCACATTAAACAATCACAGAGAATATTCAATCGCAGGAAGTCGGAACATTGGATTCGCGCTAAAATCGGCCGCATTTTTTCTCAATTCCTTAAATGGGATTTATGACGATAGATAGATAGATAGATAGATAGATAGATAGATGGATAGAAAATATTGAAATAGTCAATTAGTTGTTTGAAATGACTAAGATATATATATATATATATATATATATATATATATATATATATATATATAAAAATATACGAAAATAGATCTGTCAAAATTATGCACGCCAAATAACGAGATAGATATTCATATTTAAAAATTTTAGATACAATGAATATCATGGGTAGGCGCGCCTTGTTAATGTCAGATATTTATGATAAATTATTTCATAAATTGGTTTCACCTTTAGTGTGACCTACGAGACATAAAATTAAATTGAGGAACGTACTGAAATCTTTTAGTTCGAACAAGTAAACGTAATAAAGCGAAATAATGTTTTTCCATAAGCACTTATATATTTTTTTAAAATGTGGATGATGCCGTAACAAAAAATAATCTCATTCTATCTTATGTTAAATATTAGTCTGTATACATGTTTGCGTCATTTCCTGCAATGATAGTCGGGGATTTATATTCAATCGACCATATTTTTTCACGTTAGAGTGAAGAGGCGCCAAATAATTGTCCTTGATATTTTTTTAATGTTCTTATCATTTTTTTCTAGCTGGGGATGAGAAATCATATCGGATGCCAGACATCCATCCGTTATCTCAGTCATTCCAACCTTGAGATCTTTTTAACACTTTAAATCGTTCCGTTAAGTAAAATTATTCGTGTTGTATTTTCACAAACAAAACAGTTAAACGATTGGGAAACGTTAAATGAGGTGGCGCATATGGGAAGCACAAGAATTTTACAAGAAGCGCGTACCCGTTTCACTTGTGAATTATTGCCGGTGAGTGATCAAGAAACACAATCAATTAATACGCGTGATGTCTGGTATTGCATTTTTAACTGTCGCTTTTTCCGTGCAATTTCTTGGCATCTTCTAGTGATAGTGACGGCTGTTTAACTCAACACAAAGAAAATTCATGCGTGGAGACACAAGAATACTTGTTGGCAGTTTTAAAGGCTTTATTAAAGAGATATATATATAATCACTAGGAGAGAGACAAAAAATTTTCCCCTTTTATAAAAGCTATGCTAATGTTAATTTTTCTTAATTAATTTCATAACTAAATTTAAAATTGGTCAACAAACAGTCTCGAGGAGATTTACTTAAATATCTACATTGTGTGGCCACGTCTTTTCTCTCGTCCTCCCCAATGCGATCTGTCGCAAAATCTGTTTCAATGTTCAACACGTGACCATTTCTTATGTAATTATCAGCCCCTGCTACTTATATGTTTTGTTATGCAAGCTTACCCCTGAATCCTATCACCTCATTCACTGGGTTCACTGGGTCGATCTCCGTTCGCTGCCAGGCCGTCTTGACATATATTTAATGAAATAGTCTCAAAATTCATACTAGCTGGCAGAATCGCTATCTGCCGTCGTTAGGCTATAATATATATTTGTATTTGTCTTGCACTTTGGTTACCAGGTTTGTTTGCCCGGCAGATTTTGAAATTCTTTTAATGGGCTCGGTTGTTTCTATAATTGGTGGAATGATGGAGATCTTCTAAGATTTTAATTTATTTTCATATCGTACATAAGGCCTTGCTATTTGGTTATCTTTTCCCTATTTTCTCGGTTTTTCTATTAGCATTTGGTACTTCTACTAAAGGTGCTTCTTTCTCCTTTTTTTCTATATCACTATGTCAAGTCTAATAGTGATGTTTTCTAGCTGCAAGAATTGCATAGCCATAGTGATGATGATAACGTATTTATTAATGTTTGTCCAAAATTTATCTTTTAAATCCCACTCCTTCACTGTTGATGCTGGAAAGACTTCTAATTTAATAGTTTCTTTCCTTTGATTATAAGACTTTGAAATTCTCTTTATGGTTCCTGTTTCCTTGACTGTACTAACATAGAGAAGTTTAAATGTAATGTAGAAAGAAATCTCGCTACTCAACTCTCCACAGGTCCCTGTTAGACAGGATCTCCAATAGTAGCACCACATGCCCAAGTGGTAATATTCTTTGGGGGATTAAAAAAGAGTAACAAAAAAGGTCTCATGTAATAAAAGAGAACTAAACAATACATGAAAATACATAAAATGGATAAGTTCTTGAACGTTTTTATTATTGCCACACGGATTGCAATGCAACAAGTGTAATTATAACATCAACTCTAGTGGATATATTTGGCTTTGATCACGCTGCATTTGAAATATCTAATATCAATTCTTCTCTCGTCAGAATATTTTAGTACTTTCTTCGTTGCGTCACACAGAAAATGGTTTCGCCAATGATGGAGAGCGTGTAATGCATCAGAAAGATCGCATTATTCTAACGTATTAATCGATAAAATGTACAAAATAATGTAAAACGCATTAACTATATTATGAATCACAGTGAAGACAATTGCCATTAAACATGGAATGTATAACACAGAAGTTACATTAACAAGAATGTGCTACACATTCCGAAATTCGTGAGAAAACATTAGAAAAAATGTGTATCCGATGTTAGTAAGAAGACTACAACTACAGTGAATGAACTGCATAGATTATGGTATGAGTACCACATGTGACAACATGTTTATAGTTTTTATGTTTCTATCTATGGAATAAAGTGACGAAACTGAAGTAATTTTGGCTAGAAAAATATCGATGTCTGACTGACCATTCTGAAAACAATTATGTAATCTAAAAATAATATGCAAACTTTATTTCAGTTTGATGCTTCTATGATTGTTTCTTATCATAATTTCAAAACACATTTTTTATTATTTGGACTACTGTTCTCGAAGCCTGTGTTATTTTCACACACTTTTGGTCGATGTAGCCTATTGGAAATTTGTTAATGCTGGTCGGGTTTTTAATAATGTGAAGACTATAACAGTTTTGTCCTTTGTCTGGGTATAGATGAAGTGTCATTTAATCGTTTGGATAACTTGGAGATCTCTTCTTTGATTGTTTATATAAACAAGTGTTACGTGTAATCGTTCTGTTCATGTCATATCATGTAAATAAAGCAGACGTGTTTTCTCCATCTGTGTGTAAAAGTAAAGAATGTTTGATTTTAATTGATTTCTTTTTGTCAACCGTTGATATGACTTTCAATATGAAGTTTATTTTAAACAAGTAAGGTACGTATTTTATTTAAATCATAATTAACTATCAAAAGTTATTAATTAACTAATTAATTAAAGTGCGACCTTCTTCAGGTATATATATGGGGATTTTTTTCTGTCGAACACGGGGGTATGGACGGCATTTTGAACGGACACCTTCATTTAATTCATCAATGGCACAGTATAACGGGACAGAAATCCTAGGAAAGTCGAATAAAAGATTTCTGTGTTCAACAATATGCACATGAAGAATGTCGGTGGTTACATCAACCAAATGAATTATTACTCCTCGTTAAAAAAATTCAGAAACATGATTCCAGAAGCTATGTTTGGCACAGAAAAACAAACTTCCCAATTATCCAAAGAGCTAATATTCAGAAAAAGATTACACTGGTGTCGACTTTGTTCTTTAATACGTTTGTCTTCAGTTGGAGTCTGGGTTTTATTCAAAGTAAATAGAATTAGTAATCATTTTAAATACAAATCGATTTGGGTATAAATTTTTAGGCTCCGTAGAGAGATAAAGATAAAGAGGAATTTTAGATGCAAATACAACAATTAAAAAACGCATCAAAATAAATGAAAGTTTGATTAATGAGAAGAAGCTTACATTTTACAAATAGTTCAATACGTTTTAGAAACAGTTCAATACGTTTTACAAATAGTTCAATACGTTTTACAAATAGTTCAATACGTTGTAGAAATAGTTGAATGCGTTTTACAAATAATTCAATACGTTTTACAAATAGTTCAATACGTTGTAGAAATAGTTCAATACGTTTTACAAATAATTCAATACGTTTTACAAATAGTTCAATACGTTTTACAAATAGTTCAATACGTTGTAGAAATAATTGACTGCGTTTTACAAATAATTTAATACGTTTTACAAATAGTTCAATACGTTGTAGAAATAGTTGAATGCAGTTTACAAATAATTCAATACGTTTTACAAATAGTTCAATACGTTGTAGAAATAGTTCAATACGTTTTACAAATAATTCAATACGTTTTACAAATAGTTCAATACGTTTTACAAATAGTTCAATACGTTGTAGAAATAGTTGAATGCGTTTTACAAATAATTCAATACGTTTTACAAATAGTTCAATACGTTTTAGAAACAGTTCAATACGTTTTACAAATAGTTCAATACGTTTTACAAATAGTTCAATTCGTTGTAGAAATAGTTCAATACGTTTTACAAATAATTCAATACGTTTTGCAAATAGTTCAATACGTTGTAGAAATAGTTCAATACGTTTTACAAATAATTCAATACGTTTTACAAATAGTTCAATACGTTTTACAAATAGTTCAATACGTTTTACAAATAGTTCAATACGTTGTAGAAATAATTGACTGCGTTTTACAAATAATTCAATACGTTTTACGAAAAGTTCAGTCAGAGTTTCTGAGTGAATACAATAAATCTATTGTAAAGATATCTAAGAATATTTGTGCAGATGAGACTGCACTGCAATCAGCTTTCAGCTTTTTTTTCGTTTAGACGGGATTAAAAGTAGCACCTTCCATGGAGGTATCTGTAAAACATAAATAGGGATACAACACTGTGGCGATTGTATAGGAGCTGAATATTGATAGACAGTGCATCTATTATGTTATAGGCTCTTTGCTTTTTCCAGGAAGAGTTATTAATTGTGACAAAATAAGAATATACGATGCAAATAAATTTCACAGAACTTCGAACTAAGATAAAGTATAATACTTGTTCTATAGTGAAACAGGTAAATAAGATGGCCTACTACTGAATTACTGAGATCTGTAATAAAATTTTATTTGATTAATTCGCGTAAAGGTGCGCATATCTACGCAATCAATCTACTGTGATACAATAGATTGTCACTCCCACCCAGGCCAAGCCCCTGGAGAATATAAAGAAACGATTCACACAAAAAAGGCAAAAGTTGTCGGAATTGATATGAGTTAAAAGTCGATGTAGTTGAGGGAATAAAATCTATTGCACCCCTCAAGACAGATGATGCCTTACAGGTTGTTAGATTGCTTCCTGGTAGTCAGCTGTGGGTGACTGATACCCGTGAGCAAAAGTAAGCATTTTCGGTGATTAGTTGAGTGTGACTAAGACAAAAACTATGTGGATGCTAGCGTTAAAGGGCCCTTTTTGCGAAGACAGTTTCAGAGACACACACAGAGCACAGCTAATTATACACAATGTACCTGGATTTTTATCTTTAAAGTTGGTATTGTTTTCTTTTGAAACAGCATGATTTTTGCTTATTTTTATGCCTATTATAATAGTAGTAAACTGTACTACTGTTATGCCCTTGTTTATTGTCATATCTATTATAATAGTAATAAACTGTATTAGTGTTATGATTTTTGCTTATTGCCATGTCTATTATGGCAATAACAAACTGTATTACTGTTATGACCTTGCTTATTGATGGCAATAAACAAGGTCATAACAGTAATACAGTTTGTTACTATTATAATAGACATGGCAATAAGCAAAAATCATAAAACTAATATATTATATTATGATTTGTGTTTATTGCGATGTCTATTATAATAGTAATACCTGTATTAGTGTTATGACCTTGTTAATTGTCATGTTTATTATAATAGAAGAAATCTTTATTAGTGTTATGATTTTTGCTTATTGCCATGTCTATTAAAATAGTACCAAGCTGTATTAGTGTTGTGACCTTGTTTATTGTCATGTCTATTTTAATAGTAATAACCCGTGTAAGTGTTATGACCTTGTTTATTTTCATGTCTATTATAATAGTAACAAACTGTATTAGTGTTATGAGCTTGTTTATTGTCATGTCTATTATAATAGTAAAAAAACTGTATTAGTGTTATGATTGTGTTTATTGTCATGTTTATTTTAATAGAAGCAATCTTTATTAGTGTTATGGTTTTTGTTTCTTGTCATGTCTATTTTAATGGTAACAAATTTTATTAGTGTCATGATTTTTGTTTATTATCATGTCTATTATAATATTAAGAAACTGTATTAGTGTTATGATTGTGTTTATTGTTATGCCCATTATAATAGTAACTAACTTTATTAGTGTTATGGTTTTTTTATTGTCATGATTATTTTAATAGTAACAATTGTTGTTAGTGTTATCTCTTGTTTTCTTTTTGTCATTTCTATTATAACAGTAAAAAACTGTACGCGTCTTTTGACCTTGTTTATTTCTATACCTAATAAACCTTTAGTGTTATGACCTTTTTTAATAGAATGTCTCTTAGTAAGAGAATATTAATAGTTTTTGGCTTTAATGCCCTTCTTTCATATTTCAAAACGATCGCAAACCTGGCAGACGATTCCAATTTAAACGGAAATCCCGAACAAGCTTTGATATATAATTTAGTAAACCTTTATTTTCAAACTCCAAACATAAATAAATTTGAATTATGAACTTAAATAAGTTTGCAGATGATAAGATTAGCAATTCTATGATTTTAGTTTCCTCGAGATATTTTCCACGTCATTTGAAATTACCCAATGGGTGTAGAACTGATGAGGAAGTTTACCGATCTTGTTTTCTCTGATAAATCCGGTATCATATAACGCTATTGGGAGAAAAAAGAAACACTTAACAACTAGATTCTTATCGCAACCACAGTAATGTTGTTATGCAACTGCCGGCGTCATTTTGCATTATCTCGTAACGTTAGCCTCACCTAGAAATCAGCCGACAGGAATATCAAGATATGCTTGCTCGGCTGAATTGTGAATTTACATTAACAATGATAACATCCGAGAATTCCTAAATTAAGTATAAAACATGAAACCTAGACTGATATTTCCATTAATTTTAAGTGATTATCTATGTAACTAAATATATATACATATATATATGTATATATATATATATATATATATATATATATATATATATATATATATATATATATATATGTCTCTGTTATTATTTTTATATTCGCGACATGAGCAGTTGATTAATTGTATTTAAGTTTTGATTTTTTTCTTTTTCGCCGCTGCCCTTTTTTTTTAATGGAACGTACTTTCTATTCATTTTATTCATGAAATATTTAAGTGTTCGTTTTATTCAAACAATTTTAAATAATTTACGTGCACTCATCGACGTTTCTGGGTACCACCCATCATCAGCATGGTAAAACTTGTTGGCAAGTAATCGAATTCACAATTACAAAATCAGAATTTTAGCGTTTTACCATTGAGTAACGACCCCTTATCAGATTTATGACCGGCTTTTATCGCTTTTAAATATTAGATTAGTTGTTGTTTTTTATTAGTGATATAAACATTTGCTTACACAAGGTGTCTCAGAAAAAGCTGCTCTCCAGGTCGGTAGTACTTCGTGAACAGTAGTCTGAGATGTCGGAAATTTTTTGTTTCTATGTCTATCCTTGTGGCCATGTCACTAGTAAGGGTGCTGGAGGTAAACGTTTCATCTGGGCTGACGTAATCCGCCTGATAGTCAGGGACCCGAAACTTGGATTAACCACTGAGGAGGCTGCCCTATCAGCAAGTGCTAAGTAGTGGGGCTGCTGTATTGCCATTTGGTGAATGGATTCTGGACCATGCAATAGCTTCTGGTGGGGCCGCTCGATGCCATACAAGTGGGTAATTGTTACGGCTTTACCTTATCATGTGCTACAAAAAAAATTCCTATCTTTTTCTCTCCTACTTTTCCTACTTTCCCTCTCTGTCCTGCTCTAACCAAGTCTGTCGACCTATTCCACAAATCCCAAAGCCTCAACATAAAATATCTAAAAAAAAACACGAATAAACCTAGTACCCCATCCTCCAATGTAGACCTCTACTACCATATTTCCTTCTCCAATATCAAGGGGTCTACATTCCAATATTCCAAAGGTTGAACCCCAATTACAGGAGACGAAACTGGACATATTCTTTCTAAGCGAAACTTGCATAGGGCCGGCCACTTCCCTAGTTGCGTTCATAATTAAAGGATACTCTAACTTAACATCTAAATCTGACCCCCAAGATCGCCATGAGCATGGAATATGTGCCTATATTAAAGATGGCTTTCCGTATGGTAGGGATATCTCCAGAGAAGACCCTAATTTACCTTATATGTGCTTCTGAGTTGCACTTGCTTACACCACCGCATTTATATTTGCCCTCTTTGCTTCCACAACAGCGGGGTTACTATCTTTAAGAGTATATCTGAGAAAATTTTCCACATCCTGTCTGCTCATCCGTCGGCTAACATTCACATTTGCGGTGACTTCAATGTCCATAATGTGGAATGGCTGACCCACTCAAATAAGACAGATGATGAGGGGAGGTTCTGTCATGATTTTGCCATTTCCTATGACCTCACTCAGATTGTTCACGGAACCACCCGCGTGCCCGATACTACCAGTCAGTATGCAAGCCTTCTATACCTTTTTTTCACAACTTCCCCTGAACTACGTTCATGTTCCGTTCTATCTCACCTGGGATCCTCCAACCACTGCGTTGTATCAGTTAAGATAAAAAGGAAATGTAATAATTCTTCAGACGTACCACTCCACCGTACTGTATATCGATACTCTATGGCTGACTGGGATATCTCTGCATTCCATGTTTAAAAAGATGTGTCCTCTTTAGTATCAGACCTGCACAAATGGTAAATTGTAGGCATAGACCGATTCATACCATCTAAAAAATTCCAACAAAAGCCTAACAGCCAGCCATGATTCTTCCCAGAATGTGCTTCTGCCATTGCGCACAGAAATAACTTTTTCTATAGCTATCAATGTAATAGATGTACTGAGACTAAAGCTGCTTTCAGGACTGCCAGCAGCCACTATAAACGAGTAATAAAAAATGTAAGAGATCTATATGCTCACTCCGTTAAATCTAAAGGAGTTGAGCAGCTGCTTGGTTCCCACCAGTTTTGGCAAATTGCAAACAGGATCCTGAACAGAAGCATGCGTTCTATCCCAACCATCATCAATGGACCTGAGGTGATCTCGTCAGCATCAGATAAGGCCAAACTATTTGCCAAGAACTTTGTAGCTAATTCTACCCCATGCGACGAAAGTCATCAACTCCCCGTTTTTCCACCTATAACAGACAACATACGATGCAAGATACAGATATCTGTGTGTGAGCTCGCCAAGCTAATCAAGAACCTTGATTCCAGTAAAGCAACTGGCCCTGATGGCATTCCAATTATAGTGCTGAAAAGGGTTCAACCAGAACTTACCCCCATACTTACAAAACTGTTTAAGCGTTGCCTTAAGGAGAAGTGCTTTCCAACACCCTGGAAAACCTCGTCAGTATGCCCTGTATTTAAGAACTCAGGTGATAAGTCATCTCCCTCTCAGTACAGTCCAATAAGTCTCCTGTGTGTCATGAGTAAGCTGCTGGAATCCATATTAAATAGAGAAGTAGTCAACCACCTCAGCAGAAATAATCTTCTTAGTGACACACAATATGGTTTCCGCTCTGCTAGATCTACAGCGACTGTTCTAACGGTTCTATCTCACAGGATTAATGAATCTCTCGACGAAGGCTTCCTTTCTAGGGCAATTGCTCTTGACATATCAAAGTCCTTCCATAAGGTATGGCATAAGGGCATACATCCCAGGATTTCCAGTTACGGTATAACTGAAAATGTTTTCTCAATTATTAAATCATTTCTCTCTGATAGGCTCATAAGAGTAGTGGTTGATGGGCAGAAATCAGTGGCCCACAGTATTAATGCTGGAGTCCGTCAGGAGTCCATTCTGGGCCCAACTATCTTCCTGATCTACATCAATGATCTCCCAAAACACATACTTAAATCATTCATCGACATCTATGCTGATGACACGACTATCTCTGGCAACACATCAAATGTAAATGACAAAGTTCTCTCTGATTCTCTCTTCTCTGATCAAAACCCCAATACTAATGATTACTACCATGCTATCTCATTGATTACTGTACACGCAATAACCCTGATCCCCGAGTGGCCTTCGGGCCTTGATAAGTGGTGACCCCCATGTAAAAAAAGTGGTACAGTGGGGGGAAGAGGTGGCTGGTTACTTTTAATGCATCTAAAACCAAGCTCTTATCTTTACATCATCAATGCTCTGATCCCCATCTGGCATCAATTGAAATGGATGGCTCTCGTCTTGGGGAGGCTCCATGTTTTGACAAGCTTCTGGGTTTGACCTTTACTCCTGATCTGAAATGGAACACGTACATCAAGTATGTTGCCTAGTTCGCTGGAAAAATGTTTGGATCTTTCTACCGCTCCACTATTGATGCAATTCTCTATCTGTAAAAAAGCCAAGTACGTCCAAGGACGGAGTACTGCTGCTACATCTGGACTGGAGCTGCTAAAAACAGCCTATCCTGCATTGACATAGTACAAAATAGACGTCGTGGCTTAGTGAGGGATGCTATTTTCTCTTCCCTGCAACCTCTCTCCCACAAAAGAGACGTTGCGAGCCTGTCTTTGTTTTATCGTTCTTCCATGACAAGTGCTTGTCCGAGCTACAATCTCTGGTCCCCCCTCGCCAATCTTTCAAACACCTGGCTAGCTGAAACGACTGTCAATAATTTACCCCACTCTTTATCTGTGCCAAAATCAAAACATAGATTCCAAGAACAACGCTTCTTTCTTAAAAGTGCACGCCTGTGGAACTCTCTTCCGTTCTCCTGTTTCCCACCTGACTACAACTTGGATGTCTTCAAGTCCAACATAAACAAATTCTTGATGAATCACCCCCTTAAGTAAGACACTTTATCAAATCTCCAATACTAATGATTACTACGATACTATCCCATTGATTACTGTACATGCAATAACCCTTATCCCCGAGTGGCTTCCGGGCCTTGATAAGTGGTTACCTCCATGTAAAAAAAAAAACAAACTCGGGAACCATGTAAATTTTTATGAAAATACATATGAATACATATTATATTAATCATAACCATACCAGATGCTCATATTTTTCATCCATCTGCGTTGATTCATGCATCAATTCTATTTATAAAACTGCCTTTTACTCAGTTTAGGCTTTCAGTGATCATCTTTTGATGTTCATTTTGTCTTACGAATACTCGTTAATTCCTGGCTTACTTTCCCTATTGCTATCATGGGGCTTCTAACAACATTCTACAAAACCATAGTTAATGAACTTTTATCAGTTCCCCGTTTTCGGTCAGTAATTGAGCCCCTTTCTAGGAAACGTTTCATCAAACGGCAGACAGAGTATGGCTCAATGATTTTTATCGCTCAGGATGAGTTTAAGTGAATTCTTCAGTGGTATGTAGTCCCATCTCTTCCAAACCTAACGATAATTTAACATTTTCTTGTATTGTTAATTTCTCACCTACATCCAATTAAATCTGAAACACACAAAAAGTATATAATATGCGACTTCTGGGACACCCTGCATATATATATATATATATATATATATATATATATATATATATATATATATATATATATATATATATATATGGTACATAAAAAAACCTTAACACCTCAAAGCATGTGGACCCGATCTCATCCCGGCAGTGCTGTTAAGAAAATGCTCCGCTGATGTTGCTCCAGTTCCCTCCAAGCTTTACAACAAATGCCTTAACGAATCTTGCTTTCCTGACTGCCATTCACTGGATTTTCACGGAGGTGTTGGCCAATGGCAGATTTCAAGGTGTAACAAAGTGGGTAAGAGCGATAAGGGTTGCCCAATCTTATTTTTACTGGAACATGCTGCTTGATTCGAGTCTGCAAATTTAAGGCGGTTCGACTCACATAGTCAGCAGCGCACTGACAATTAAATCCATAAACTGCATTACTTTTTGTGATGCAAGGTATGATGTAAGGTAAGCCATCCTAAACAATTCGGGAAAATGCAGACTTTACACAAAAGACTAAACGTAGAGCAACGGACGGGAAGCAATTTGACACAGATGTAATGATTCATCTACCCAAACACTGACCGGCCTCCCCAATCTAAGGGACCTTTAAGTAGACAGGACACCTGGAGGGACCAAATAACGCAGGGGAATTGTATTTTGTAACTTTATTTTTAATAATTAAATTCTTCGAATAACCGTTTGGAATGAAAATATCTTTGACGGTCTTCAATTCGCGTTCTAGTTTAACTAAAGGCTCTATACACTAACGTCTGAATAAGTCCAATCTTCCTGGAAGTAAGCACAAATGACCGCCAGTTCATATATAGGGCGGTAAATGTCGGTTTACCGTAGACTGTTGTAGGAAATGAACTCTTTCTGCGTTCAACTAAAACGTCCAGGAAAGGCAAGCAACCGCCATTCGCGTTCTCCATAGTAAATAATAACGTTGTGTGGAGAAAATTAAGTTTGTTGAAAAATGTTTTAGACTCATTTAAAACGGCTCCCCTTTGTTCCCATTTGTACATATATTTTATATAATTGTAAATATTTTATTTTATTCGTATTCCCAACCGTCCTTCCTTTCTTTTTTCTCTCCCTCGGTAAAAAACTTACACGCACACCCCATTCAAATTGTTTTTGCGAGATATTTTATTTATTTATTTTTATTTAGATCAACGACTAACTCCTTATGAGTCTGTTGACGAAAGGGGCCCCTCGGGTTTTACCCACTATTTTCTTCAAAGCAATCTATAATTTTTATACTGGCATATATATATATATATATATATATATATATATATATATATATATATATATATATATATATATATATATATATTAGGCACCGCCAAAAATGGCCGAAAAATCAAGTTGTTGTTTTTTAAACGAAATTACATTTATTAAAATACATTATTTTTGAGTAACTTTTTTTGTCCAGAAAGATAAAACCCTGAATTTTATCATATGGGAAGCAGAATAATGTAAAACTTTTTCTACTATTTTTAATTAAATTTTAAATTTTCTCCAAAAGTTAACAATTGGCGTTTTTTGTTTTGCACAAAAAACGTATATAAATAGTTTTAAAAAAAAGAAGGTTTTTGGAAGAATTAATTTGTTTATTTCTTGTCTAACGAAGATTTAGGGTGATTTTCTATAAGAATATGCAAAAATATTATAATATAAGTACCTGGATTTCAAATAATTCCACTTATTCATATAGGCAACCAGTTACTTCGAGCCGATTTGATTACTGTTTACATTTGTGCTTGATAAAAAGCAAACTACAGAAGACCAAAAAGCCAAAAAAAAAAAACTTATTTTCAGTGACGAAAATTTCAATGTATTATTAACGCTGAGGCTGGCCAATACCAGATGGGTGACCATTTGTATGAGTTTTTTTTAATGTGTATGTGTGTGCGGGCCAGGCTCTCCAAAATGGGGAGGGGGCAATTTAAAGCAGAATAAAAAAATATTTCAGCGCGGTTGGTCCACCGTAGTCGAAAGGCGGCAAATGTTTCCAAACTTGATCGAAAAAATAATGATATTTTTAACACAAAGGGCACAATATTTATCGAATTTTTTTTTGTATCGATTCTTCAAAGCATGCCCTGTTTAATAATGGTCATGCATTATTCGGCTCGCTAAAATGAAATTGTTAATTTATTTATCAAAGATTTAAAAATGGCTTTTTTCGTATAAATATTAAAAAAAAAATTTTTTGCTTTGCTTAACTTAAATTAATTATTTTACTTAACATATTCACCGTATTTCACACTTCAAAACTCAAAAGCGGGATAATTAAACACAATCGAAGTTTTGATATTCAGACATCAAAATAAGGTATGCAAACAAGTTTTTTTTTATCTATAATCCCGTCCCTTACAACAACATAATATGTTTTGTTCAGTTTCAAATGATTATTTTAAGCATATTTGGAACCCCCTCAAAACAAGGGGGGTGTAAGCAGTATATATATATATATATATATATATATTGTTTATGAAAAATAAGTGCACTGTTATAAAGTTCATTCTTCTCTTAATAATCGCTGAAAATTTCGTATTGATATGATAATTACCTGATCCGTCAAAAAGTACTTACCTGCCCCCCCCCAGATTTGGCGGTGCCTAATACATATATATATATATATATATATATATATATATATATATATATATATATATACACCATCATTTCGATTTTATTTATATACTAGCAGGGAGACCCGACGTAGCCTGGGATTGAATAATGATCAACGAATATTTCACACGCCTATATTTTTATTGTCATCGAAATCCGTGAAATCGCCGAGGAGGAAGCTTCTCATGCCTCTCTGCAGTAACTTAGGGCAAAATATATGTTATTCTACATTGCACTCTAGAGAACCTACTGTTTCTTTTATAAAATTATTTTATATAAACTTATTTCCAGTTACAAAAAAAAAAAGATTAAGAAATTTGCGTGCGAGGTTTGAACCTACAGACCACGTCATGCAAAAACAAAAACAAAAAACCACGCTATCAACTTACGCACAGTAGAATTTTCATGGCGCGTAGTTCTATTATTGTTGCTCAGCGAAAACATGGAAAAATAGCTTTACCAATGATAAATAAATTAGAATAAAAGTTTCGATTATCGAGTATCGGTAATTATTAGGGATATTCTGAAACAAAACTTAATTAAGATCACTCCCAGACTTATACACTAAAGTTCTATAAGTTTTTAAAAATATTTGTTCAGCCGTTTCGGAGTTTATAAGGAACAAACTCTCACACACACAAACTTGCATTTATATAATTGTAGCGATAGAGATATATTTCCCCAAAATCTCTAACCTTGATGAAGAGAACACTAAAACTTGCTGCTATCGTTTCAAATGATCTGAACTAACAGCAAGGGGAGACTTGATTCCAAATATTTCTTATACGTTATATCTCCCCTCTTTTGGAAATAGGTTACGATTATGAATATCTCCAATATCAAATAATCCTTCTACACTGTGAAATTTACTTTATGTATGAAACCCTAAGAGGAGAGATATAACATATCAGTAATATTCGGAATCAAGTCTCCCCTTGCTGTTATTTTAGATCATGCTAAACCATAGCAGCAAGTTTTAGTTTCCCCTCCAAGCCAGAGGTTTTGGGGAAATATCAGATATTTTTTTAATTAATATGCAAAACTAGGAAAACAAAGGACTATGATTGAAATAAAGGTAAAGGTGCACTTTCCACACATACAAAATCCTTTAAAATTACCACTATTATAGGTTTTCGAGAGTGCTGAGAACGAAAAAAACAAAACAAAAAAAAAACAGTTAAAATCTCAGGAAAAAGTACTTTCTAAGATATGAAGGAATTATAGTTTTAAAAGTGAGGGATAACTTTTCTATATTAATTGAACGTAAAATGAACCCCCCCTTTGTAGCCACCTTATTTTAGTTGGGCGTCTGCTATTTTTTTAGGAGTAGTGTGCTATGAAAACGAAAATACTCGCCATATTTGAACTCGTTACCATGGAAACAAGAAACACAGACGGTGGGAATACGCTTCGTCTTCTTCTCATGCGTTGATTCATTATTTCATGCCATTTAAATGAGCGCAGACAATCTGACCTCATCAAAATATCGAGGAATATAGTTATTGGATTCGTAACGCACTGATAAAAATACTACGCCCTCTCTTAAATCTAACACACGCGTCAAAATTCCAAATATAAAAGTTATAAATTTGAAAATGAACAAACTTTCCAATTGCTTTTTTTCTGTTACTAGGTTTTTTGTTTTTTGTTTTTTGTTCATATTAGGTTCTTATTTTCATTAAAAATCATGTCTAAGACCTGAGACTGTTTTTGTTTCCTGATAACGTCGTTTTAGATTGAAACAATTGATTTATTGTCGCGACTAAAATCAGGGAGTGAGTGGTATACCGAGTTCAGTGTGGAGTTTGAGGCAAACCGACTGGCAAGCAGATTAGCCTTGTCAGTTGCCGTGCAAGCAACCTCATGATTGTTTGATAGTGGGGGAATAGTTGACTGTCCATTATTTACTACGCTGTTGTAGATTTTCCAAAAATCCCGGGTTCCTAATTTCTGTGCTTCGATGCGTTTTCTGGTGGTTTAAGAGTAATCTGTCTTAGCTGTCTCTATCACTCTCTTACAATTTTTTCTAGCTTCTATTAACTTCTGTTTATTTGAGCTGGACTTATGCCGGTTGAATCTGCGGAACGCGTGCTGCCTTTGACAAATGGCAGCTGAACAAGCAGAAGTAAGCCATTGGGGAAAGTGGGGCTTGCTATAGAATCTCCGTGCGGGAACATGTGCTTCATCCAGTGGTCTCATTTGCACACTGTTCCGCTGGAAGAGAAAATATATTTTGCCATGGGGCATCTCTGATGAGCTCCCTGATGGCTTCCCAATCAGCCTTTTTTTAATACCTCGTTGTTTTGAGTAGTGGGTCTTCAGTTTTAGGGCGAGAATTTAGGCTGATTTCCACCATTATCACAGTGTGATCAGCATTCCCGAGTGGGCTGTGGGCATTTGTTGTACAGTCATTGGGAACCGTTGTCAGAAAGAGATCTAGAAGTGAGGCATGTTGATCTTGCTGGTCTGGGAAACGTGTCGGAAATGTAAGAAACTGAGATAGGGAATGGGATATAGAGAAGCTATGTGTTGCGCTACCGGCTACGTCTGTGTGATTAGAGAATCCTAGCCAGTTACTGTGGTGGACATTGAAGTCACCAAATACATGTATTTGTGCGCTAGTTGTCTGCAACAACAACAAAAAAAGATAACCTGTTTTCATCAAACGGAAATGGCGTCAAGTCGTTTTTCTAGAGTAACAATTTTAGCGTCTCGCCCTGTAATTTTGGATATTTTTAACCTTGAACAAATATATATATATATATATATATATATATATATATATATATATATATATATATATATTGGTATAATTAGGCAGCATTTTTTCGTTCAAGCAAACATTATTAAATGTAACGGAGACACTTTGCTTTATGATTCTTTTTTTTTTTTTTTAATTTTTCGATTTCCCGTATAATATTTTTTATATCGATCAAAAATATTAATAAAAGTTCCATAGTTGTTGATGTCATGAGCGCTTTCGGTTCGTCCACAAATCATCTTCAGGTGTTGAAATAAAAGTGCGGAGGAGTGAAAATGAGAATTAAAAGTGAAACAGTAAACGGCGTTAGGTGGTGATTTTTTAAAATGTATAGTCGATGAAAAGTCGATTAAAAATAAAGTTCGATTAAAAATTCGAGTATTAAAATCAGCAAGTTCATGGACGCTGTTTACAAAGTCCGTCCAATACGAACTACGCAAGACATTTTAGAACGTTACTACTTTTCTCGAATGCAATATTATTTATAGTGGGGTGAAGTTTTCTAATATATGATGCTTCAAGATTTTTTACTTTTTTAATATTATTTTCATGTATCATTTTTATGTTGTTGACGAGGACCTTTCTAAGATTGGAGGGGGGCAGTTATGTTCTTTTATGAAATGTTTATATATAGCACTAGTAATATTTAGATGCATCGTACGTAGATACTTGACGCCTATTGACAGTAACTCTAAAATTAAATTTATTATCTACTACAGGAACACAAAACATTGTGGTTTGAAACAACTCATCACCGGCTATAAAAACGTTGGAACAAACCAATGTAGTGTATAAATTCAAATGCTCTATGGGAGAATGTAAGTCCGAAAATAATACATACATTGGGCATTGTCCTGACGAATAACCGCGCATTTAAATAATACGTGCTATATATAAACATTTGAAAAAAAAAACATAACTGCCCCCCTCCAATCTAAGAATGGTCCTAGTTGCTAGCATATATATATATAAGTGAAATTGTCTGTGTGTGTCTGTGTGTGTGTGTCTGTGTGTATTCTGTCAATTTTCAGTCTACAGACTTGGGATTTGACTTAAGGGAGATTGAGATTTGGAAAAATCTTTTTAATTGGTTTTCAGACACATTTGAATGTTAACGGGTCAAAGTTCAACATTTTGACCTTTGAAAACTCTACGAGACTCCTCCGCCAATATTCAGTCTAAACACTTGAAATTTGAAGTGTAGGTTACTGGGGCATGAGCCCAATTTTTAATTGGATTTGAAACCAAAAGATGAAGGTTCAGGGGTCAAAATTGGGGCCAAAGTTTTTTAAAGAATTACCCTTGCGGTCTCTACCAAATTACTCAGCCTATTTTTGGTCTAAACATTTGAAATTTTACAGAAAGTGTATTCAGACATAGGGTAAGCTTTTTAATCGGTTTTAGGACGAAAATTTCAATTTCACTTTTATAGATATATTGATAGATATGTTTGTGTGTGTGTTTGTGTGTGTATGTACGTGTTAGACAAGTTAAAAACATGAATATGAACACAATACCCGCATTGAGTCTGTGGTAATAGCCTACCTGAATACATAAAGGATATAGAGTAAGTCCCCTGTATTAGCTATTAAAGATGCCATGTTTATTTTAACGCTCTTTTTTTTCTCATGTTTCCTCTTGTGTTTATAGTTGTTTGGTGTTATATGTTCATGGTTTTGTTGATGAGTGCGTGTCTTACTTTACCTATGATCCTGTTACAGGAATACCGTTGATTTATTCCACATGTAGACATTAATGTGTTCTATAAAACATATTTTTTGATGTCTACAATAAGTAATGTTCATCCTTATATGGTTCTACGGTTTGTAACTCACAAATCAATAATTTCAAGATATATAAATTCATGTGAAATATAATCCCGATGCTGTCATCGATGTGCAACTATATATATATATATATATATATATATATATATATATATATATATATATATAATAGTGATGGGACGATTCCAAAATTTTTCTCGATTTCGATATAATTACCGATTCTGTTCAAATTCCCGATTCCGATACAAGTACAAATTCCGATTCTGTTAATATTTCCAAATAAAATTAAAGAGTTGACGCTTTTTAGAAATGTTTGAATTGAACCCCCCCTCCGCCGTGTAATGGTTTGTATATAGTTTGCAAAACGCAAAACGTACACTTGGAAGTGGAGTATATTACAAGAGTAGATCTTCTTAAATATTTTTCTCAAATGTTTTCCTTGCATTTACTGAAAATTATAAGACAAGACTTTTTAACGAACCTCATTTATATTTATGTCGTTAATGCTATTTGAAATTTTCATAAACAATTAAAAAGAGCCGAGGATTGGTTTGCAAAATAAGAAAACAGTGTAGGAACAGGCTTTACCTTTTACTTTTCTTAATTATTCTTGAGAAAACGTCTCATGTCAAGAATGAGTTTCTACATGATAAAGTAATATTTAGAAAAGCATTCTTAACACTAGGAGCGATTTCTGTTAACTATTCTGTACCTGCCTTCTTTGCAAAAAAATGTTCATATATTTTCTCACAATTATACACATTTGGTCGATTATTAGATTGATTTGCATTGCTTTAAAAAAAACGAATAATAATAATAATAATAATAATAATAATAATAATAATAAATAGATTAACACTGTTAATTAAATCACTACCCCAAAATGAGATTCTACTTTTTTTTAGATGATTACGTGGCGAGAAGAAAATAACCCAATCATTTTAGAATTTCGAGTAGAAAAACATAAAAAATTAATAGCCCATTCTTTAATCTTGTCTAATCGCTCAAAAATCAACAATTAAGCAAAATAATCGTAGAACATAACATTTTCTATCGATTGCTAATATTTATTTATGTGTTTCTACTAGCGTTTGTTTAATTTTTGATTTGGAGCGGTTATCAATGGTTCTTCTGAAAGGATTATTACGCAGCCATTTTTTTAAAATTCCAACTCAAAAAGCACACACTAACTTTGTTTGGAACCAAGTTTGTTTTTGAACACAAACAAACTTATTCAGATATGTAGAAGAGTCTTGCCTTTTGTAATATTTATCTGTTACATATTTGTTTTTCCTTTCTTTTTTTTTTGTTCTGTTAATTACAGTAGACAATGACCCAATTTCAGTCTTCTTTTTGTGATGCATGTATAATTATAAATGTAGATATAATCTCCTTTTTAAGTAAGGAAATCTTCAGAATGTTTTCTCCTTATGTATTTTATTTAAGATTTTGATAAACTCATCGTGAAAATTTCATCTATATTTTTCACTTGCGCCCAAACTGCCATAAAACTTTAATTATTTCAGAAGAAGCCGATGTGCAGCTGGCGCCAACCAAATTGAAAACACCCGTCCAGAGCATTTAAAACCTTTAATAATAAAATAGACTCTCCGGGATAGAGGTTTATAGAAATTTAACGAATAGATGCGAAAAGTTTATAAAGTTATCTCACGATAAATGACCAATAAAAAAAGTTAATCAAACTCTGTGAATCAATGTTAAACCTGCAAATGGGATTTGTAACCGATTCTGTGGCCCTTAATCTTATGGTGTAAGTGAACAACTTCTAATAAACAAAAACAGATTTGAGCTTGTTTCTATTTTTTATAGTCAAGAAAAATCATTAAAAGAATCGGTTTGGAATCGGAAGCAGGTAATAATTTTTCTGATTCCGATACCCCCAAAAGTTCCGATTTTTCCGATTCCTGATTCCGATTCCGATTAATCGTCCCAACACACACACACACACACACACACACACACACACACACACACACATATATATATATATATATATATATAGTAAGTTTTTAAAATATATATGCCAATTAAGCTAAACATAATTTTACGCGTTTCTTCCTCGTAAGGATTCGTCAGACTATTGCAATAGTGTGAAGTAGAATAAAGACATCCTTTTTACAAATATAAACTACGTCAATCACTTTATTGCAGATTAGTAAAATATCAATATTTCACTAAATGTACGTCATAACAAAATGAACATTATATCATCCGCTTTAAGGTTAGTTATTTCCAAAAATTCTATTCAAATTCATGCGACATGAATGAAGTTATGACATTTTATTCTTTATCGTGGGATTTCCACTGTCCATCGCTTTATTGCAGGTTTCTTAAAATGTTGTTTTATGGCAACAATACAATGTTTTATCATACGAACTTTATTATTTATTATATTTTTCTGTCAAAGAATAATGTGAAAAAGCACATCCTAGATGCTAAGCCTCAAATAAAGAATTATTTATCGACATATTCACCATTTTTAAAATGACTTAAAACAACCTTTTGCCCCCGGGAAAGTCAATTGTTTGATCTCAAAAAGGAGTTATGGCTCTAGCAATATCAAATATGTTCTCCACAAGGAATCCTTTGAAGTAAATTGCTATCCTCCCTTATAAACTTCTCTTTTTAATATTGAGCAGAGATATTCAATGGGGTAAAAGTCTGTAGAACACGGTGGTCAGATCATGAGAGTTTCTTCAAAGAAGCCCATAGATTCAAGGAAGCTGCAGTCGCCCTACCAGAGTGGGATGGTGCATTGTCATGCATAAAATCACCTGAAAGTGACATGGCAATGGTAGGTCATCTAGCCATGGTGACAAATGATTATCCAAAAAGGCCGTGTACGCATTGCTGGTAAGTTTTACACCCTCTGGAACTTGGAATTATCCAACCCACTTATCCCTAATGGTTCCCGCCCAAAACATGATGACTCAACCTCCTTGTTGACGATTAACTCTGTAAGGGGTTGGAGTTCAGTTCGAGTTCCAAACATTGGCCACTCCATCCGGACCGTATAGATCTCATCTGTAAATAAGTCTCATCTGTAAATAGGACACGTGGAAATCCATGTTCATGTTATTCTGTGCCCAAACCATTTGTTTTCCCCTATGTTGTTTGCTCACAGGAGGCCTTGGAATAGTTTTGACGTTCCTTGCTATCTCATCCAACACATTACCTCGTGCCTGTCTGGATCTTGGAGCGATTCCAACTCTTGTAAAAATGGAAGCACTGGTGCTGTTTGGGTTTCGGTTGCCTTCCCTACGAATTTTTGCGAATATCACGATGTGAAAGGTTTCTCCTCGTGCCTTTAACCTTTCTTGATTTAGTGTTGGGATTGTTCACAAATTAAGCCAAAGTTCTAATATCCCTTTCCAGCTAAATCATTGATGAACAATCCTTCTGCGAGTCCAGCAACAATCCTGCAATAAAGCGATGGACAGTATAAATTACTTGATAATAAATAAATGTCATAACTTCGTGAATATCGCATGGATTTGAATAAAATTCTGGGAAATAACTAACCCTGAAACAGTCATTTGATGATACAATTTTCATTTTTGTGTGACGTATATTTAGTGAAGTATTGATATTTTACTAATCTGCAATAAAGCGATTGACGCAGTTTATTTGGAAATATTTTACTGGTACTTTATTTTCTTCAATTTTATCATCATCCCGAGAACATAAGTAAGAAAATACAAAAGCGGTATAATTCTGTGATATATAATAAAACCTACAAAATAATGACTTGCGGCTTAAAATATTTATGCTAGACTTTGAGCCCACTCAAAACAGGAGAAATGTATAGCTCAATGCTTTGGAATGATTTCTTTATACATAATTAATGGTTGAATCTGGTTAAATTTGTGCTCATTTTTCAAGCAAATATAAATCCCTATAACTCCAGAACTGTGCACCAGACGGGTATCATAATGATATCATATTAATGCAACTTATCTTATAAAACGTTTATACAAAATTTAAGATAGATCAGGCCAGTTGTTTAAAAAAAAATCAGACATACAGACTTAGAGACTAAGAGAAGCAATAAAAATATTGTCATCTACAGGTAGCTATTTTCACCAGAATATACGTCGTTGGTAGAGCTAGACAATGTATTTCACATTTAGATTGCAAACCAAACCGTTCGTACCAAAATAGAATACAAGCTTACTAATAAATATGACGTATAGGCACAATTTATTGTACCTATAAGCCATATTTAGTAGTTAGGTTGTATTTTATTTTTAAACTTATAGTCTCTTGAATAATTCTTCGGCTATAAGATATGCAGAAAATATTTTCTAAAGTTCTAACAAACTGCAGAAACTCAAAGTGCAGCAAGTCAATCATTAAAAATTATTCATGTTTTTATTCTGGAATTTTTTTTTGCGTTTTTTACTTTTTTTTACATAGAAATCACTACTTATGAAGAGGATAAAGGTTAATGAGTGTATTGTAGTCATCGTAGTAATCGTTAGTAGTGAAACTTTTGTAAATTGGATTATTTGGAGGATGACTCATCAAGAATTTGTTTACGTTGGACTTGACGATGACTATATTGTAGTAAGCTGGAAAGCATGCAATCGAAATAGAGTTCCACATACGTGAAGATCCAAGAAAGAGGCTTTGTTCATGGAAGCCACATTTAGGTTTAGACACAGATAAAGAGTGAGAGAAATTATTCATAGTGGTTTCAGCAAGACTAGTATTTTTCGTGAAAGTTTGTTAAGAGGGGGATCATAGATTGGAGCTCACACGAGCACTTGCCATGAAAATAACGAAAGAGCAGAGACATGCTATCAACGTTTCTTCTGTGGGAAAGAGTTTACAGAGAAGAGAAAAGGGCATCCCTACTAGACTACGAAGTCTATTTTTAACTCTGTCAAGGACGGATAAGACATTTTTCCCCAGATGTTACAAGTACTCCATCCTAGGACGTACTTGGCTTTTATACAGATAGAGAATTGCATCAGCAGTGAGATATCTACTGAAGAAGTAGAATGATCCCACCATTTTTTCGGCTACCTTGACAACAGATTTGATGTACGTGTTCCATTTAAGATCAGGAGTAAAGATCAGATCAAGAAGTTTGTCAAAACATAAAGTTTTCCCAAGACGAGAACTATTCATTTCAATTGATGCCAGACGGGGTTTAAAGCGTATTTGCTTGTTTTGAGTGACTTAAACCTAAACGTAACCACAATTTAAACAAAATAAATCAAAATAAATATCAAAATAAATGCGTGAACATGCTTAATTTTAGATTTATAATCAAGGCTAGTCTATAATCAAGGCTAGTCTATAATCAAGGCTAGTCTACAATATAAATTTCACATGTCTGTTTAAATGTATGTATGTATATATGTTTGTATGTCTCACAAAAACTTTCGACAGATGGGACAGATTTTCACAAGATGAATATCATTTTGAAGCTCGACAACTATCGAAAAATTCGCCAAAAACATTAATTCCTTCACCCTCAACTAGGCAGTTTTTTACAGGGAGGGGTCTCATTTTTCGCCGATATTTTCGAAAGTCATCGCCTCTTGTCGATTGTCTAGCCTTAATTTAAACCTACGTAACTTCCGATTTGGTGACGTGCGGAACAGCTTACTCGTCACGTATTTTTTTTTTTCACTTTCTTTTCATCGTTCGCAGTACGGGATCGAACCTGCCTGCGTACTACCACTTTTTTTTACACTCGCAATTTTTCTTCTTTTTTTTTTGTTCAAACAAAACCATTACACACACCTTCACTTTCTTTTCTGCCTTCGCGTCACGGGTTTAAGCCTGCCTGCCTACTACATTCTTATTTTTGCTCAACACACACCTACAAACTTCCGGGCAACGCCAGGCTTCCAGGTTAATTTTCTATGATATAAATCTCACCCGTCTGTTTAAATGTATGTATGTATGTATGTATGTATGTATGTATGTATGTGTGTGTATCTCGCAAAAATTTTCGACAGAGGCGATATATTTTCACGATATTGGTATCATTTGGAAGCTCCACCCTTTGGGCGACAAATATCGAAAAATTAGCCAAAAACATTAATTCCTTCATCTTCAACTGGACACTTTTCTACAGGGAGGGGTCGCTTTATTCGCCGATAATTTCGAAAGTCATCGCCTCTTTCCGACTGTCAAGCCTTAATTTAAACCTACGTCACTTCCAGTTTCGAATGGGCGCAACAGCTAACGCATCAAGTTTTTTCGCTTCCTTCTCCTCCGTGGTACTGTTTCAAGCTTGCCTGCGTACAACCACTTTTTTTTTTTTAGCTCAACACACACCTCCAAACATCCGGGCAACGCTGGGTATCCAGGTTAGTCTATAATATAAATCTCACCTGTCTGTTGAAATGTATGTATGTATGTATGTATGTATGCCTAAAACTTTCGATGGTATCGTTTTTAAGCTTTACCCTATCTACAAATATGGAAAAATTCGCTAAAAAATTAATTCCTTCACCCTCTAATTGGCAGATTTCTACAGGGAGGGGTCGCTGTTTTCGCCGATATTTTCAAAAGTCATACCTCTTTTTGATTGACTAGCCTTAATTTAAACCTTCTCCATTTTCGGTTTGGCGATGGACGCAACGGCAAAGATGTCACTTTTTTTCGCGTTCTTTTCCTCCTTTACGAAACGGGTTTGAGCCTGCCTGTCTTCTATCACTTTTTTTTTTTTTTTTTTTACTCAAACACACACTTCCAAACATCCGGGCAACGCCGGACACCCAAGCTAGTCATATATAATTATCAGTGAAAAATTTGATTGAATCTGAAGAGGAATTCTTGCTTTTCCTTTTTGTATTTAAACAAAAATGGACATAAAGAAAATGGAGATAAAAACGGATATAGTGAAGGACAACTAATTTATGCGCGTTTATTTTATCGTGCTGATAAGTTATCAAACATTGTTATCAGTAAATAGAAATATGATCTTTTCTTTGGTTCCTATTTTACTCGTTTTTTTCCCCCGTTGATTCCGAAATATATTCAGAGAGAATCTTGATAAAATTCTAAAGAAAAGAAAAGAAAAAGTTCTTTCTATTTATTTATTTATTTATTTTGCTAGGATAATTTTATACTTATTAACCCATCTGTGTTTTATCTCACCAGTTCAAGGGATTAATATTCTGAATCACTTCTCGATCTTCAAGCTGTGCTCAAAGTGTACAAAACGGGGTCAAGTATGAATACGTGTTCCATACTTGAGAATTGCGCGCGCGGTTCCGGGTCCTGTCGAACCTCAGTTCTTTGGATAACTTCTCATAGCTTGTCAAGTGAATTAGTACCTGTTTTTATTTTGAACCCCATTTTTTGTAGTTGCATATCTTTGATGCATATCATTGCAATATGACCGTTTCACATTTTTATGCTGTCCGTTGCATGTTTGTCTTACTCGTCAAGATCTTTCAAACTATACTATAGATAAGAAAATGCTGCATCGTATAGTCCTCATGCCAATATGAAAAATAAAAACAATGTATGCTAATTAATTTAATTAAACAAAAATATTTAATCTAAAAAAGTGACGGTTAAAAGATCAGACTCGTGAAGTATTTTTTTTTTTTAGTTTTAAAATTAATATCTATTTATTTAAACTTTCTAATATTTGACTTACACGAAAACTCCCATCAGGAAGGTTTAGACAATAATTATTTCTTATTAGCCATGATGGTGTTTAGCTGCAGTCTCTAACTGTCGAAGATAGAGAGATTCTATCGTTCAGTGCAGTGTTTGCGTTCGATCATGCGCAAATGTGTTTAAATTAATAGAAATTCACTGTTGCTTCTTAATAGTAGATTTCTATTAATAATATTGAAATTTAACCAATGGATACTGAGACTGGCAACTTGAAATGTAATTATAAAAATACTGTGAATCTTAAATTTAGCTCCGGTACTGTGATCGTATAATGTTAATTTATGCGAAAACAATAAGCATTAACTTAAGTTATAAACAATTTTTAAAATTTAATTAATGGCAAACAAATATTGCGAACCCAGCTGTTAAGCCATGAATAACCGGAAGTCTGAACAAAATGAAACGCGTGCAAAAAAGAAATGCCAGTTACCTACTACTACTACTACTACTACTACTACTACTACAGACACAGAATATTGTAAGTGTGTTTTAATTTAAAATGTTTATAAAGCCTGTTTGATACATTATATAAAAATGTTGTGAATGATGAAATCCAGTTGTATACAATTATAATTGATGAACTATTACATACCTTTATGGCAACACCAGAACCAAAACAATCGTACGCAAAGTATTACAAATGAAAGGCAAACATTTGGAAAATGAGTATTTTTTTCCTTTTAACGTGGTATTATGAAGGAAAATACATGGGGCTGATATATCACACTATTCAGCTATCTAAAATATTTTGCTATTTATTTATATGTTATTGCTATCCCAAGTGCTTAAATTTCATATAAACACACACACACACACACACACACACACACACATATATATATATATATATATATATATATATATATATATATATAATAGCAGAGAAACCTGACGTTGTCTGGGATTCGATGCAGATTAACCTATGTTCCAACCTCTCATACTTTATTTGTCATCAAAATCGGTGAAATCGCCCATTTTTCAATCAAATCGATTGATTGTCTGTTCCAGTTAGAAAACCCCCGAATTGTACGAGGAAGCTTCACATGCTTCTCCGCGGTTACTTAGACCACAATACATTGTCGTCTCCATTGTACTGAGAGAATATACTGTTGATTTTATAACATCTTTCAATAATGGACTGAATTAAAGCTTAAAGTGCAAAATGAAACTACCATGGTTCAATTTCTCTCTAAACAGCCACACTTATTTCGAACGCGCCCCTGTCTTATCAAAGAACCAACTGTCAATTTTATTATTTTTTTATTTTTACATAATTACTCGAAATAATGTTACACGTACAAAAGTTAAGTATCATGGTTCAAGGGATCTAAAATGAAACGTTCATTTCGAACTCGTCTTTGTCTTATAAAAGAATCAACAGTCGATGTTGTGGACTGAACCGTTCTGCTTATGTAGTGATATAATTTTTCAAATGCACTTGTGATGTTAGGGTGTATAAAAGTGTTAACTTTGGTCAAAAGCGGAATTCTTCTTTAATTTAATTTTTTCAATTATCGATTTTTTCAATTATCGATTTTCGATATTTATCAGACGTATTCCGATACAAAACTTACGTAAGAACACTCCCAGACACATCATATACCTTTATGTAAAATTTTATGAAAATCGCCCAAGCTGTTTCTGAGTCCAGAGGAAACTAACTCACGCAGAGACAAAATTCATTTTATATAATAGTCGGTACATTTATTGAAACTATGAGACAGCGCTTAATATTATGGTTGCTTATTTTTTATTAAGATGCTTTTAAACATACGAAAAAAGTGTTTGCATTTTTCAAGGTGTGTTGCATATTTTGTAGAAAAGAAATTTCCAAAGAAAATGTCATCTTTGCACCAACCATATGTGTTATATTTATCTAAGCTAACGAATGAAACGTGTTTATTCAAGATCTTTTTCAATAGGAGAGGGAAAATGAGGAAAAATTTTAAAATAACTTGCGGTCAGTAAACATCTCATTAGAAGATGATTCATGGCTGAGATGTAAAAATACAAAAATAAAAATAAAATCAGAATGTCAATGTGATAAAAATGTATGCTTCGAGGTGGTCCGAAACCGGAAGTGATTAGTGCAGGTATATATATATATATATATATATATATATATATATATATATATATATATATATATGCTTCGAGGTGGTCCGAAACCGAAAGTGATTAGTGCAGGTATATATATAAATATATATATATATATATATATATATATATATATATATATATATATATATATATATATATATATATATATATATATATTATACCTGCAGGTATATATATATCGGAGTGACTGAATCTAGTGAGATTCGAAATCGGGACCCGCTAGATTCAGCCACTCTGATGAGTCGCAGACGACGAAACACGTGTCAGTGGATAATTATATTTTAAAAACAATATATATGCCGCTCCCCATATGGGGTTACCAAATTGGTTAAAGGGAATATTATTCCCAACTCGCATTTAGGTAAAAATGCACTTCCGTAAATAATTGAATTTATTCAAAACGCATCGCCAAAACAAGAACAAATAACATCTCTCTCTCTCTCTCTCTCTCTCTCTCTCTCTCTCTCTCTCTATATATATATATATATATATATATATATATATATATATATATATATATATATATGAACAAATGATTAATAAAACATGTTAAAAGACATATAAGCTCTATTTCCTTTTCGGTTTTATTGAGCTTTTACATCTGGCTGAGTTTTTTGTTACTTGTAAATATTAACTCTTTAATATTTATAATATATTTTAAGTTTACCATTTTGATTACCTTGGTAAACTTATTGTAATTTTCATTTATATATATATATATATATATATATATATATATATATATATATATATATATATATATATATATATATATATACATATATATATGTGTGTGTGTGTGTGTGTGTGTGTGTGTGTGTGTGTGTGTGTATTTCGTCCCAAAACGGTCGTTCATTTTTTTAGGAAGGATAAATCTAAGCATCAAGTTTAAAAACATAACCGAGTTGACGCAATTCATTTACCACATTCGGTTTGGAAATCTTGAGAATGTTTGTGATTTATCTGGTTGTCCAACGGCAATCTACTTCAACTCTGACTTTCACTTGGTCACTGTTGATCATCTTTGGTCAACAAATTCCAGGAGTATCTCTTAATGAGCAATTTCCTTTTTCAGAATCGAGTAATTATTTCTAGTTCAAACGATCTGGCATATATTTATGTAGATTTCTATAGTTGCTTTTCGGCAATCCATTGCTTATCTTTCCTTCCAACGTCTTAAATACAAGCAAAAATATAATAACTCCTCTGTTCCTTATAACAAACTAGCGTTAACATAATCAATACACCAAATATAGGATTTGAAAAATTTATATATTCATCAATGTTCATATCTTATATAAATCTCAGCCGTCTGTGTAAGTTTACGTGTTTGTGTGTGTTTGTATGTCCGCAAAACACTTTTGTAATCCGCATCGAAAAGGCACAAACGTAGTACAATTAGAAAGAACGATTTCCCGGATAAATACTATCGAAAAATTAAAAAAGGATGGGCAATTATTTTATGTAGAAATATTTTTTGTTTGAAGACGAGTCAGGTGAAATCCTGGTTTCGAAGCGGTGTGTTAATCGCGTATACGTGAACGGTCGATTCGTTGTTTCCTTTTAAAAAGCTAAATTTGTAACGTCATATGTTTACTAGACTATCAGCAGACTATCCATTCACGTGAAATCACCTTTTTCTTCGCCCTATTCCCTCTGTTTCACTATTTGTTACCAAGTAAGGTCTATGACTTACTTGAAGTTTCATTAAATACTTTTGCAAGCAAAATCCGATCCCGCATTTTACTAAATCCTACCCTCTGATGAGAAGGAAAGCATTTCTTCGAAACTCCGCGGATTAAGGACGATTCACTTATTTTTGTGCATCCTTTTAAAAATTAAATGTTTTAACTCTTTTTCAAAGTGTTTTTTAACATGTTTTATTAAGTACCTGTTCTTATTATAAGCTCTATTTCCTATTTGGTTTTATCGAGCTTTTACATCTGGTCGAGATTACTTTATGAATATTAACTTTTTAATATTTATAATATACCTTAGATTTGCCATATAGGATTACTTTGGTAAACTTAACTGTACTTCTTATTTCATTATCTATCTATCTATCTATCTATCTATCTATCTCTCTCTCTCTCTCTCTCTATATATATATATATATATATATATATATATATATATATCAGGCGACTCTTAATAAATTATTATATACGGTATCAATAAACTATTATATACTGTATAATCGCACTGAAACACCGGTTCTTCTCAGATCATCGCAGTTAAGCAAGATGTAGCCTGGTTAGTACCAGATGGGTGACCATCTGGGAATTCTAGGCGCTGTATGTGCTCTCCGCTTATCTTGCTATTTGTTTCCAGTTGCCGTGTAAATCAACTTCACTTTCCACTGGTATTTAACAATGTCGACTTAGGAGAGGTATGGTTGGAGATTGCACACCTCCTGCCAAAATATTTTCCCGTGCCCGTTTTTTATCAATAAACTTACCCATTTCTCAAAATGATAGGGTAAAGAATGAGTGGATGGGCCTCCTAGAACTGCACAGGGTCAGTAACATCCCGCAATTATCAGGAAAAAGGGCATGTCAACAATGGCATAGTCTAGGTTGAGTTCGGTGCAAAGAGAAATAAAGCAGCTGCTCCTCTGCTAAATCCGGTATCCGTTATCAACATTTATTATTGTTTATCAGTTTCAGAATACATACTTAGGGCAAAGAGAAATATGAAGGTCTATAAAGTTTAATGGATTTTACGGCTTCACATTTATATAGTTAATTCTTTCTCGTTTCTTAAAAAAGTATCTTCTAACTGACTTCTAAAAATAAGCTTATTAAAAGAAATAAAACCCCCCAAAAACAAAAAAACAGTTCACTCATTCAAATGCGTATCACATTTGAACTCTGATACATATGACAGATAAATCCGATTTCTATTCTCTGCGCAGATGTAAGATAAGTACGCAAGAAATAAGAGAAGAGTAAGAAAAATAAAAAAATATTCCTTCAAATTAAACATGTGTGACGTTATCCAGGAAACAATACACGTTGTATCCAGTTTCACTTGCAATGGAGACCAAGACAAAGAATACGAGATAACTCCAACTCGCTAGTTCTTTATAGCAACATCATTTATTTCCTCATATTGCGCTTTTACCGCTGAGACGCCCCTCACCTCATCGTCTTCTCGAGCGTCCTACACGTCTCGCACGTGATCGTGAACGTTATCCATATCTCTCACAAGATCTCGAACGTTATCTCGCCTCCCTCGTGATCGTTCTCTTTCTCATTTTATATACCTTTTGCCTCACTGGTGATGCTTTGCATGCATTTACATTCGCGTAATATTACATATGTGTAACACACTTCCTCTTTTCCTCTTATGTTCAAACTTATTTTCTAAGCAGTAAAATGGATACACATTATTACAAGCAGCTATAAATAATTCCATCCAAGTAAACTTACAATTAATAAAATTATGTAACTTATATACTTGAACCTGTTTATGATTGTAATAAATCCATTAAAAGAAAAAAAATCGTGCTGATTTATCTGCAGCAAGTAGATAACTTCCGGTGCCATCTTATTTACATTTGTTATATTTCTCACACATCAGCCAACAAATTGAAAACGACGCCCTGAACACACATCAGTGTCAATACTTATCTTTAAGTACATCCAGTGATATTTACGTGTGTCCAATCCGAGACTTTACGTGCGATTAAATAGTTCCTTTTTAATGGTGACAAGGGCGCAGAAGAGAGGGAGAACGGAAGGTGGCAGGGCGAGACAAACAAACGAAAACAAAGATAAACACTGGAAGTAAAACTCGTCATGATTTTAAAGTTTCAAAGTAAAGCTGATTTTAATTTGAATGGTTCCAGGATAAATCTGATTTGGATTTATGGGTTTCAACATTCGAGAAAAAAATATTAATTATTGATTTGTTCGTTCCAATGTAAAACTTTTTGGATATTTTCAAGTTGAAATTAAAGTTTCTTTCGATTCGATAGTTTTAATTCTTGACTAAAAATTAAATCTAGTTCAACTTGAGAATAGTCTCCTAATAACCTTTTTCATGATGATTGCGGTAGTTGATGTCCCTGCGCAGTTCAAGGAGGTTCACCCTCCCGACTTTCTCTCTTTGAAAAGTTTACTACTAATCGTCTAAGGTGCTCCACCGGGAATACTGGCTACGCACTTTTTGCAGGCTGCAGTGCTGCTAATCAGGGAGCGCTGATTTTTTTATCTTACTTTTTTACGTTTGTGTCTAATCTTGAGAAAAAGATAAATATCTTTAAACTAAATCAATTTTAATTTAGGAGAACATACTACCGAACTAGGCAATATTTCTTACCTGTAAATACAATATGAATTGCCTGTGAGAAATTTGCATAAAATATTGAAGCTACATACGGAAATTATTAGCATATGAAGTTGTAGACTGAGACTATCAATTCTTGAATCGTTTTCAACACACGATTAACCAACCTTGGTAGGAAACTGATTTAAAATGTATGTTGACATAAGGTTACATTTGCCAATAAACACAATCACCTTCCTCAATAACATGTTGTAACTTTGTATGACACATTAAAATGACTCATGCTGAAAGCTGAAAAATCTTATGGATTTTGAAAACAAATAAGGTTGGGCAAGTTTTATCCAACGTAAAACAAAAATTTAAATTACTTTTTCGTAAACATGAGAACATTGATAAAATGCTAAGCATATAACATTCATTGGCCGTGCTGAATTAACATGGCTAGACGACTGTTTAAATAAGTTCATTATGCAAACGCACACACACACACAGACACACACACACACACATATATATATATATATATGTGTGTGTGTGTGTATGATAAGGGACTCTTATCGAATACCTTGTCATATAGATCATATCATATATCTTATCTTATAAGTATATGAAGATTCTTTAAATGGAGACTTTTCAATATAATAAAAAGCTCAACATGCAGGTGGAGCTTAAGTAGAGGAGGAAATATATTGATGATAGAAAAATATATACTATTGTGCATATATTTATTAATCAATTTGAAACAATTGAATACAACCTAGTCTTTGTTATTAGAGCTTTTTATGCCAGGCATCTCGAATCCTAATTCTTCTCATCAGAATAGAAGAGGATGTACTAGGTAATAAAATATGAATGCGACGTCTAGCAATTGGCATATAACAGGATCTTGTATAGAGGGTAGACAGTAGAGGGGGAGAGGGTTATTCATAGGAGTATTGGATAATTATGGTAATTTAAATATGATAGAGTGTGATTTTAGGAAGATCTGGCGATAAAGATATGGAGTACGCCTTTGGGAGTATTATGGGTTTATTAATTAATTAAACATAATGCCAACACACTGTTGATTTCCCTTGCTTCAAATTGACAAATATATCGATGTGCATCAGTATAACTTTATATGCATCAACATATATTTTTCTATTATCAATATCTTTTCCTCTTGCATATATATATAAATATGTGTGTGTGTACGTATGCATGTATATATATGTATGTATGTATTTATATATATATATATATACATATATATATATACATAAGAAAAAGTAGTTAATAAAACATGTTAAAAACACGTTGAAAAAGAGTTAAAAACATTTAATTTTAAACAGGAAGCACAAAATAAGTGGATAGTCCTTAATTCGCGGAGTTTCCAACAAATACTTTCCTTCTCATTATCTTCTAATTCCTACCCTCTGATGAGAAGGAAAGTATTTTTCGAAACTCCGCGGATTAAGGAATATCTACTTATTTTGTGCTTCCTTTTTAAAATTAAATATGTTTTAACTCTTTTTCAAAGTGTTTTTAACATGTTTTATTAACTACTTTTTATTATTATAAGCTCTATTTCCTATTTCGTTTGATCTAGCTTTTCCATCCGGTTGAGATTACTTTATGAATGTTAACTCTTTAATATTTATAATATACCTTAGATTTGCCATCTTGGATTATCTTTGTAAACTTAATTGTACTTCTTATTTCATTATATATATATATATATATATATATATATATATATATATATATATATATATTTAAATAAAAGTGCGGTAAGACATTAAATTCAACGTTTCGCATCATTGTGCATTGGCTTTTTCAAAGCAAAAGATAAAATGAAATAAAAAAATGATCGTGTCACTTTTAGTTTGTTTTTTTCTATTGATAAAATCCGCTCACCATTTAAGCAAAACGGTGTTTTAGGTGTTCTGTTTTTTCATTTTATTTTTCCTGAACAATATATATATATATATATATATATATATATATATATATATATATATATATATATATATATATATATATATATATATATATTGTGTTATTGAAGTATATAGGAAAAAGACTTAGAAAATCAAACTCTGATTAACTCGTACTTATTGCAATTATAGATTTTACATACACTCAATAAACACCTTATTTTATCTTTGGTTCAGCACGGAAGTAAATTTTCGCCAGAGTAAATGTTTCTATTATTATATCACAACTAACACAGCAGACGTCGTGCGAGTAAATATCTAATGTTAATAAAACTGAAAGTATAAGAGAAAACTGAACGGAGGACAAATATGTCTGACACGAGAAAAGTGGTTCGATAAATATTGCTGAAAATAGTTCGTATTTTAGCAAACACTTGACTTAGAGCTGATTTCAGAGCGCTGATTCGTCAAAGATAATATAAGAGCAGTTATTTTATCTTGCAGGGTGGATGTGGGGGTGCAACACATAACATTTAGTTACAGCTGAACGTTTTCTTGTCGGTAAAGTTTCGAAATGGCAGTTTTACTTGGAACTTGTTTTCGTTGATGTTTTTTTTCTTTTCTTTCTTTTAAACGTTTGATCTTCTTAGTCATTAATGAATGCTTCTCATTTATCTGATATGAACCAAAATGTCGGCAAAATGTTGACTTTTATATTATTTTTTTTACAAAGGCAAGTTGATTTTAAGTATATAAATTAATATTTTTTATTTGAAAATATGCAGCATCTCAAGGGCTCCTGACGCAAAATGTAGTACAATTTTACCAAATACATTTTAGCTGATAAGTTTCCACCTTGATCCTGCTCGATATTAAAATCGGTGATCAGGTGCTGTATATGAAAGGTCTCTGCTTTTCGCGAGATTGTCCCAGTCGTCTTGGATTCTCTTTGCAGCTGGTATCCAGCAATGCCGATTCAGAAGAGGTGTCGTTAAGGATTGTGTAATAAATTGAACCCATACGCAACATTATTATGGGGCATGTCCACTGTCTCCCGAGACTGTCTACTATTATAGTCTACGCGGAAAGTTATGAAAACGTATTGTACCACCAGAAGAATTAAAAAATTTTAATAACTATTTTGTGCGTTAGTTTTGAACCATTAAGTATATTGTTATTAGTAATAGTATTAATATAATTATTATTAGTAGTAGTACATTATATAACAATATTTCATGAAAGAAAACAAAACAGTTATTTTTTTATATTATTATCGGTAATAATTATTATTTCTTTAAATAGACATATTCTTAATAACAGTGAATTATATTGAAAGAGGAAGAAAACAGTTCTGGAATTTTAAAGCTTTATCTGATTTCGGATACGATTTTGTAAACGTTGAAATTGTTTTTTTATCAATTACATAAGCAGCTTGTTTTGATAAGAATATAAACAGGAAATTCTCCGTTGAACAAAGTTCCTAATCGAAAATAATAATAATAATAATAATAATAATAATAATAATAATAATAATAATAAAAACTGAAGCCAACTAAATTTCATCTTGATCAATAACATAATAGAAGTAAAAACACAAACGGCTAGTTCAAATCAAGTATCGGTTTTTCAGATCTATTGATATTTCGTTCTGATTTTGCATTCAAACAATATCACGTTTTTCATATTAGATATGGATATTTCACGAAGAAAATATTTTTCTAAAATTACTTTATATTAAAGACCTGTGTGAGACTCAGTTCACATGCTTTTTATCAAAATTTCACGAAACATTGAGGTTATTGTTTTCTTCGTTGCCAAACTCAATTATGTTCTGCAAAGTGAAAACAAAAAACAATTTTCACCTACAAAACAACTAAACCAAACACTATGAATAAATATTTGAAGATATAAAGAAATTGAAGCATACAAACTCTTTTCCAAACCGGATTTGAATTAACTAATCCCAAAAAGGTTGATATGTCCTAAAACAAAACAACTAAACCAAACGAAATGCACCGTGTTTCCAGATTCATGTTTTTTTATGTCTAAATAAATTTGAAAGAATTATTGTTTTCATATCTCTTAGTTTTAGCTTTGTCAGCGATTTTTAATTACGACTGAAGCTCCAATAAGATGACGGTGGATAAGTGGTTAACGACACGGACTGACAACCTGGGTTTGCCAAATTCGAATCCCCTTCTTTCCACAAACCACTTTCACACATGAATGTTGGCAACTTTCATGTGGTCCCTCCCGTAGGAAGAATATTAACTAGAAAGATATCGAGGAAACGAATGCCAAAACTGATTCATATGAAATGAATGAATGATGCTTATAGCATAACTGAAGCGTAAATTTCCCTCGGCGGTAATTCGAATAAAGGCCACCCGTGGGTCAAACTTTCGAATTATACTCATGAGTATAGCACTATGCTTGTATCTTTCCAATCTTTTCGTGTGTTTTGTTTCTGTTTGGCCTCCTTCCAGATTCTAAAGTAAAGTACGGCTATGGTTTAAAATTCCGACATGAGTGTACAAGAGTGACAGCATGATCTAATCAGATAAAAAAAACTCTTCAAATTTCACGCCAACTTGAGACCGTAAGTATTTCAGACTCAACGATTCACCGTCGGAATTTCATTGAAAAAATATACAATTTAAAATCTCTAATTGAAAGCACTCATCGCTTTTAATTCATATTACATGTCAGCCGTTGGCTCGTAAGCCGTCGCATATACTGTCGTCGACGTTAATCTTCTATTGAACACGAATCTTGGTTGTCTCCCCTGCCTCCATTCTGTAATTTTCACATTTATTTAAACCGTTCACCCACCACGCTAATGTTCATTAGTCGTCTTTTTTTTTTATTCCTCCTCGTCCTCGTGGCTTGTTGAATGATGTTGAGTGTTAGTTTTTTTTGTTGTTGTTTTGTTTTTTATTTATTTATTCATTTATTTATTTATTTTTTTTTTTTTTGCATTTTCACCCCAAACAAGGCACAGTGCCACTTTGATGTAGGGATCTACTTTCTAGGATATAATTTTCAGGGATACTATGTAGGGAGATGAGCAGCAAGATGTTTGTTTACATTACACTTGAACTTCTGCATGTCAGTACAGTAAAGGAAGCAGGGACCCGGAAGGGAATGCCAAAGTCTAGCAGTTCTAGGGAATAAACTATTAAAGTAGAAGCTTTCTTACTTCTAGAAATTTCTAATGTGTAGAGGTGTGATTTTGCTGCTTGTCAGCTTTGGCGGGGGTATTTCCGTCGAGAGAGGACAAAGGCTTGTAATTCGTCGGTACACCTACTATTAAAACACTTGTAAAACAGACAGAGGGATGCAATATTTCATCGACGGGACAGCAGTTGAAGCCTAGCTGATAGTGTGCAACCTATTGGGTTGGCGACCCTCCTTTGAACCTTGTCTAAAAGGGAGAAGCTTGTAGCAGATGTACCAGCCCAAATATTGCAACAATACTCCATACATGGGTGAAAGATGGCCTTGTTGAGGTGCAGGATACTTTCAGGCGTAAGTAACTCTCTAGCACGGTAAAAAGAGCCCATCGTCTTTGCAGAAGCCTTGGTAATGCCCTCAATGCATCTGTTTCAACTCATGTTCCTCGTGAACATTAAACTGAGGTATTTGAACGAAGTACTTTCAGGTAATGTATCATTGGCAATAGCTATTAGGAATTGAGCAGGTTTTTGTAGTCATTAGAGGAATAAGCTTAGTCTTAGTTTGCTAGCAATATAACTTAACTTAGAATAACATTATCAGGACAGACTACAATTTATATCTATTAATTCAGTATTTATTTGTGTAATTAATTCATAATATAAAATTTGCAATCATAGAAAACCAGTAAAACGTGGGATCTTTTGGAATAAGAAATAAATATTCATTTGTATGCTTTGGATTAATCGAAAAATTTTTATCATCTTGAGTGTTATCTCCACAATGTTTCGGTAGATATAACCTTCGATCTTTCTCAGGGGTAAAAGACGCCATTTTTTTCAGGAAAAACTAGGTTTGCTTTCCATTCTAAGGTTTCGAATTTTTGGATTTAGTTAAAAATAAACTTACATATACGTTACATTATTTGGGATTATCTCCTTTGAGTGTAATGGTCATTTCTATAAACAGGAAAAAGGTGGGGTGAAGAAAAAACTGAATTATTTATTAAGGTGGAGTAAAAATAAAATCTGGATATGTGATGAAGTTGCGTTCTTAAAACTCAACTGAGTTGTTAATGTATATGGTTACTAATAAAGTTATGATAAAACGATGTATATGTTGTAAAATAGTTTACTCATGAAATTATATTTCCTTATTATTCCAAACTATGGTTTGTGTGCGTTTGTAACTAACGGTTACCATATGCTATTGAGTTAAATACTAAGGCGGCTGAAAATATTGTTGTTATACAGCATATGAGTCGCTTCTTTGGATCTTCTTACTTTCCATCAATCTTCTCTGTATATGGTTTTTACTTCCTCCCATAATGAGAGATAGATGCATTTTTTTCTCCATATGTGGTCGGCCATGCCTGATTTTCCAATTCCTCCTCGTATTACAGCTTTTCAGTGTTCCTCTACCCTTACTCTTAAAGGTCGACACTTTTCACCTTTGCAAATTTTTCCATATTTACATGAAATCTCATACACTCAGTTTTTTTGTCAGTCTTTCGGTCGGGAGTTTAACTCACACAAGATGTTTTCCTGATATCACATGGACCATTTTACTAAATTAACATAATTCAAATAATCTTTCATTGTACGAGCACCTAAATACTTATTGTCTTTGAAATATCAAAATCAAACCAATATAATGCAGTGGAAAAATTGTACAAAAAATACAACAGAATATAATACTCGATCACATTAAATGGTCATTTTTTATAATATAGGGAAATGACGTAAAAGCTTTTTTTATATAACGAACATAACGTATATACAATACTTTATTCATCTTATAACATTTTAGGACATAGAATTCTATTTTAGAATATCTGTATAAGACAAAGTTCTTATTCAGGGGAAATAAAACAATTTCTAAATGTAGCAACAAAGCAGATTTGTCAGGTGAATAAAAAAAAGCACATTCAAACAAGCTCGTTATCCAAGTATGAAAATGAAACTAAATGACATGTCTGACAAATAAAACTTCCTGTAACTCAAGATGACCGACTAAAGGGTGTTGTCAAATAGAAACTGGAACAAAGAAAACGAGACAACAGAAAATAATCTAGATAAATTATAAATGAGAAGAAAATGACACACAAAACTTTAAGGAGCAGGTAGGCTCTTTGCATTCCTTCTTTGTCAGTTAGCGCGGAGGTGTAATGCAGGGATTCACCAAACACCCAGTATTTCAGCTTGTATCTTGACAACGAATCCCGTTCCGTACTATTTCTTATCTTTTCCATCTTTCTTAGACCGAGCAACTCTGTGATGCTTGTTTGCCACTCATGACCATGACAAACCTACATAATTTAGGCTAAAGATAATCGTGTTCAATTTAGCAACCGAAATTGCCCTTACTTATGTGACATCAAAATACTGCTTACCAACCGCGATACACACGTCCATATTTATTTCTGCCCCACGATTAGAAATGTGTCAGAAGGATAAGAAAGTAGAATTTAAAAGCCAGTGCTCTCGATGAAGAACCCTCTAATCCTTCAAAAGGTTATAGGTCAGCCTCGTCGGCATTCCCACATAGAGACGTCTCGGGCGATTGGTAATAAGCTAAATCCTTCTCAAAGACAGAAGGCAGGGCTTAGGATGGTTTGCCTCATAGGACTGCACAGGACTAGCATCTGATGGGCAGAAATCAGCAACATAATATTAACGCTGAGGCCCTCAAGGTTCCATCTTGGGCTCAACTCTCTTCGAATGATCTAAGAATGTGATTTGGGAGATCATTGATCTTCATCAATGATTTCCCAAATCACATTCTTAGATCATTCGTAGACATTTATGCAGACGACACTACAATCTATGGCGACACTTAAAAGTCCTACAATAAACAAAATCTTTCTAACTCTCTAATTTCTGATCTTGAGAACGTAATGTAATGGGGAAAAGGTGGCTCGTTAATTTTAATTCATCGAAAATCAGGCTCCCCTCCTTTCATCATAATCGCTCTGAACCCTATCATACTCAAATTGAATAGAATAACTCTCGTCCTGCAGAAGCACCATGTCTTGACAAGCTTTACTCTTGATCTAAAATAGAACAAACACATCAGATATCTTGCCAATATCGCTGGAAAAATGATTGGATCGCTCCACAGCTCCAGTAGGTATCTCATTGCCGATGCAATTCTCTATATGTATGAGGAAAGAAGTGGCTTGTTACTTTTAATGCATCTAAAACCAAGCTTTTATCTTTACATCATCAACGCTTGGATCCCCGTCTGGCTTCAGTTGAAATGAATCGCTCTCGTCTTGGTGGGGCCTCATGTTTTGACAAGCTTCTGGGCTTGACCTTTACTCCTGATCTTAAATGGAACACATACATTAAATCCGTTGCCAAAGCCGCTGGAAAAATGGTGGGATCTTTCTATCGATCCAGTATATATTTCACTGCTGATGCAATTCTCTATCTATATAAGAGCCAGGTACGTCCAATGGAGTACTGTTGCCACATCTGGGCAGGAGCTGCTAGAAAAGACTTATCCTGTCTTGATATAGTTCAAAATAGACTTTGTGGCTTAGTGAGGGATGCACTTTTCTCTTCCCTGCAACCCCTTTCTCACAGAAGAGATGTTGCGAGTTTGTCTCTGCTTTATCGTTATTTTCATGGCAGGTGCTTGGCTGAGCTCCATTCTATGCCCCCTCGCCAAACTTTCACAAGAAACACCCGTCTAGCAGAAAACACTATCACTAGTTTCCCCTACTCTTTATCTGTTCCTAAACCTAAGCGTAGATTCCATGAGCAAAGCTTCTTTCTTCGAACTGCACGCCTATGGAATTGTCTTCCGTTTTTCTGCTTTCAAGCTGACTACAATATGGTTGTCTTCAAGTCTAATGTAAACAAGTTTTTGATGAGCCGTTCCATATAAGTGAACAAATTTACCGAATCTCCATTACTAACAGTTGCTATATTGTCCAATTTCTACTGTACACTCTTTAACCTTTATCCTCGAGTGGTCTCTTGGCCTTGATAAGTGGCGATGCCTATGTAAAAAAACACCAGGTACGCCCTAAAATAGAGTAATAATGCCACATCTGGACAGGAGCTGCTCGGCGATCCCAATTCAGCTTTAATATTCAAAACTGGCTTTGAAGCCTAGTAGGTGATACCTTTGTTCTTCCCTACAACTTCTTTCCCACAGAAGAGATGTTGCGAGCCTGTATCTGCTCTATCGTTATCTTAATGGAAAGTGCTCGACTGAACTCTAATCCATGGTCCCCTTTGCTAAACTTTCACAAAAAAACACTCAATTAGCAAAAACTACTATAAAGGATTCTCTCACTATATCTATGCAAAATCTAAATGCAGATTCCATGAACAAATCTTCTTTCCCAGAACTGCCCGACTGTAGAACACTGTTCCACTGCTTTGCTTCCGGGTTGAATACAACACAGTTGCCTTAAAATCCAATGTAAACAAGTTCTTGTTGAGCCGTCCCTCATAAATAATCAAATTCTACCCAATTTACACCATTAACAATTACTGCACTACAACCTGATATTAAGTAACCCTTATCCTCGAGTGGTTATTAGACCTTGATAAGTGGAGAGTCCGAAGTTATAAAAATACCGCAAGTAACAGGGAAAAGTTCATTACAAGAACTTTATTGACTGTTGATTTTGGTGCCGAGGTACCTTTCATCGAAGTCTAACGATAAGCACATTCGAATATTGATTTTCAACAGTTACTTTAAAACTAAATATCGCAGCGCAAAAGATAAATGTATCATCATGTAATTTCTCTAGACACCGCATTCAAATTACGACTCTCCTAATGCCAACTGAGCAAAGAAAGACGAAGATGTTGTTCTTAGTAAGAGACTGAGACTAATTGTCACAATTAGACAGGGCTATATAGTTTTCAAATAACTTACAACGGACAAGTGACGCTGCAAGAAAAAACGGCAGGAGCATTAATGCTAAGATTCAGGTGGGGTATCTGTTGCTTTTTATCGATTTAGAGAAATCAAGTTCGGCACATTTAAACCCGACCTTGTATCTAACCATGCTTTGCTTGGAAGCACGTGCAAATCAGCACATAAACTTTGTCAGCTGTGTAAACCTTTTTGCCGATCGGTAAAGTGTTGTAGATCAACAGCCAAATTGGATATTGGAGACACCACTGACGAATGAGAAAATTAAAGGGTCTCGATTTCATCGTTTATCACCGTAGGGGGTTGTATATGTGGGTGAAAGTTCTGACTGAAACCGACCTAAACCAAGTTATCTTGATAACGATGTTCAACAATATCTAACGCGTTGAATTTATCTAAAATTATCTAAATTGATCAGCCCTTTCCCAATGCTCAATCACTCGGATTGATTACATGGTACATAAAACACGCCTTTATCGTGTTCAATAATTCTCTCGCCCTAGATTAAGCTCGACCTTGTCTCGTGATTTCAACAGTTAAATAGTAACGTGTTAAATGAATTAGGCAATGCATCTACGAGACTAAATTTACTAAAAACATTGTGAAACATTCTGACTACCTACACTGCCACGAGACTATAAACCGTAAAAAAAAATCTTGCAGTAAAGTTATCTTTACACACATGAAAATTGCTGCGAATTGCAATAAATATTATTCTTTGATAATAAGATTAATTTTTTCACTGTCATTATAAATATTGGTGGCATTTGCGAATGTCAGTAAGTTGGCACGTGCATATGGATACCAATAAATTGGTTCTTCAAATAGTGTGACTGTCATTCTCTTTCATCCTGGATATTGAAAACGTAGAAATGTCTTTTGTGCTGAGAACTAAATCCGTTTAAATCAGGTGAAAGGTAACGGTGGCTTAGTTGTTAGCAACACAGACTAGCAACCAGAGTCTTACAAGTTCGAGTCTAGCTCTTTCCACAGAAGCACTCTCACTTAAGGATGTTGGCAACCTTCGCCTGGTTACTCCTGTAAGCACTCGAATGTTTGTTAGCAGGAATTCGGATCCAGCAGGGATTGCGGACCCTGGCCTGGTTTCACTTATATTTTTATTTAAATTAAAAATAATAATAATTTTTTAAATAAAACTATTTAAACCAAAATTTGGATTCATATTTTTACCAGCTTTTGAACGAATATCACATTTAAATTAGTCACCGGCAAGTAGGTGTTATAAGTAATATATTTATAGATTTACAAAACAAAATAAAAGAAATAATAATAATAATAATAATAATAATAATAACTGGGGTAATAATTGAAAATTTAGAACCTTTTAAAAAACACTATTTAAACAACAGTTTTTTAAGGGCAGAAATAAATATAAAATAACTGATCCCCAGCTGGCATCAATTGTGATGGATGGCTCTCGTCTGGGTGAGGCCCCGTGTTTTGACAAGCTTCTGGGTTTGACCTTTACTCCTGATCTGAAATGGAACACGTACATCAAGTCTGTTGCCAAGGTCGCTGGAAAGATGGTGGGATCCTTCTACCGCTCCAGAAGATATCTCACTACTGATGCAATTCTCTATCTATATAAAAGCCAAGTAGGTCCAAGGATGGAATACTGTTGCCATATCTGGGCAGGAGCTGCCAAAAACAGCCTATCATGCCTTGACAGAGTACAAAATAGACTTCGTGGCTAAGTGGGGGATGCCCTTTTCTCTACCCTGCAACCTCTCTCCCACAGAAGAGACGTTGCGAGCCTATCCTTGTTTTATCGTTATTTTCATGGCAGGTGCTCGTCTGAACTCCAATCCCTGGTCCCCCCTCGCCAATCTTTCACGAGAAACACCCGTCTAGCTGAATCCACTGTGAAAAATTTCCCCCACTCTATATCTGTGCCTAAATCAAAACGCGGATTCCATGAACAAAGCTTCTTTCTTAGAACTGCACGCCTGTGGAACTCTGTTCCGTCTGCCTGTTTCCCACCTGACTACAACTTGGACGTCTTCAAGTCTAATGTTAACAAATTCCTAATGAACCACCCCTTAAGTAAACACTCCATCAAATCTCCACATTAACGTAATGTACTTGCAATAACCCTTATCCCTGAGTGGCTTCCGGGCCTTGATAAGTGGTGATCTCTGTGTAAAAAAAAAAAAAAATGTTCGCGAGTGTTTCGCGGATTTCCGCAAACAAGATTGATTTTTTTAAGTACATTCCATTTGTTTCTATGTGCATTTTTAATACAAACCAATATTTAATTATTTTTTAACGACAATACAAGTAAAACTTTTAAATGTTAGAGTGAATTTTCGTGACACTTACGTGACATTTACAAAACGTTTTAATTTTCGGGCGGATTTTTGCGAATTGATATTTTTATTAAAAATATAATAGAAACGAGTTTTATTATTTATTTGGGACCAAGGCTGATTTTTTATGGAGACTGCGTTTACTTACAAATCGTTGAAATAAAACTATTTTAACAAAAATTTGGATTGATATTTTTACAATCGTTTAAATATTTTTATTATAAAATAAACGCATTCTACATAAAAACAAATCAATCTTGATTGTGAAAATTCGCAAACATTAATTATAGTTGTGTAAATATAAATGTTTTGTAAATAAAATAACTTGTTTTTTATTGCTTTTACCTTTTTCAAATTTTGGTAGCGGATAAATAATAACTCTTATTATTATTTTTTAAAAAAGTAAGCTTTTTAGCGACAATCAGGAAAAAAAATGGTTGTCGCTAAAGTTAATGTTTTACAAAATAATTCAATAAATATTGATTTGTATTAAAAACGCACTAAGAACAAAAGGACTCTACATAAAAACAAATCAATCTTGGTTGCAAAAATCCGCGAAATATTCGCGAACACTCAAAAAAGTCAATTATTTTATATTTGTTTCTGCCTTTAAAAACTGTGGTTTAAATAGTTTTAAAATGAAATTATTATTATTATTATTATTATTATTATTATTATTATTATTATTATTATTTATTTATTTATTTATTATTTATTAATTTATTTCAAAGAAAATATCAATGCAAAGATTAATTAAAATTGTGTAAATATATATAAAACAAAACGCACGTTTGGTTGCGAAAGCTGCGCGAACGTACCAAGGTGAAGGTTAAAGTGGTGTCACCCGATGTCTGTGCTTTTCTAAGTGAAGCCAGACCGAGTTCCGTATTCCTTGCATGGTCCAAAAATTCTAACTAAAAACATCTCGTGGAAAGGAATGCCAAAAATAATCATCTGATTTCGAAACAAAATAAATGAATGATGCGTAACAGCAACAAAAAAAAAATCAGTTACAATTGTTATTTATTCTGTTCTTTTTAGAATCAAGTACTCACAGTAGGAGTTAATTGAAGGTTGCAAACATCCCTAAGTGAAAGAGATACTATGGAACCGATTGAATTTGAACTTGTTACACTGGGGTCGTTATTCCGCGTGTCTATCCACTTCATCACTGCAACCTCCTTGTTCCGATTTTTACTCGATGAACTCATCTTCGAACGAAAATAGACACACATATCCGAATAACAAGCTGAGGATTTACTTTTTCTGTTTTTAGTCTTTTTCACCCCAAATCAAACATATTTTCATTTGATCGCAAGGAATTATTCATTTATTATTTGGAATCATGTCTAACAGGGAATTCTAAGGAGTTGACCAACGAAATGTCTGTTTACATTACATTTAAAATTCTGAATGTCAGTACGGTCATCGAATCCGGAAATAGGGAAGGAATTCCAACGTCTGGCAGCTCGATGTAAGGAACTATTAGCAGCCTTTCCGGCTTCTAGGGACCTCAAGAGTTACGGGTTCGGATTTTGTTGCTTCTCAGGTTGAAATAAGTTTTTGATTTAATTACTTGCTATTTCGTTGGATGAATTATTTTCTTTTATTTTTATAAAGAAAGGGCATATCCTTTCTTTTTTTCCTGTCAAGTCAATTTGCGAGAGATGAAGGAATGGAAACTTTTCCATGGTCAGACGGATGTACTCATTTGCTTACTCAGCAATATTTATGGGGCATGACAACGATTTTACCCATATTTCCAAGGCCTTTCATAGAGCTTAGAAATAATGGCAGAATTTCCGTTTTCATTTTCGAGGTATCAGCATTATTTGGAGAAGAAGACGACGAGGAATTTTCTCATCTTTTAATTTCATATTCATGCGTGGTGTTTTCGTCATATTTTGATTCTTCCAAGTTACATTAATTGATCTTAACCAATTTTATCGGCAAAACATGTGCATAAAAAAAAAGATAAAACTGAAACTGAAATAATTAAATAACGTAAATAAAAGTTAAATTTTATTTCGGATTTGTAGATGACGATTGAAAATTTGATTATATTTGGATTATCCGAGTTACTGCTCTCATTTTAGATATTATTTTCACATCGTTTTAACAAATATAATCTCCGGTTATCTTCAGGTACGTACTGTCGAACTCAGAAAAATTCTTGACATAACGGATAAAGTTTGAAGTATAATCAGTTCTAAGTGACAGTCTTCTTGGGTTGAAGGTCTAATCCACACTGAGGACTAGTCATATAATAGCGAATTACTAAAACTTCCGATCGGCCATGGCTGACTGAACGAGAGCAAGCTACTTCTATGGATTAAATACAGGGATTCATTCGATTTCCGTACAACTTTCTGAGTTTCGGGTGGTATTTCCTGGAGTCTGAGTGACAATAAGTCTCCTCAGATTTCCAGTATTCTCCACCTCTTTCGATAATCATTGCAAATGTATTTGCGTTATCGCAACAGCCGCTAAAAGTTTATTTCTCGCTGACACTGATCATTGGTTCTCTCTGGGGTTTGGATTGCATTATTCATCGTCCAAGCCTCCAATACTCTCCGCACATTTTTATTCATTTATTTTTTATTCACCTTCACTCCTAACAAGGCGTGTTGCCACTTGGACGCAAGGGGCTACTAATTTGGACGATGCTTATGAAAGATTAACAAGATGTTGGTTTATGTTACATTTGAACTTCTGCATATCAGTACAGTCAGGGAAGCAGATAGCAAGCAAGAAACTTCAAGTCTAGCTGTTCGAGAGAATAAACTATTAGAGTAAAAAGCTTTCGGGTATGTAGGGACCTCAATAGTGAAGATTTTGTTGCTAATCGGGGTTGTCGGAGATATATACATCGAGAGGGGCACAAGCGCAATAAGTTCATCAGAGCACATTCCATTAAAATACTTTTGAAACAAGCACAGAGATGCAACATTGCGGCGATGGGACAGGGGTTGAAGCTTATTTGACAAAGTAGGACCTATTAGATATGGTCCCACTTTGTCAAATAACCACCAACCCCTGTCTCATCGCCGCAATGTTGCATCTCTGTGCCTGTTTTGCAACTATTTAATTGAATGTTCTCTGGTGAACTCCTTGCACTTGTGCTCCCCTCGATGTACATATCTCCAACAAACCCGGTCAGCAACAAAATCTCACCCCTTCACTGTTGAGGTCCCTAAATGCCAGAAAGCTTTCTACTGTAATAGTTTATTCCTTTCCTGCTACCTGCTTCACTGACTGTACTGATATGCAGAAGTTTAAATGTAATGTAAACCTTGTTAACCTTTTCCAGGCATTGTCCCAAATAGTAGCCCCTATACGTCCAAGTGTTGATACGCCTTGGTATTCACACCGGGAAGCAAGACAGCAGAACAGTGTTCTACAGGTGGACAGTTCTGGGGAAAAAACTTTGTTCATAGAATCCGTGTTAAGATTTAGGCGCAGATAGAAAGTGGGAGAAATCGTTTATAGTGGTTGTAGCTACTCGAGTGTTTGTGAAAGTTTGGCAACAAGGGACCATAGATTGGAGTTCAGTCGAGCACTTATCATGAAAATAACGATAGAGCAGAGACAGGCTCGCAGCAGCTCTTCTAGTGGAAATAGGTTGCAGAGAAGAGAAAATGGCAGCACCTACTAGGTTTTGAAGTCGGTTTTGAACTTTTTTTTTTTGACTGGATAAGGTGCGTCAAGCAGCTCCTGACAAGATATGGCAATAGTACTCCATTTTAGGGCGTACCTGGTTCTTATGCAGATAGAGAATTGCATCGGCAATGAGATACCTACGGGAGTTGTGGAGTGATTCAACCATTGTTGCAGCAATATTTGTTTTAGCTTTCTTTTATTCTTTTTTACACCCTCATCATTATCGTATCATACGTCCATTACTGGCATTTGTTTCCCTGATATATTTCTCATCAGAACTCTTTTTAGAAAGACATCGGGTACCTACGTAAGGGACCACGTTAGGGTTGCCAAGTTTTCTAAGTATAAGTGTTTCTTAGAACAAGCTGGATTCGCATATGAACAACCCAGGTCGTCAGTTCGTTTTGTTAACCACTAGAGCACTCTCATCTCCCTTTAACCATTATCACCTCCCTAAGATTAATTCAAGTTAATTTTAAGATAAGTTTAATTCAAAATATTTAAACATTTTTTTTTCAACTAGTTATTTCACAAAAACTTTAAAAACATACAATATTACTCTGCTGCAAAGCACCGCCTTTCTTCATTGGTCAAACAAAATAGGTTATAGTCAGCTAACGCATCTCCTAATTTTCTGCGGAGCGCTACAGAAGCGATGACGAGAAAAATCAGTTCCTTCACTTTTATTATTCTTGTGTATTTCTATTGTGAAGCGATTTATTGAAATAATAGGAAAGGGCATAAGTGAAAAGTATACAATAAAAATTAACAAAATAACACAGATAAAAATAACACAATTAGTCTTTATTTGTATTTTTAATAACAAAATAAAAAAATAAAAGTTTTTTTCTTTTAATTTTTATAAGAAATATATTTAGGAAATGATAAAAATAAAAGTGTTTTTTAATTTAACAAATAAAAGTTTCTTATTTGAATTTATATAATAAATACATGCTTATGAAAGTATAAAATTAAAATTATTGAAATCAAAACAATAAAATTTCAAACATCATAAAAAAAATGTATCCAATACATTATAAAAGCGAAGGAACTAATTTGCCTTGTCATTGCTTCCTGTAACGCTCCGCAGAATATTAGGAGATGCGTTAGCTTACTATAATAAAAAAGAACCCATTCTACTATGATAAATAAGTTATTAGTCCGACGGATGTACAAAAACGTAGGCTGAACAAGTCATAACAAGTATCCGCTTTTTAAAGGTTGCTGGTTATTATCTTTGGAATGCAGTTCGGTCACTTTGCTCATCTTCTTTTAACATAGACATGTGAAAATCTTAGCAAATAAATCATCGTAATCCACTGTTTACTCTTTGTCGTTTCTTTGAATCGTTAAAAACAAAGATTCATGACGAAGACATTCTTTGAAACCTTGTGGAATGTTTGCTCCCTCAATTGCTTGCAATCTTATTAGAAAAAACGCGAACTCACGTTTACCTCGACGTTTTAGAGTTTTCTTTGTAAGCCTTGAATATTTCTTTGCAAGAAAGAGTTTGAAATGTATTCCCCTATTTTATTTTAATAACGAAATATACTTTTAGAATAATTTATCCAATCTTTCAAATATATAGTATAATGTTTCTGAATTTTTTGGATGAGGATTGATAATTCGCAATATTTGAATTATTTGAATTATTTTCATCTTGAGTGTTATCTGGCTTAACGGATATCAATCGAAAAAACAGGAGTCTTGAATTTCATATTTAAATTGTTTGTAGGAACAAAATGTTCGGTAAATTTTTTAATGTTGACTGTTCAATCTTCTGTGCAGGCGATACTCAGAATACCGTTTCAATTAAATTCGACCTTTAACCAGTCATAGATGACGGGGTGAGACCATGCTATGTCTAGGGATTAGATTCAGAGTTTCGTTTGAAATTCCATGTAGATTCCCGAGATAGACAGAAATATTCCTGAGCTTGACAGAAAGATTTCCGAGTTCGACACGATACACCTGAAGAAAGTTGAACGTTGCATCGACCGAAACGTTGTGAAATTCTATAAACTAGGAAGATTCCAAAATGATGAATCACTTTCTCATAACGAAAACCAACTTATTAATCAGAAAGGAACAAAATGGAGACGAAAGTTGTATGTTAAATAAAGAATTATATATATATATATATATATATATATATATATATATATATATATATATATATATATATAATTCTTTATTATTATTTAACATACAACTTTCGTCTCCATTTTGTTCCTTTCTGATTAATAAGTTGGTTTTCGTTATGAGAAAGTGATTCATCATTTTGGAATCTTCCTAGTTTATAGAAAAAAATAATTTAAAAAAAAATAATACTAAAAAGCGTATATATATATATATATATATATATATATATATATATACGCTTTTTTCTGTTTAGTTACATTATTGTTTCATCTACCCGGTCGTTTTTTTTTGCCGTCTGTAGCTTCCTCAAACTTTTACAAAAGCATATTTGCTCTGCAACAGTATTGAGCACTTTCTTCAGTTTTTATTAATTACCATTTCTACTATATATATATATATATATATATATATATATATATATATATATATATATATATATGGTCCTGGTCAAAATCATAAGACCACTTAAGAAAGTAAGCGTTTACGCATATTATCGAATTTTTAATCAAACAAATGGTTGAAACCATTGCCAAAAGGGAAAATATGATGGAAAAAAATTAAATCTGCTTCATTCGAAACCTTAAACCTGATCTAATAATTATTTTTTAAAAAACAAACATTTTCACATGGTCAAAATGATAAGACCACTTTAATAAAATCGACTAGTTTTGAAAAAACATGAATACGAAAAGCAACGCTGCAATACACACTTCTCGACAAGCATGAGAATACTTTTCTTCAAATAATATAGAATTATTAGATCATCCAACATGTTCTCCGGGTCGCAATCTTTGGGGATGGATGGCAAAAGAAGTGTTCAAGGATGGAACCCAGTATTATTCGATAAAGGAACTTTCTGATTCAGTTTTCAGTACATGGGATAAAATTCCTTCGCAACTGATAAAAAACTTAGTCGCAAGCATGCCGAAGATAATTTTTGAAGTAATTCGTAATAATGGAGGATATACTAAATACTGGGACTCTTTTTAGTAATTTATAATTGCCTTTTGTTAGATGAATTATCAGTGGTCTTATCATTTTGACCGGGTGAAAATGTTTGTTTTTTAAAAAATAATTATTAGATCAGGGTTAAGGTTCCGAATGAACCAGATTTTTTTTCCATCATATTTTCCCTTTTGCCACTGATTTCAACCATTTGTTCGATTAAAAATTCGATAATATGCGTAAACGCTTACTTTCTTAAGTGGTCTTATGATTTTGACCAGGACTGTGTGCATATATATATATATATATATATATATATATATATATATATATATATATATATATTATCGCATGATACAATGATCGGTTCCAGACGGCGATTAGAAATTAAAATTTTGTTTTGAAATACTTTGAGGTTTTATCTTGTGTAACATTTATATCTGCGGAATTTTGAAATTCTAAATTGAGTTATCAAAAACATAAAATAAAACATTGAAAAGTTGTAATTATAAACTTTCAATTGTCAAATGTGATTCTTGACACAACTGTAGTTCGTTACATTGGCCATGTGATGCGGAGATGAAGATTTTTCTGGTGTGAAAAAGAAACAGATCAATGGAATGAAACGGCGAAAGATGCAAGATTTCAGGTTTTAAGCTTCACTAATGTCTAAGTAAGAGAATGGACCCAACATATTAATTAAAACCATTTTTATAGATAAATTCATTTGTCAATTTTGTATGCAAATATTTATTCCAGCTTGCCCATTAACAACCCAAGTCGGACACAACATAATAAAAAAAAACTACTCATAGATTAATACAACACATTTTCGAAATAATGCAAAGAAAAGTTACCTACGTTACTGGACTGGTTGTGTTAAAACAAAGTTTTGCAGAATTTCTAAATACGCGGTTTATAGTGAAACCACGGATGCGATCTTTGTAATGTCGTATGATATTTGTCGTCGTGAGGCCAGGATACGACCTTGATTAACATCCAAGAAATACAACACCACAATCAGCTAGAGTTATAGCAATAATAGATGATAATTAGATACACCGTGCTTTTACTACAGTTCACAGAATGTTTTATGCACGTCGAATACATTTCTGATGCCTTTAAACTTCAGTAAATATTTAATCCGATGCACTTAACTATAATTTATTATTGATATAACTGAATCCGAGTGTGGTTCTATGTGGCCTGGCTGTTACTCAGACTAATATCCTGGTCTTACGGAACTAAATATATGTTATATTGTAGACTGCTGGGCATCGCTAAATAACCTAGACAATTATTATTATGATTGTTTCGAAATCTAAATGGTTTGAATGCTAAAAATGCAATAGAGAAATAATGTTAGTAAAAACAAGATATTCCGATAGGGTTTTAAAATTTAAAAAAAATGGAATGTCAGCTAAAATATATATTAGGAATTTAGTTTTCATAAATAACGAAGTAAATACGTGACAAAGATCAGATTATTGATTCTTTGTGATACGTGGCAGATAATGACGTAATTAGAAAGAGATCAGTTAGAGAGTTCGAGTATTTACAGCATTTTAGAGAATTTAGTCAGTTCGGGTCAGAGAACAGACCAATTAGGATAAGTTCGAGTCTGGAAATTGGAGTCGACAATCATGGAAGACAGTGGGGTGTAATCAACAAAGAGAAATGTCATACACCCCGAGAGCAAAAGAAGATGCAAGCACAAATAAATGTTAACTATGTGAAATCTAATTTGGTTGTCTTGGGTTTTGGGAGTTAAAAATGGTTTGCATTTTCAATAGCACGTGCAGAACGATACGTTAATGGAGTGTGATTACAAAACGGTATATTTTTTCCTTGTCTGGTTTCAAACCGACAACGACCTTTATTCGTCTTGTAAGGAATTAATTGTAAACTATTATATTTCCCGTAATGTATCTATTTGTGTTATTTATTGTTTCTCTACAAATCATACATTTTATCAAATTTTCATTTATTTTCCTCCTACGGTGGGAATATGTGACACAAGGGTCTACAAGTGAGATTGAAGCGCAAGTACTTTAGAGAGAAAGAACACTTTGGCCTGTACAAAAATGCTTTCCCAGCTATTTCTCAAGAAGGGAAGAAAAAACTGGCAGAGTGGACCTCCTAGATCTGCACCGGAGATGCAATAGAACGCAGTCATTAGGGAAAAGGCTATTTTGGAAATGGTTTAAACTTTGTTGGTTTTGATGCAGAGAGAAAAATGTTGGGATGTGTAATCGATTAAACGTTTTAAATTACGTTTATTCATATATCATAGATGCATATAAAGGTCTACTAAATGGATTGATTGTTTATTATAGGATTAGCAAAATGTATGTTCGTCATTGTCACACATCTTTTCTAGTTTAGATAATGTGTTTTCGCTAATGAACAATTGATTATGATAGTTTCTTGTTGGTGTAGATTAGCTAACTCGCCCTATTCCAAGAAGGAGGTTATACTTGGATTGATGGTATCATGACAATTACACATAATACACTATTGCTAACGAAGGAGATAATCGCAAGGAGAATATTCTCATGACAATACTAATAATAGACTATCTACCAATAATCAGACGCAGTAATGCATGCCCCCCCCTCGCCAAAGTTTCACGAAAAACGCCTGTCTAGCTGAAACCACTATCAGTAATTTTCCCCACTCTTTACCTGTGCCTAAACCAAAACGTAGATTCCATGAACAGAGCTTATTTCTTAGAAGTGCACGCCTGTGGAACTCTCTTCCGTTTGCCTGTTTCCCACCTAACTACAACTTGGATGTCTTCAAGTCCAACATAAACAATACTTTACTCCAGATTCAAATGGGCACTCAGCTGATAGCAGCAGGTGAAATTTGTCCAAAGCAAGCAAAGTCACAAACATCAGCAGCAAAAGGTTTTATCACTTTTATTTTGTAATGTATAAAATATTTCATTCATCAATTACGTTGAAAAAGAAAATGTAGTATTTCTAATATTCTTAAAAGAATGTTGACACACTGATACATGAAAATATAATGATATATCTTTATTTTCAGTGTCGGTAAAGAAGTCTGGCTTAGTGAAGAAGAGAGACGCACGCACATCAATCCAACGAATTATTCTTCTCGGACCCAAGTCACCAATGAACCATTGGTACCAATTTCGAGTTGTTATTTTATAAGAATTGCAAACGCCCATTGTGAGACTTCACTGTTGATGTAGCCATACTCCTAGTGTGTTGTATTCGGCGATTTCCTTCTTCCGCTACATTATGCGGGCGATTCAAATCCACAGTTATTTTTGACCAGCCGCCATATTTGTTTATTTTCCGTCCGGTGGTCCGACTTCAAACGAGGATTATTTTATTTCTAGCAATCTGTTATGTTATATTGTTTTCTTCCTGCCAGGTGCGTTTCCATCTTAAATGCCGTTGGCAATTGCGGGTATCAAAACAGAGATGTGTTGTATTTTCCTGGTGGGGTTCTCTATAACATGGAGGAAGTATATATATATATTATGTATACGTGTATGTAATGAGTGCCTTATTGAATGTGCGTCTGTTCTTGATTCATGTGTTTACGCGCGATCGCCTAGTTTTCAAAATCTAACAAAACAACTTATTCGATGCATGTTCACATATAAAAATAAATAAAGGACAGAATAAAGATATTTGTCTCTTGCCAGACAAAGAAAAACATACCTTCACAAAAGGGACGAATATATCGGCCAATTAAGGACCACACTTAGCCCATCTTTGATCTTGCTGGAGGGAAAGCTGCAACGAAAATTCTACCACAATCAACAAACCTCGTGTTTATTTCGGTCACCTTTATTCCAAATGTTGTTCCCATCTTGAAAAGGTTGAACGCTAATACAGTCCTGTTTACATCTAATTACCGATCTTGCTCTTGCTGGGTGCTATCTCGCCTGTCGATTGTCTCTGCCGGCCGTCCGTTACAGATTATCTAACGAACTTTGTCTCTAAACGTGTTACGTCAAATATATACGTAATCAAAATCCTTGCCTGATCTTTTGTCACATATGTTTGTTTATTAAAGTTAAACATTCCAATCCGATATTATTAAACATTCTTCTAAACATTTTATTGTCTTACATATTTCTGGCTTAATTATTTCTACATTAAATTCCAATCCTATTTCAAGACATTCTTCCGTTATCAAAACACTTTGTTATATCCATAACATTGTCACCAGTTCAAATGTCGCTCAGTCACTTTTCTCCCCGGAACATTCGACGTTGATCGGGTCGTAATATAATACCAATATATTCGGTTTAGATATTTAATAATAGAACAATCAATAGCGAATACTATTATATCGCATGATTGATGTGTTTGAAGGAATAAATCACTCAAAACAGCCACAAGCTAACATCGCAACTATGAAAACTATGAATTGCACTTTGAATTTCTTCTGTGCGAACCTATTCTCAAATGTGGTCCAACAAACTACTAAAAATACATAGTAACAATGTAATGATTATAAATATGAAATATGAATTTAAGATAAACTATTAAAGTTGTTTTAGTTCGAGTGGATGAGATGTGGGTAGGAGCACGTTTTTTTAGGCCCGTAAACCACGGGAATAAGGGTTATTTTGTGTACAATAATCAATAGGATAACATGGTAGTAATAGTTGGTATTGGAGATTTGATAAAGTGTCTTACTTGAGGCGATTAATCAGGAATTTGTTTATGTTGGACTTGAAGACGTCCAAGTTGTAGTCAGGTGGGAAACAGGCAAACGGAAAAGAATTACACATGCGTGCACTTCTCAGAAAAAAGCTATGTTCATGGAATCTACGTTTTGATTTAGGCACAGATAAAGAGTGGGGGATATTACTGACAGTGGTTTTAGATAGACGGGTGTTTATCATGAAAGATTAGCGAGGGGGGGCCAGAGATTGGAGCTCGGACGAGCACTTGCCATGGAAATAACGATAAAACAAAAAAGGCTCGCAACGTCTCTTTTGTGGGAGAGAGCTTGCAGAGAAGAGAAAAGGGCATCCCCCACTAAACCACGAAGTCTATTTTGTACTTTGTCAAGGCAGGATAGGCTGTTTTTTGAAGCTCCAGCCCAGATGTGGCAGCAGTACTCCATCTTTGGACGTACTTGGCTTTTATAGAGATAGAGAATTGCATCAGTAGTGAGATATCTTCTGGAGCGGTAGAAGGATCCTACCATTTTCACAGCGGCCCGGGCAACAGACGTGTTCCATTTCAAATCAGGAGTAAAGGTAAAACCCAGGAGCTTATCAAAACATGGGGCTTCTCCAAGGCGAGAGCTATTCATTTCAATTGATGCTAGATGAGGAACAAAGCGTTGATGATGTAAAGTAAGGAGCTTGGTTTTAGATGCATTAAAAGTAACCAGCCATCTCTTCCCCCACTGGACGATGCGCTTAAGATCAGAGGAGAGGGAATCAGGGAGAACTTTGTCATTTACAGCCTTTGATGTGTTGCCGTTGATGGTCGTGTCATCAGCACAGATGTCAGCGAATGAATTTAGTATGTGTTTTGAGAGATCGTTGATGTAGATCAAGAAGAGAGTTGGCCCCAGGATGGACCCCTGGGGGACTCCAGCATTAATGCTGTGGGCCTAAGATTTCTGTCCATCAACCACTACTCTTATGAACCTATCAGAGAGAAATGATTTAATGATTGAGAAAACATTTCCAGTTATACCGTAGCTGGAAATCTTGTGAAGTAGGCCCTTATGCCAAACCTTATCGAAGGCCTTTGATATGTCAAGAGCAATTTCCCTAGAAAGGAAGCCTTTGTCGGGAGATTCACTAATCCTATGAGATATTACTGTTAGCACATCAGCTGTAGATCTAGCAGAACGGAAAATATATTGCATGTCACTAAGGAGGGTATTTCTGCTGAGTTGGTTGACTACTTCTTTATTTAATATGAATTCCAGTAACTTACTCATGACACAAAGAGACTTATTTGTCTGTACTGAGAGGGGCATGATTTATCACCTGAGTTCTTAAATACAGGGCATACTGATGAGGTTTTCCAGGGTGTTCGAAAGCACTTTTCCTTAAGGCAGCGCTTAAACAGTTTTGTAAGTATGGGGGCAAGTACTGGTCGAAGCTTTTTAACACTATAATTGGAATGCCGTTTGGGCCAGTTGCTTTACAGGAATCAAGGTTCTTGATTAGTTTGGCGACCTCGTGCACAGATATTTATATGTTGGATAGGATGTTGTCTGTTGTAGGAGGAAATACGGGGAATTGATGCCCTTCCTCGCAGAGGGTGGAGTTAGCTGCAAAGTTCTTGAATAGTTTGGCCTTGTCTGATGCTGATGAGATGACCTCAGGTCCATTGATGATCGTTGGGATAGAACGCACGCCTCTGTTCAGGATCCTGTTTGCTATTTGCCAAGACTGGTGGGAACCAAGCCGCTGCTCGGCTACTTTGGATTTGACGGACTGGGCATATAGCTCTCTTGCATTTTTTATTACTCTTTTACAGTGGTTGCTGGCAGTCCTGAAAGCAGCTTTAGTCTCAGTACATCTATTACGTTGGTAGCTATGGAAAAAGTGATTTCTGTGCGCAATGGCAGCGGCACATTCTGGGGAGAACCATGGCTGGCTGTTAGGTTTTTGTTGGAATTTTTTGGATGGTATGAATCGGTCTATGTCTACAATTAACCATTCGTTAAGGTCTGATACTATAGAGGATACATCCTTTTAAAACATGGAATGCAGATGTAGGTCAGATATGTAAGTACGGAAGCTATCCCAGTCAGTCATAGAGTATCGATATACAGAACGGTGGAGAGGTATATCTGAAGACTTATTACATTTCATTTTTATTTTAACTGATACAACTGTGGTCGGAGGATCCCAGGGGAGATAGGACGGAACATAGCTCCGGGAAAGTTGTGAGAAAACGGTCTAGAAGGCTTGCATACTGACCAGTAGTATCGGGCATACGGGTGGGTTCGCGAACAATCTGAATGAGGTTATAGGCAATGGCAAAATCATGACAGAACCTCCCCTCATCATCTGTCTTATTTGAGTGGGTCAGCCATTCTACATTATGGACATTGAAGTCACCGCAAATGTGAATGGTAGCCGAAAGATGAGCAGACAGGATGACGTCAATTCTCTCAGATATACTCTTAAGGACAGTAACCCTGCTGTTGTGGGGGCGATAGAGAGCAAATATGAATGCGGTGGTGTAAGCAAGTGCAACCCGGAAGCACATATAAGGTAAATTAGGGTCTTCTCTGGAGATATCTCTACCACAGGGGAAGCCATCTTTAATGTAGGCGCATATTCCATGCCCATGGCGATCTTATGGGTCAGATGTTAAGTTAGAGTATCCTTTTATTATGAACTCATCTAGGGAAGTGGTCGGCCCTATGCCAGTTTCGCTTAGAAAGAGTAAGTCCGGTTTCGTCTCCTGTAATTGGGTTTCAACCTCTGGAAGGTTTGAACGTACACCCTTTATGTTGGAGAAGGGGACATGGTAGTAGGGGTCTACGTTGGAGGATGGGGTTCTAGGTTTATTCGCGCTTTTTTAGATATTTCATGTCGAGTTTTTGGGGTTTGTGGAACAGATCGACAAACTTCGTTAGAGTAGGACAGAGAGGGAAAGTAAGAAAGAGAGGAAATTTTTTTGTAGCACATGATAAGGTAAAGCCGTAACAATTACTCACTAGTATGGCATCGAGAGGCCCCACCAGAAACTTCTGCATAGTCCAGAATCCATTCACCAAATGTCAATACAGCAGCCCCAGTATTTTACACCTGCTGATAGGACAGCTTCCTTAGTGGTTAACCAAGGTTCGGGTCCCTGACTATCAGGCGGGTAACGTCAGCCCAGATGAAACGTTTACCTCCAACACCCTTACTAGTGACGTGCCCACAAGGATAGACATAGAAACAGAAAGATTTCCGACATCTCAGGCTACTGTTCACGAAGTATTACCGACCTGGAAAGCAGCTTTTTCTTAACATTTTGTCACAAAAACTCACTCATTGGAAATGAGGACTGAGGGACGAAAAAGGAGAAGCGAGAGTTACTGGAGCTGCCGATAACACAACCACAGTATGTTATCTAGTCTCCATTTAAAAATGCATCTACTCTCCATTTAAAAATTCATATTAACAAAAAAGTTACAATTGAACACCTTTTAAGTATAGCTGATTACAAAGTAAAAGCATGAAATTAACATGTGATCGGTATGATTGTGTATTATTCATCCTCCTCCCACGGCAAAATGATGTGACACAAGAGTGAGAAAAATGTTATTCGAAAAGTCAACGCCCGACATGAAGAGCACTCTTGCCTGCAAAAAAAAAAAATGCCTTGGTAGACACTCAAACGATTATCAATGAACTAACCGATTCTCGAAGGAGAAAGTAAAGCCTGCGAGGGTGAACCTCGTATAACTATCCAGTTACCAAACCAATACCTCGGTCAACAGAAAAAAAGTTATATCAACAATGGCTTAAATTCTGTTCGCTTTGGTTTTGTTAATATTGATTTCTCGGATTTTTTCTAGAAACAGGTACTTACAATACAGTTCGGACCTCGTGAAGGTTGCCAACATTCCTAAAAATGTGTGATGCTATGGAGCTAACTAGATTCGAACCTGGCACACCCAGCTGGCCAGACGACTTCGTCACCTGCCATGATTTGACGATAACCATCAATCTGTCACAGGTGCCATTCATTTAATTACTGCATAGGTTAGAAAGAAAAAGAATGTAGATAAACTAGTCTGCACTCATCCAGCTTGCATCACAAGCTGCGATTAATAAGAAAACTTGAAAGCGCCCCCCCCCAACACATACGTATGCTTTCAAGTGAGCCAATGTCTATCTTTTTGTGTGTTGCGTGTGTCGGTTGGTGGGTATATTTTATTTTTTAATAGACTATAAAATAGTTGAAAGCTGAAAAACTTGTTTCGTCGGACTATTCAGTTTGTGTGTGTTTACTTGCGAGTGTTTTCGTGGATGGTGATGGTGGTAGCGGCGAGGTAACGTGAAAATATTTAGCGACTGACACACACTGGTCAGCAAAACGTTGTCATTAACACTTCACCAAATATGGACAATATAATCCATTTCACGAAATTCTTTCGTTAAATGAGTAATGATAATATATATATATATATATATATATATATATATATATATATATATATATATATATATATATATATATGTCATCGGTGCCGGCACCAAGGGCGTGTGACTCTACCCTTCAAATATATGTTATCTACGAGGAGCCTTTTTTTTTTTGTAAACAAGTTGATACACTTCATCAAAGAGACGCAAAGAATATTGTTTCGTCGGTGTTCTTACTAATCTCTATTCGGATAAAGTTAGGCAAGTGTAACTGTTAAAATATTTAAAAAATAGAATTGGACTAAAAAATATGTATATTACAGGATTCACTCTTAAACTAATTAACCAATCATTACGAATCTTAGAGCACAGATGTTAGGTGCAATGGTGAGTGGTGGGGGTTATATATATATATATATATATATATATATATATATATATATATATTACGTTTTATTATAGTAAGGGTGACTGCCCGGCGGATATATCAGATGATTGAAATAGTTCAATCTGTAGGTGGGCTACTCTGCGTTGGGCCGTATCGTAGAAGGTGGTTCACCACGTTGCTTTAACTAGTACTGATTTGAAAACTTGTACAGCTGAATGTGTAACGCAATCTAATTCATAAAAAAATATATCTGATGCATTCAAACTACGATATAATACGATGAAAGCATCCACGAGTAAAAGTGAATATTTCAAGATTTACGAAGTAGTTTGGATTGCATACATTTTATATGCTTTATAGGAAATTCCTATGTTGAAACAAAATACTTATCGTTATCAACAATTATTATACAAGTCGATTTTTTCTTCATATATGGACGAAGTTGATTATTGACATGTGCAATCTTTAAAGTACCACTTGGTTAACCCAATAAAACTGATTATAATCATATGTGCATGACTAAAAATTATGGTCAACCCCCCCAAAAAAACAGAAGAAAACGCTGTCCTAAAAATTTGAAATCTGCGAGAACACCATCTTATGTATATTATTACTATTGGTTATGTGATTTAATGTCGGCGTCATATTGCTACAGCAAGATGGTATTTATTTGCTCCCCCACCGAGCAAATTAGGCACAAGGCCAATTTTTAATGTGAGGAGTGAAGGGAGGGGGAAGGGAAAAAGGGGGACCAGCTCCCGAGAGGTGGGAAATGGGAGCTGGTTAAAGGTCAGGCATGTGGGGTTGCCCCCACATCTGGTCTTTGCTAGTCATAGCTAGTCATAGCTTGCAGCATCTGCCGGAACAGATGGTATTTATTTGCTCCCCCACCGAGCAAATTAGGCACAAGGCCGATTTTTAATGTGAGGAGTGAAGGGAGGGGGAAGGGGAAAAGGGGACCAGCTCCCGGGAGGTGGGAAATGGGAGCTGGTTAAAGGTCAGGCATGTGGGGTTGCCCCCACATCTGGTCTTTGCTAGTCATAGCTAGTCATAGCTTGCAGTATCTGCCGGAACAGATGGTATTTATTTGCTCCCTCACCGAGCAAATTAGGCACAAGGCCAATTTTTAATGTGAGGAGTGAAGGGAGGGGGAAGGGAAAAAGGGGACCAGCTCCCGAGAGGTAGGAAATGGGAGCTGGTTAAAGGTCAGGCATGTGGGGTTGCCCCCACATCTGGTCTTTGCTAGTCACAGCTAGTCATAGCTTGCAGTATCTGCCGGAACAGATGGTATTTATTTGCTCCCCCACCGAGCAAATTAGGCACAAGGCCGATTTTTAATGTGAGGAGTGAAGGGAGGGGGAAGGGAAAAAGGGGACCAGCTCCCGAGAGATGGGAAATGGGAGCTGGTTAATGGTCAGGCATGTGGGGTTGCCCCCACATCTGGTCTTTGCTAGTCATAGCTAGTCATAGCTTGCAGTATCTGCCGGAACAGATACTACACTTTAATCTTGTCCAAAAGGCCAAGTATATTGCTACAGCAAGATTATACCTGCACATTGATTTTGGTGGCTGTTTTTTAAGTAATGCTTTTATTACATCTGACATTGGGCAAAGCTGAAGTCCGTTTAAGTATGTGGAGATATATCGGTTAAAAATTCAACTTATTTAGCGCTAACAATGAATTGGGTACTTGTGCACTTAGCGAACCAGACGTAACTAAGCAAGCGCTCGGCGTTATCCGGCGCATGACGTCAACAGCCGGATATAACCGAGCGTTGCCGATTAAGCAGACGAGATAACCGCTATCAATTGGAAGACTGTAACAAATCAAAGAAACGCTTAATCGAGGAGAGTTTTAAAAAGATAACCGACGAAATAAAAATGAATATTACTAACCTTGCGGACCAGCTACAGACCCCCGACGCTACCCTAAACTTTTGCCAGAAACGAAAATTGTTGGCAGAAGAGAAAAGGTGTTTACATTGCGGTCAGGATTGTGTAATAGCAAAGAGAGCAAGCCTTTCCGACGGTTACGGTTGGAGGTGTAGAAGTTGCCGCTGTTGGACCTCCATCAGGAATGGGACCTTCTTCTCAAATTCGCGACTGACCATCTCATGCATCCTAAAAGTAATATACTTATGGGCTTTCGAGATGGCCTCGACCAAAAACCTTCATCGCGAATGTGGGCTACGTTCTCGCCACACAATCGTGGATTGGAAGAATTTCCTGCGTGATATATGCAGGGACTATTTTCTCAGGAATCCCCGGCAGATTGGAGGCTCAGGCCATACGGTGGAAATCGACGAGTCCGTATTTAACCGTAGGAAAAACAATGTCGGCAAACAAAAAAAAATAATAATTAAATTATTAATAAAAAAACATAAATGAACGGTAGTTTTTGCTTTTTATTTATTTAAATTTATGTTTCTACATTTTACAATTTCATTGTGCAGTTATTTTGTTGTAGCGTTGTTTTTATTTAATCGGCAACGCTCGGTTTTATCCGGCTGTTGACGTCATGCGCCGGACAAATCCGAGCGATTTCTGAGTTACGTCTGGTTCGCTAAGTGCACAAGTACCATGAATTGTCCTAATGCGAAATATATGATTTCCTTCTGAGCAGTGTTGGTTTTAACTACACATGTGATTCACTTTCAGTTTGTATTGCAAATAAATCTATGTTGAAAACGAGTTTTTGTTATTTAAACTTTTTTGTACTAATCATGTACGGTCAGAATTGGTTAATGCAATAAATAAAATTTTGTAATCATGAAACTCACACATGACGGAAGTTAGCGTACAACTGACACAAAAACTCCGCATTCGCTTGTTGAACCCTGCATAGACCTGTAGTTTGAAGGCCAGCTGGGCTGACAAGCAACAAGAGTAAGAAATATTGTTTGTTTTGGGTTGTTTTTTTTTTGTGTGTGAAAGGCTATTTAAAAGTACAATTTGACGGTAAAGGATTAAAGTAAAACTTTGTGAAATAAAATAGTCGTAAACCCAAACACTATGAAATTAATGTGGGTGGCTTTGATCCTTGGATTTTTATTATTCCTGAATTATAAATAACCTTCCTAATGAAATCGTGTTCCAGATGAGTATATTTGCTGATGGCACCACGTCCTATTCTAGACATATAGGCAAAGCAAACGCACATATATCCAACGCAACGTCTAAATCCTTAGCAAAGGACGTGTAGTAGAATGGGGACATAAATGGATGCTTACATTTAAGATAAAGCTCTTTTCTTTTAACAATGATTAGAAACTGTTCCAACAATTGCTTGCCTCTGCTGACAACAATTTAGCTGAGAGTGCGTCATTCAAATTCCTCTGCCTAACAATTACAGCTAACATGAATTGGAGCAAATATATATTAGACATTGCGAAGGCTTTTGTAAAGAAAGTTGGCTTCCTCGATCGCGCTAGAAAAAATATTACATCCGCCAGTGTCATATAAAGTCACCATTCAGTCACTAGTCTGGCCGTCTGTATGTCTGTCTGTCTCTCTCTCTCTCTCTCTCTCTCTCTCTCTCTATATATATATATATATATATATATATATATATATATATATATATATCTTTCTCTCTCTCTCTCTCTCTCTATATATATATATATATATATATATATATATATATATCGTCCTTTCTCTTTGTCTTTATTTGACAAGTTCCAAAACTGAGTCGCTAAACAATATTGATTCCCTATACTTGCTTTATAAGTACTTCAATAGAATGTTCACGAATGAATTCGCGGTACTAGTGTCTCTTTTAATATCATTACCACCGAACAATCTGATAAACAGCAAAATACTACTCAGATGCCAGAAAACTTTCTATGGGATGGAACGATAAAATTGTCGCTCTAGAAAATACGAGATGATTCTATTTCTGTTTGATGAAAACCGGTTTTCTTTTTTGTGCAGATCATCTACTAGTTGGCCAGTTGTGTACAAATACCAACAGTTATAGGAGCCTTCTATCATGCCTGAAAGTGACACAATATTCAACGAGCAATATCGGGGATCCACTGCTGTACAACTCATGCTCTCTACCGATCCAAGTTATGACAACAGGACCATTGCCAGAACCCTCAAAATGCCTACTGGATTTCCACAACCAAGAGAAATCTGCCCAAGGTGATGAAAACAAAGTTTCCGGCCACGGTTATGGCCTTTGGTGTGGTTTCAAGTGAGGTCCACATCATGCCACCTCACATCTTCGAAGTCGGCTTAAAGGTCAACACAATATCTGGATATGCTGGAGAGTGTGGTGATCCCCTGGTGCAATCAGGTGGCCACTGGCAGATCCTGGGTGTGGCAGCAGGACGCGATCCCAGGTCTGGCTCCAGAAAGAGTTCTAGGTCTTTGTACACTTCTCACTGTCCCCCTGCGATCTGAACCGGCTTCGTTTAATCATACGTCAAGAACATCACCAACATGCCATTCCACAACACTAAAACCAGCCTGATTACCGCCATCTGCCGAGTACTCGCCGAGCTCTCAGTTCCAGACACGGAGTGATTGAGGCTGAAGGCGGCTACATTGAATATCTGTCAGCTTTACTACATAATCAAGTTACTTGATTTGATTTTTTCACTAAAAGTTTTAAAATAAACCTGTAATGATTTTTTTTCTTAAGGGTGACAACTTTATCGTTCCACCCTGTACTCTAATAGTTTTTCCCCCTCGAACTGCTAGCCTTTGTAATTCCTGTACTAACATGCAGAAGTTTAAGTGCAATGTGAGCAACATCTTGCTGCTCAATTCCTTACTTAGAGTGTCTCCGTAGGAAGGCTCCCTAATTCGCAGTAACCCTTTTACAGTTCAGTAGCAAGGTGTCTTATTTTGGGTGTTAATATTTTGAAAAAATTATTGGATAAATTCAAAACCTTACATGAATGTTTATTTTAATTCTATTTAAACTTTAAATACGATTATTTTTCTAACTGAAAATTATTTTATTACGTTTATTATTTACTTGAATTCATTTTTGTTCATATCTGATTTTAATCAGGTATGTCACACACAATGTTTTTAACATAAGTTCTAGTACTTATGCAAAGAGGGTACAGTGTTTTCGTCGGCAATGGCCGGCAGAGTTCTTAAACCGCCGAAAGGTACCGAACAAAAACTTTGTGAAAACACTGACATTTAAAACGTTTAAAAAAAAAGCAAAACACGATGGTTTAACGAAGAAAAATATGCACTTTTTAATGGATAGAATAAAAAATGGAATATAATATCAAGAATTAATTTTTATGATTTTTTTCTAAATTTTATGAATATTGAAAATGGGACAAAAATCATCAGACATTTTTGGAGGAGATGAAAAGGTACAATTATACTACAATAGCGAAATTCGAAATTTTTAATATTGAATTTCAAGGCACACTAATTAAGTGTTATGTTACAGTAATAAATATATCCCAAAATTACGAAAAACGATAGCGTAGAAAAAACTACTAAGGAAAACGAAAATCAACGAAAATGTTTGGGTAAAAAACAAAAACAAAAAACACGGACAGTTCTAATAGGAGGTAAATAGCGTGTAACTATTTCCAATTTTTTTAAATAAATTGTGTTTTAATAATCATAAATACACGCTACTGTTTAGCATAACTGAGTTATTTCCCTTGTTATTTTACCATGTGCTCCCAAAGTATTAGGTCGGTGCAAAAATACGTTTTTTTGACGTTCAACTATATATAAAAAACGACGTTATTTTTGCACCAACCTAATATTATGGATAAATATCGAAAACTCGTGTTTTTAAATAATGCGATAATATTTAAATATTTCTGACATATCAATTAAGTAGACATAAATACTTTTAGTTAAAATTGACACAAAAAGTCAGTAAATAGCATTGTTTCTTTAATCGAATTTTTCGTTTTCCGAATTTTGCTACTATAGTAAATTTTTTTGGACAGTTTTTTTAGGTGGTCGGTGAATATTTTCTTTTATTTATTTATCAATTTTTTTGACTTTCTGACACTTATGTCGAGAAGATATAATGATGAAATGATTATATGCTATTATTTAGACCCCCATTTTTAAACATGGGAAGAGATGATTGTTTTGTAACTATTCTGTACTTTCACCTAACAAGCTAATTATATAGAGAATGTGTCGTGTTTTGGTCGGAAAAAACTCATCGTTTCATAAAGTTGTCAACAAATTAATCGATTTTTTTCGTCTACATACTCGGATTTCATTGGGTAAGCATTTCGACACATCCCGACGGTTTACGTAATCTGCTGGAAAACGGCGATGAAATTATGCTTCAGCACGGTACCTGCTTTGCATAAGTAGCCGAATCTCTTCACCAAGGCAACGCCGAATAACTCTACTAGTAATTTAATAGATAAAGGGAACAAAAATAAACTTTAAAAAATCCTTGTATTTTTTATAAATATTTGCTTTTTTTTACTCATTAGTCACCATTTATCAAGAACAAAAGCCGCTCGAGTATACGAGTTAAGATGATGAATGGATTGTCTGTGTAACGATAAAGATTATTATTATGCAAAGACAAAACCAGTGAGCGATGACATTTTCGCTTCCTATTTTCTAGGTTTTCTCATAGAAAAGACGTTGCAAGTCTGTCTACGCTCTATCGTTATTCTACGTTCGCAACAAATACACGCCTAGCTTCAACTACTGGCAACCACTTCTCGCATTCTCTATCTGTGCTTAAAACTAAACTAAAATTCCATGAGCAGAGTTTCTTTCCTCGAACTATCCGTCTGTGGAACGCATACAGCTTCCCCGCTGACTACAACATGGTCATATTCAGGTCTAATGTGAATAATTTCCTATGGCGCCATCGTCAGATAATCTATTCCCACCTAAATTCCACTTACTGATCTTGTTGTCTTACTATCTACCTAACACTGAACCCTTATCCTCGAGTAACTTTCAGGCCTTGATGAGTGGTAACCTCCCAAGCTAAAAAATGAACTTATTTTTAAGTACTTGAGAAAACAAATTTTATTGGTGAATTTTAATTACTAAAAATCAAATGTTGCTACAAAGCATTTTGTCCCTAACCACCACCACCACCACCACCACCACCACCACCGTGTTCTAAATGGATCGTTTTACATGTTTATCGTTATTTGTTTTCCAATCATTAAACACTGGTAGCTTTCAAATGTATTTACTTATTATTCAAGAGCAGAGAAACGTAAAAGCAATAAAAAAAGGAACTAATTATTCTCAAACAAATAACGATAGAAATTTAATATTTCTCTTACAAAAATAAAAGCAAAATGTAATATAGCAAACATGTTTGTAATTTGATGCAACATGACTGCGTAAAGAAAAATACGCCGTCTAGCCGAATCCACTGTGAAAAATTTCCCCCACTCTTTATCTGTGCCTAAATCAAAACGTGGATTCCATGAACAAAGCTTCTTTCTTAGAACTGCGCGACTGTGGAACTCTGTTCCGTCTGCCTGCTTCCCATCTGACTACAACTTGGATGCGTTCAAGTCCAACGTTAACAAATTCCTAATGAACCACCCCCTTAAGTAAACACTTCATCAAATCTCCACACTAGCGTAATGTACTTGCAATAACCTTTATCCCTGAGTGGCTTCCGGGCCTTGACCACTGTGTAAAAAAAAAAGTTTTTTTAAAGAGCACAAAGAACTTATCTTACTTGAATTAATCTTTTCAGACAAAAGTCAAAGAATAAATAACTTTTAATAAACAGTTTAACGACTACACATTTAATTTCTCGTTTTAAAGTTTCATAATAAGTACATATACGTCAGCTATATGGAAGTCAGCTGATGATGCTCTTTTTCTATTTAACAATTTTAGTCAAGGTTTTCTTTTTTATTATCCTCATATACTTGAATTCTCTTTTATAATTGTAGACTTTTTGGAAGTCGGATTATGCAAGAGCTAAATCTATTTCTATTTAACAATCTTAGTTAAGTATTTTTTTTTCATCCTTATATAGTGGAATTCTCTTTTGTAATTGGAGATATTTTAGCCTCGGATTATGCAAGTGCTACGTCTGCGATAGGTTAAATTTGATTTGTTTTTTTTCCGGAATTTAAATATATATATATATATATATATATATATATATGATTTTCAGAATGTGAGAGATTGTATATAATAAATTCCACAGCCAAACAACGTCGCAGCCCACAAGAGCCATGACAGTTCCGGTTCTTTGACTGTCATGGCTCTTGTGGGCTGCGACGTTGTTTGGCTGTGGAATTTATTATATATATATATATATATATATATATATATATATATATATATATATATATGTGTGTGTGTGTGTGTGTGTGTGTGTGTGTTATTAAAGAGCACGGAATTTTTCTGTTTTATTATCTTCCTTTTCATTTTCTCCAATCTCCGAATAGTTTTCTTTGTGTGTGTGTTTTTTAATTGCATAAGTTGGATCCATAGCGAGCGCTTTCGACAGAGATACCTCTATCATCCTCAGGCACGTTGTAGAAATTATGTTTTTTCCTAATTATATATATACATATCTTTATCATGATCATGTAGTGGATTTTTATGAATTAGCGGTGATTTTATTGTTGATTTTAGTGGCTTGAAGAATCTGCACGAGTTTATCTGTGGATTTTACGCTGTATCGGCAAGGTAAATACGGTGTGATGAGTTCATTGATTTTTTTAGATCAGTTATATATTGGGGTTGTCACTTGTAAGATTATGGGACGAAGTGGGAAGTCAGGTTTATGGGGTTTTATGTTGCCATATAAGCATCCGGGTTTATAATCTCCAATTATTAGAGGGAGTTTTAGATTGCATTATTCGCTGTGATAAGTTTATTTACTTATGTTTTTAAGCCATTTACTGAGCTTTTGTTAACTTTCTTAAATTTTTTAGGATCATCTAAGATGGATTGAAGTTTACAAAAATATTCAGTTTTATTAAGTAATACATACATGTTGATTTTTCCCCCTTTTCTAACAATTTAGTTTGGGTGTTTTCCTAGTTGGTTGACAGCATTTTTAAGTTATCGGTTAAAATAGTTTTAGATGTTTGGAATCTATTTGTCATGGCCTCAGCCCTTAGTATATCTTTAATTCCTGGATGCGTAGTGATTTTCTGTTCTTTTTCTAGGTTACCAAGATGTTGTGAAGGAACATAACTGGCTATACACCGGTTACAAACTGTATATATATATTGGACTGTTTGGCAGACAGCGGCAGACAAGCAGTCGCAGTAAGACGGATAGTCTTACGTGTTGATTATCAGACTTTCTTCCCCATACTTGTTACTATGTACTTCTATTTACCTTAGGCGAGCAGCCTTACGTTTCTGTATTATAAATAAACCCCATTACACATACCACTCGGTGTAACTCACGTTTGTCTTTATTTCCTAAGTATTTAGGAATATAACAATGGCGACGAAAGGATGTTCTTTCTCTTAACAGAGATAAATTACCGTACCAAGGACTGTGTACAATGCAAGGATTTTTTGTTTTACGAAAAAAACAAACTACACAAGGATTTTTGACCACGTGCGTCAATGAATTTAAAAATTTTTCCTACCTAAAGTAGTGAAAAGTACGGATTTTTCTTCGTAAAGAACTCACAAGAAATTATAGAAACATGTTCAAGGTAAAGTGGAATTTATATTTATTTTGACAAGTAAAAAAAAAAAAAAAAAAAAAAAAAAAATGGTCGCAAGTTGAATTCGAAACTACACTAAAGGATTACGAGTTTCGAAAGAAAAAATATAAATACAACGACTATTGTACCATTTTATGCCACGTGGGAACGGCAGCCATATATTTTTTTTTTTTTTTGGAAAATTAATTGTTTGTTATTGCCTTTATATAAATAATTGGAACTATTTGTCGTGGGAAGTAAGAAATATTTTGTGTATGAACTTACGTTGTTGAAAAAAAAAAAAAAAAAAAAAAAAAAGAATTATTTTACAAAGCCTGTTGAATTACTATGGATGAACTTTGTTGAAACGTGTTGTGTCTGCATATTGCTACTAATTTACGATATACGTAAATTTACGATTTTTCTTTGGAATTATTGTGTAGAATTCGAAAAGACATTTTTGTACTAGAAGCTAACATGGAACAATTAGCAGAGTTAACTAAGGCTCTAGCCCTTAGCATCCAGGAACAGACAAAAATGACTCAACAATTTTTAGCGCAACAACAACAACAACAACAACAAATTCAACAACAACAGCTACAGCAACAGCTGCAACAACAACAAGAAAGAACACAAAAAACTTTAGAGGCACAACAAGAACAAACAAACATACTACAACGACAAATGTCGACACAGCAAAAGAATTTAGAAAAGCTAATTCTAACGTCGACCGGGAAGAAGACTAATTTTTCTGCCGAGGGTATTTCAAATTCACTAACGGAATTTCGTTACTCCCCGGATACTGGTGTTACTTTCCCTGCATACTACAGAAGATACGAAACAATTTTTACGAAAAGATGTTTAGACTGGACCGATGAGGAAAAAGTTACCCTGCTACTACAAAAACTGGGTACTGATGAAAACACCAAGTATGCAAATCTAATTCTACCAAAAAAACCGGAGGAGGTTTCGTTCGAGGAAACAATTAGTACCTTGTCGAAAATATTTGATAAAAGGGATAGCCTATTTCACTCTAGATATAAATGTTTGAACATTCAGAAGGCAGAAGCTGAAGACTATCTAGAATATGCTTGCACTGTGAACTGTTTATGCGAATCATTTAAATTGAATGAAATTTCCGCAGACCAATTTAAATGTTTAATCTTTGTACAAGGTCTCACAGCACCAAGGGACAAAGATATACGTTCACGGATCCTAACAATTATGGAGGCGGATCCTAACATAACATTGCAAAAAGTCACTGAAGAGTGTCAACGTCTGATTAACATAAAGAAAGACAACACTCGCATTGAAGAGAAAAATATTTTTAAGGTGCAGCAAGTAAAAAGGCAAGGGACCACAAGAAAGTCCAGGTTCCAAGAACACAGGATCCTTAAAGGATACAAAGACCCAAAGCTAAAGTGTAAATGTTGTGGTAGTTTAAAACACAACAATAAGACCTGCTGGTTTAGGAACAAAATATGTTATGAATGTGGTCTCAGAGGTCACAAGGGAACATACTGTGCCCAGAAGAAAAGACAAGGGACCGATAATGTAAATACGCTTCGCATGAATAAAGAAAAAAGCTGCGAAAGACGGAAATATGTTGATGTTCGGATAAATGGACATCTGGTTACATTGCTTCTGGATAGCGGTGCAGATATTAGTATTATAAATGAAGATATATGGAAAAGGATAGGTCGACCTGAATTAACGAAAACCAGAAAGACGGCGAGAAGTGTGTGCGGCAAAAGATTAGAGTTCAAGGGAGAATTAAAATGCAAAGTGACATTCGCTAACCAGACTCATAAATCCAAAGTGTACGTCGTACCAGGAAAGAATACATGCCTGTTTGGGGTAGATTGGATTGTCCTGTTTAATTTATGGGAGAAACCCATAAATTCGTTTTGTAACGTTTTAACTGCAGAAAAAGCAAACCAAAGGGAAGACTTCCTGAAGGATTTGAAAACTGAATTTCCCAATGTTTTTGCCGAAGGACTAGGACTCTGTATTAAGACAGAGGCAAAATTTGAATTAAAGAAAAATGCCACTCCAGTATTCAAACCTAAAAGGAATGTGCCTTTTTCAGCGATGGACGCAATCGAAAAAGAGTTGGATAGACTTCAACAACTGGAAGTCATTGAAAAAGTTAACCACACAGATTGGGCAAGTCCAACCGTGTATGTAAAGAAAAAAAATAACAGAATAAGGGTCTGTGGAGATTTTTCAACGGGTTTAAATGACTGTCTATTGGACCATAATTATCCCCTTCCGTCCGCAGAAGATCTGTTCTCTAAGCTTAACGGAGGAAAAATTTTTTCTAAGATAGACCTCTCAGATGCTTACTTGCAAATTAAGATCAGCGATGAATGCTCCAAATACTTAGGCATAAATACTCATAAGGGCATTTTTAAGCTAAAGAGGCTTCCTTTTGGATTAAAGGTTGCTCCTGCTATTTTCCAGCAAATTATGGACACGATGCTGGCAGGGTTGGAATTTTCAATGGCCTACCTTGACGATATCCTAATTAAAAGTGAAAATTTGCAAGATCATAAGAAGCATGTAAAAGAAGTATTCAAAAGAATACAGGAATTTGGTTTTAAATTGAGCCCAGAAAAATGCGATTTTTTTATGAAAAAAATTAAATATCTAGGTCAAATAATCGACAAAGAGGGTCGAAGACCGGATCCACAAAGGACTGAAGCAATTGAAAAGATGCCTGCTCCAGATTCAGTGACAAAATTAAAATCGTTTTTGGGATTAATTCAATACTATGCAATTTACATCCCTAACATACATAATTTAAGAGCTCCTCTTAACGAGTTACTGAAAAAGGGTGTTAAATGGAACTGGAATAAGGAATGTGAATCTGCTTTCCAAAATATCAAAAGATGTCTACTGTCAGACTTAGCATTGGCACATTTCAATCCAGAAAAGGAACTAATACTAGCAACGGACGCCAGTGATTACGGTGTTGGCGCTGTATTACTTCACAAGTATGAGGATGGTAGGACAAAAGCTATCGCCCATGCTTCAAGAACGTTGGTTGCAGCGGAGAAAAATTACAGCCAAATTGAAAAAGAGGCGCTGTCGATAATATTTGGAATTACAAAGTACAATCGATTTCTCCATGGACGATCTTTTATTTTGCAAACCGACCATAAACCCCTACTTACCATATTTGGATCAAAGAAAGGCATTCCCACACATACTGCGAATCGATTACAGCGATGGGCTGTAACCCTCTTAAACTATCAGTTTAAGATGGAACATGTATCCTCAAAAAAGTTAGGACACGCAGATGCATTATCACGGTTGATCCCTAAAAGAAGCGAAAGTTTCGAAGAAACGGTAATTGCTGCGCTTAAAGACGAAAGTGAATGTACAAGTTCAATGTGTAATATGATACGTGAACTTCCGGTAACTTTCGAAAAAATAAAAAAAGAGGCAGTAAATGACATTTTCATTAAGAAAATGAAAAATCAATTGGGATGGATAAAAAAAAATAAAAAGGTAGATCAAACAACGCCTTTTTCCATCTGTGAAGATGTGCTCATGTATGGTGAGAGGATCGTAATTCCACTAACGTTACAGAGGAAAATTCTGAAGGAATTTCATACAGGTCATCCGGGCATTTCGAGAATGAAATCCCTTATGAGAGGATATGTGTACTGGCCTGGTATGGACAAGGAAGTTGAAAAATGTGTCAAGACATGCAGAGGATGTCAATTAGCAGCTCGAGATCCTCCAGTAAAAACGACGCCATGGCCAAAGACGGACCTACCCTGGTCACGTCTGCATATTGATTATGCGGGACCTATAAATGGTTATTTTTACTTGATTATTGTAGATTCTTTTTCAAAATGGCCAGAAATATTTAAGTTTAGACATCCAACAGCAAAAAACACTGTGAGTGCGCTTAATGAAATTTTTAGCCGTTTTGGAGTGCCAAAAACCTTAGTGAGCGATAATGGAACAGCATTTACTGCTCATGAATTCAAAGAATTCTGTGACTCACTAAATATTCTACATATGACAACACCTGTGTACCATCCACGATCGAATGGGTTGGCCGAAAAATTTGTAGATACGTTTAAAAGGGCACTTAAGAAAAATCTTACGACGGACACAGACGAACAATGTATTCAAACATTTTTAGCAATTTACAGGGTGACACCAAATCCTAATAATAATGTCAATTCTTCCCCGGCTGAGCTAATGTTTGCAAGAAAGATAAGATCTGTCTTCGATAGGCTGCTACCAGAGAAAAAGAAAGTTTTCAAAAAAGAAAACCTTAATACCAAGTGCTTCTCCCCAGGTGAAAATGTATATTTCAAAAATTTTCAAAATGGACGAAATCAGTGGGTTGAAGGTATTATCAAAAAAAGGATTGGGAGCATGGTCTATACCATCCAAGGATTAAGTTTTGTCTGCAAAAGACACAGAAATCAAATACGTCCCAGACTGTCTCCAAATGTGGAAGAGACACCAATGGAAACATTGTGCGATATTTTTGATATACCAAAACCAGCGTGTGTACCGCAAACAATGAATATTTCGCCTGAACCGACCATACGGGCTGGACAGAAACCTTTACCCCGGGTAACGCTGACCAGAAGGAAAAGCGCAAGAAAGAGAAAAGTTACCAGGAGATTAAGCCCTGACCCTAAAAGGAAGAGGTATTTAAGCTAAAATCAGGAAGATTTCAGCTTCAGGGGGAGGTGTTGTGAAGGAACATAACTGGCTATACACCGGTTACAAACTGTATATATATATTGGACTGTTTGGCAGACAGCGGCAGACAAGCAGTCGCAGTAAGACGGATAGTCTTACGTGTTGATTATCAGACTTTCTTCCCCATACTTGTTACTATGTACTTCTATTTACCTTAGGCGAGCAGCCTTACGTTTCTGTATTATAAAGAAACCCCATTACACATACCACTCGGTGTAACTCACGTTTGCCTTTATTTCCTAAGTATTTAGGAATATAACACAAGAGTTTCGTATAAAAGTTCTATTTCGACCTCTTTATTTTGGTGGTTGTAAGAGCTAAATAAATGAAAATTGGGTTTGAGTGAGAGAAATTCTTTTTGGTGCTCCGTTTGTTGTTGGTTAGAAAGTTAGTATAATTTTGTGTTTTTTTTTGGGGGGGGGGAATAATATAATAACTCAAGGGCTTCAGAGTTATAGTCATTGATAAGTTCATGGGCAATGGCAATTTTCCGCTTAATTAAATTAACTCTCAAATTCCGAGTGTTAGTTTCACCTTGAACTGCTGCGTCGTGCAATTTAAATTCAGTATATTAAGGCAGCATCTTCTCATTACAAACAAATGTTATTGAGGAGCACGGAATTCTGTTTTATTATCTTCCTTTTCATCTTCTCCAATCTTTGAATAGTTTTTTTTTGTGTGTTTTTATTTTCCAAATTGTGTAAGTTGGATCCATAGCGAGCGCTTTCGACAGAGATACCTCTATCATCCTCAGGCATGTTGTAGAAATTATGTCTTTTTCTTTTTCCTAATTATATATGTACATATTTTTATCATGGTCATGTGGTGGCTTATTATGAATTAGGTGGGCGGACCTTTTATTATTTTTATGTTATATATAAATTATATTAATTTATTGTATATAGAAGATTTTAAATTTTAAATATGTACATATGTATATATACAATAAATTGATATACTCTATATATAACATTAAATTTTTTTTAAAAATAAATAGATACAAATATTGGTTTAATATTTGGGATCGAGATGATCGGATATAAGGGTTCATTAGGTAGGGGTTAAGTTATGGTTCAAAAGTCATAAAAGTCCAGGTAAGTTTTAGATAAAGAATGAGAGAAGTTGGAGTTTCTAGGATAATGTGTTGGGAGTTGTTACCTGGTTTAATACTCTAGTTTTGGGTGCTTGATATTAGGGGTCAGATTATCAGAGTTCCTAGAGCTAGAAATTGGTATAGGTGTGCACATACACATATATATATATATATATATATATATATAAAGCACAAGTATGCAGATATATACTTACATATATATATATATGTGGGCATACTGAGTCAACTGTGAATGGTTATATAGGTGGAAGTAAAGATAAAAATAATAAAATAATATTAATAAGTATACAACAGACGTATACTTATATGTGTAGAGAATTATAATAGTAATTAGTAAGTGGGGGATAGTTGAATACATGTACAGATAAATGTGTAAATGATAAAAGATAAGTGAATGAATAAGGGGTGTAAGATGGATAGTGGAATATATATATATATATATATATATATATATAATTTAAAGGAGATTAGAACAATCTACTATAGAACAGAGTATATTTTAATGTAATAGTGAAATTACTAGTTTAATTAAAATACAGGAAAGAAAAAGTGCTCGTTATCAATCACATTACTAAATATTATATATATATATATATATATATATATATTCGCGCATATTTTATTGAAGAGGATCTTCGTTCTTCTTTTTATGATCTTTCTTTCGAATTTTTCTTGTTTTCGTACAAGTATTTTTGTTGTGGGATCCAAAGTTCTTATAAAGTCCCTTAGTTTACCGAACGTTTTCGGTCCCAAACGTTTTCGGTCCCGAACGTTTTCGGTCTCTAACACGATAAAGGTGAAGAGGAAGGGGAAAAAAGGAGAAAAAAATTCAAATTAGGCGAAACTACACATAGTAAATTAGTAATAAAACCAGTAAAACGACAAAGAACAAATCAATCAATAAGTAGGATGCACGGGAAGAACAACCCTGACGATGGTCAATCGAGACCGAAAACGTTCGGTAAACTAGGGGACTTTATAAGAACTTCGGATCCCACAACAAAAATACTTGTACGAAAACAAGAAAAATTCGAAAGAAAGATCATAAAAAGAAGAACGAAGATCCTCTTCAATAAAATATGCGCGAATATATATATATATATATATATATATATATAAAGTAAAATATGGTATAATGTATCAAAGGGAGGAGAATATATCAGAAAATAAATAGAAATGCTTGTCTTTCTCTTTCTCCCATTAGTTCTTAGTGTTAGTTCTTGTCTTTCTCTTTATTTCCCACTACCCACGTCTTCAAAGTATTACCCATCTTGCGCCCTTCTCTTATTTTCCACTTCTCCCTCTCTCTCTCTCTCTCTTTCTCTCTCTCTCTTTCTCTCTCTCCCCTCCCTCTATTCTTATCCGTGTCTGGCTTAATATCTTAAACTCCCCCTCGCCCCTACCATCTTCTTATGTTTATTAAATCTTAAAACTTAACTTTTGTCGAATTAGAATTTAAATTCTTCCCCACCTCTTTTTTTTTTTCTTGTGCTTCTTCTAATATCGTTTTTCTTATCATAATAATAATTTCTGTCAAGTCTGATGAAGTTGCTGGGTCGTTGATACGATTTGGTAACCAAAATATATGTAACTAGGCAGATTAAACGGTAATAAAAAAATATATATATTTGTTCTGCAATAGTACTGAGCACTTTCACCAGGTTTTACTAATTACCATTTTTGCTATATATATATATATATATATGTGTGTGTGTGTGTGTGTGTGTGTGTGTGTGTGTGTGTGTGTGTGTGTGTGTGTGTGTGTGTGTGTGTGTGTGTGTCGTGAGAGGGAGAGGGAAAGAGAGAGATTATAATAAAGACACATTCTTACCTGTAATGTTTGTTTGGTTGGTTTTTCGCAATATACGTCATATATGACATCATACCAGATACCATATATGACGTCATATCATATAAACTAGCGTCGAAAATATAGTTGAAATTAATATATATGTATGTGTGTGTGTGTGTGCATTGTGGGCGTGTATGTGTTTGTGTCTGCGAGTGAACTTGATCTACAAATATCTGATGATTTTTTCTGAATGAAACAGTCCGTAAATGTACCGAAATTTTTATTTAGGAAAGATAACAAGGGGAGTGAAATCATGGTCACTGAAATGTAGCATAATAGTGTATCTCTTTTAAGTTATTCTTTATATTTTAGTGGGTTTTTTATGCGTCGACGCATCTCCATAAGTGTCTACTGACTGACTCGGTTAGTCGATCGCTGAAGCTTAAATTTAAAATAAACTTGTCGCCAAACATTCATTCATTAAACATTTTTAGATGCACCCAAGCATGTCTTAACGAGTCTCTGTGTCACACTCAAATATTAAATGCAATTTTAGATACGCTGACGCATCTCCATGTTCGAGACTATGTTCGTCAGTCCATGATTGAAAAAGTCATTTTCTTTACGACCTATGCAGATTGAATAAACACGTCTTAAGAAAGGAACATTTCTTTTTTTGTTCCTGTCTGTTTATCTGTCTGCCAGTCTGTCTGACTGCCTGCCTGTCTGTCTGTCTGTCTGTCTGTATGTCTGTCTGTTTCTCTCTCTGTCTGTATGTCTGTCTGTCTGTCTGTCTGCCTCTCTCTCTCTCTCTCTCTCTCTCTCTCTCTCTCTCTCTCTCTCTCTCTCAGAACACCTCACAATTTTCTGTGACGGCTGAAAATTTTCTTATTATATTCGTAGATTTCCTTTTCCCGAAAAATTTCTTCTGTAAAAACGCACATAACATTTATTGGATATTTCGAATTATTGAAGGAGGATGAGGGAAAAGAAGAGGAGGAGAAGGAGGAGGAATAGGGAAGAGGAAGGTTATTGGTAACATTACAAGATGGGTTTTTTTTTTCTTATTTACGTTTTTGGACTCTTCTTTACCTCATGGTCCTAAATATGACCTTAAACTATATCCGATAGTGAGGCCCCAGCTTGTGAGCTCTGGGGAGTGTGGAGCCACCCTTGAATTGCCATTGCTCCCAGGTCCACTCTGACTCGGAGTGATAGTACCTGTTAGGGTTCCAACTATGGGTTAAATAGAAACCGACTTGAAAAAAATATTCAATTAAAAAATTTTTCTTCAAAATAACTGGATTCGGCATTAAATAACCTGAAAAGGATTGATATGCCGTAAAACAAAAAAACCCAACCAATCTTTACCTCATCCTTATCATATAGTTCGAATTCGAAGATTTTATTGTTGGCATTAGTTTTTCTGGCATTTTTCTAGTTAGAATTCATTCTGGAAAGACATTGGATACGTACAGGAGGTACCACTGAAGGTTGCCAACATCCCAAGTGAAAGTGATTTTTGTGGAGCGAACTGTATACGAACTTGGAACATTCAGGTCGTCAGTCGGTGTCCTTAACCACTTGACCACCGCTACTTCCCAAACAATGCATATTGCCACTTGGGAGTAAGGGGACTACTATTTGGGATCTTGTATAACAAGGGAATGTGGGGAGTTAAGCAGAGAGATGTCACGGTCTGTTCAAATTATTGCAGGTTATTGCCGTCAGGGAAGCAGGAAACCGGGAGATAATTCCAAAGTCTCGTAATCCGATAAAGAAACTATTTTCTAATTTTCAACTTCTGTCGACGCATAGAAAACATAAAAAAAACATTAAAAAACATTTTTAAAAAACTATAAAAAAACATAAAAAGCAAACATTAAAAAACAGTGTGTATGACCCCTCCTCCCTTTTACGAATTTTTCCGTTCTTATCTCTTCCTCTCACTACCACCACCTCTCCGTTTCTTCCCGCTTTCTCTATATTTCTCCTCTAGTTTTTTTCTTATTAAATTCTCTATTTCTCCCCTCTACCCTATATTCTCACCACCATCTGTCTCTCCATTTCTTTCCTCCATTTGTTTCCCTTCTCCCTTCTCTAACTACTCTTCCCTCGCCTCCATCCATGTTCCATCAATCAATATTCCCTATATCTCCACACGTTCTTCTTCACGTCTCTCCCCTCTACCATTTCTAATATCCCTCATCTCTCTCTCCTATCTCTTCGTTTGTCTCTCTATCTATTTTTCTCTATCGTCTCTCTGATACTTCTGTCTTTTACTCTCTCTCCTTGCTGTTTTATTTCTATCACTTGTTCCTTTCTCTCTTTTTCGTAACTATATTTATCTCTCTCGTCTTTGACTGTCTCTCCTCCTTCTCTCTCGCTATTTCCTCTCTTTCTTCCTTGTCTTTCTTCCTTACCTCTGTTTCTCTTCTTTTGTCTTTTTTAACTAACTCTCGCTCTATCATTTCTCTCTTTCTCTATTAAGTCTTTCTCCCCCCTCTCTCTATCTCTCATATATAAATACAATTATACACACACTCTCTCTTACATACACACACACATATATAAGCATAAATATATGCACATATATTCGTTGTTTATTTATTGTACTTATATATATGAAATAGTTATTCTCAGACATGTGCTTCGCCGTATCTACGGCTCGCCAGCGAGGTGGACTATATCGAAGCTGGAACTCAGAACTAATAAATCATATCGATTTTAATTATCGTTAATGATAACAAAAATCGACTAAACTTTAAAACAATAAGAATAGCACGTAATTTTAACAGAACTATAGTGTAGTTGTATGCACACCTGATCATATGCTCTGTGATTCTGGATGGGAGGCTCAATACAGTTAGATATAGCAAGACACGTTTTCTTTGTATATGTATCTGATCTCTATCTGCCCTATCTCCTTTCTCTATATTGTCTTACTCTCTCCCCCTCTCTCTCTCTCTCTCTCTCTCTCTCTCTTATGTCGTTGATCCATTGTCTCTATTTTGTCTCTCTGTGCCACTCTATTTAGTCTTTTTTCTCCATTTTCTTCTTTATATGTGTATCTTGTCCTTCTCTCCTTTGTATCCCCTTTCCCACGTCTCTCTCTCTCTCTCTCTCTTGTTTGTCTCTACCATATCTTTGATCTCTCCCACTTTTATCTCTATCTCGTTTTTGTCCCAACTTTTTATGGAAGTCGCTGGAAAGAAGGCATGAAGCTACTTGCTGTAAGGCCTGCAGTATTAATGCTGGAGTCCCTCAAGGGTCAATCCTGGGCCCAACTCTCTTCCTGATCTACACAATGACCTCCTTAAACACATACTAAATTCATTCGTTGACATCTATGCTGATGACACGACCATCTACGGCAACACATCAAAGGCTGTAAATGACAAACTTTTCTCTGATTCTCTCTCCTCTGATCTCGAGCGCATGGTTCAGTGGGGGAAGACGTGACTGGTTACCTTTAATGAATCTAAAACCAAACTCCTATCTTTACATCATCAACGCTCTGATCCCCATCTGGCATCAATTGAAATGGGTGGCTCTCGTCTAGGAGAAGCCCCGTGTTTTGACAAGCTTCTGGGTTTGTCCTTTACTCCTGATCTGAAATGGAGCACGTACATCAAGTCTGTTGCCAAGGTTGCGGGAAAGATTATGGGATCCTTCTACCGCTCCAGAAGATATCTCACTAATGATGCAATTCTCTATCTATATAAAAGCCAAGTACGTCCAAGGATGGAATACTGCTGCCATATCTGGGCAGGAGCTGCTAAAACAGCCTATCCTGCCTTGACAGAGTACAAAATAGACTTCGTGGCTTAGTGGGGATGCTCTTTTCTCTATCTTGCAACCTCTCTCCCACAGAAGAGACGTTGCGAGCCTGTCTTTGTTTTATCGTTATTTCCATGACAGGTGCTCGTCTGAACTCCAATCTCTGGTCCCCCTCGCCAATCTTTCACGAAAAACACCCGTCTAGCTGAATCCACTGTGAAAAATTTTCCCCACTCTTTATCTGTGCCTAAATCAAAACGTGGATTCCATGAATAAAACTTCTTTCTTAGAACTGCACGCCTGTGGAACTCTGTTCCGTCTGCCTGCTTCCCACCTGACTACAACTTGGATGTGTTCAAGTCCAACGTTAACAAATTCCTAATGAACCGCCCCTTAAGTAAACACTTCATCAAATCTCCACACTAACGTACTGTACTTGCTATAACCCTTATCCCTGAGTGGCTTCCAGACCTTGATAAGTCGTGACCACCGTGTAAAAAAAAAGCTAACAAGAACAAAAGCTGATTTTCACAAAGACAGAAGATGCTTATTGTTCTTAATCAATTTCATTGTTGCACTTTTTTAACGTCATCCCCTCTCCTTGTCTCTATTTTATCTCTCCCATGTCTCTTTCTCTCACTGTCTCTTTTATCATTCAAACAATACCGTGTTATATGGTTAAGTATTAGTTTTACTCATTTAAAACTACTTTAAAGCTTCACCGCTCACTCATTTTGCGACCAAATTTCAAACAATTTTACAGTTCTTAGGTCACTTTCTCAGCTATATTTTGATATGAAAATTTTCAATTTTCATTCATTAAAACAAAAGTTATAATAAAATTACTGGTGTTCAAAAGTTCTGAGAATAAATAAGGAACGTTAGAGACGTTTTTTTTTCTGATTGGCTGTTGGTTTCCATTGCAACTTTTTGAACATTGATGTTTAGAGACGATTTCTTCTTACAACAGCAAATTTTTCGTCGTCGACCACTTCATAAATTATAGCGGTAATGTCGCTCGCATGCCATCTTATTTCGGTTATATAGAGAGAGTTAACAAAAGTGCTGCCCGTTAGCATGTAAGGGCTGATAATCTTTCGCTTACGACGTCGCCTGTTAATTCTTTTTACTCTCTTTTTTTTACCCTTCTTTCTGTTTATTAACTTAATTGCGTTTTTTATTTGATTTTTTTTATTTAGTCAATTTAAGAAGTTGGTAAAAATTTTTATGGATTTTTGACAATGCGTATGATATTGAACACGAAAAGAAAATATTATTTCAAAGCAAAGCCTGGAAAAATCATGGATTACCTAGAAAATGTGAGCATGAAAAGTAATATGGTTAAGAATAAACTTAGAAAAGTAAAAGGACTAGTTGTTACAGCTGGAAAAGAAAAAGACAAGATATTCTAGTAAAAAATATAATAAATTCATAACTTAAAATATTGCAGCATTAAGAATGTATATATAATGTTAAATTTAATTTTTTTTTTAAATCAATGCTGCAATATTTTAAGTTAAATTTATTATATTTTTACTAGAATAGCTTGTCTTTTTCTTTTCCAGTTTTATAACTAGTCCTTTTATTTTTCAAGTTTAATCTTAGCCATATTACTTTTCATGCTCGGATTTTTCCATGTAATTCATGATTTTTCCATGTAATTCATGATCTTTCCATGTAATTCATGATTTTTCCATGTAATTCATGATATTATTAAAAATGTAATTCTTCTTTATCTGCCTCTTTAGAATGTTGAACTTGATGGTAATTGATAATTTCAAAAAATAACTCTGCTAAGAAAGATTTCACCTTCTCTGATATAAAATAAAACATATGCTATAGTTTGATCTGAACATCGGATAATATTTCCCGTCTCACTATATGTTTATTTTTAATTTACGTATGTTAAATTTGCAATCGCAACAAAAAAATTATTCAAAATTAGTTGATTGATTTTTTTAATTGACCGTTTGAAAAGTTTGAAAAATTTGAAAAGTTAGAAAAATTGAAAAAGTTTGAAAAATTTGAAAATTTTGAAAATTTTGAAAATTTGAAAAAAAAATTTAAATTTTAAAAATTTGCGCAAGAATAATTTTATTCAGTGGAGATTAATTTTTCAATTCTTTTTCATCTCAAACAAGTCGTATTGCTACTTTGTCGTAAGTGGTTAATATTTGGGATCATATCTAAAAGGAGATTTTCGGAAGTTACGTCATGAGAAGGTTTCTGTTCCTATAAAATTGCATATTTTGTAGGTTAACACATGCAGGAAAGCAGGAAACGGGAGGGAATCCCAAAGTCTCGTAGTCAGAGGAAAAAACCTTTAGTCTTCAATTTCCGTCGATACCCGAAAAAAAAAAGAAAAGTTCGAAAAAAGAAATCATTAAAATAATAGGTTTTTCGGCGTCTAGGAATCTCAACAGAAGTGGTGGGATTTTGCTGCTTGTCAGTTTGGTCATAAATATGTACGTTGAGGTGACAAAATCCCAATGAATTAATCAGAGCACATTCCATTAAATTACTTGTAAAACAAGCGCAGGGATGCAATATTGCGACGATGGTACAGGGTTTGAAGATTAACCGAGAATGCTGGACTTCGAGTGGAGACTTTTTTGGGGGGGGGCTCTGTCCAAGATGGAGAGATTAACGATAGATGCACTAGTTAAAATATGGAAACAATAATCCATGTATGGATGAATGGTAACTATGTAGAAGTATAGGATACTCCCAGGTGTGCAATTGTCTAGCATGGTAGAGAGTGCCCACTTTCTTAGCAGCAGTTTTGCCAATGTCGTCAATGTTCCTTGCGAATATCAAGCCAAGAAGCTTGAAAAATGCACTTTGAGGAAATGTACTGTTTTGTTATATAGCATTATATTCATTGTTAAGATCAAGGTCTAATCGAAACAACTATACTATGCAAGTCAAGGAAGTGAAAAGATATATTATTTACATATTATTTACATATAAATTTATATTATATATTTATATTATATATTAAAAAGTGAAAGGATATATTACATATTATTTACATATTGTACGGAACGAATAAACCGTTCGAACTGTATGAAATCCACACTGAATAGCGAAGCTAGAAAAATCCATTTTCAATGTCAGCATCAATGATGAGATCTAATCTGGACCTTTTGGATAGGAGCAAAGTGTAGTATCTGTTCCGATTATACACTTCTTTTTTTGTCCTTCGTCAGTAAAAGAATAATTCTTCTAGACTGAAGCAATTATATTTTGCTCAAATCCAGATTGCCCTTTTCTAGGAACTAGATGTTCCTCACATTAAAAAATGGCGACGTATGTAATTCTGCCGTCGTAGGGAGACCAGTAGAGAGGAATAAAGAAGCGCAACTTCTCCGTCAAAATAAAAACGATCGTTTTATTATCTTTACTCGTTTATGAAGATCGACACATCGTCTTCTATTGCCTTCATCCTAATCCTAAGCCTAACACTTTCCTAAACGCGACGGGGTGGCTTGACGTATTTTAGTTGCGTCGGCTGAATAAACTATCAAATAGTTGTGAAAAGCTTATCTACGGGTTGGTAGCAGGGAATGTTCAGGTGAGAAAATAGTTGTACACGTTTTGCATATGTGAAACATTAGTAGCAACGAGAACGTTTATGAGTCATATATATATATATAACTACTTCATTTACTCACATAAAATTAATATACGAAAGTATAAATTTATGCGTAAACTTTAAGTATTTACTTCAAAAGTGCTCAATACGTAGGCAGAGCTAGTTAGTAAGTTATAAAATATATATGGCGATTAAGCTACACTGAATATTCAGTGTAGCTTAATCACCATATATATTTTATAACTATATATATATAATATATATATAACTATATATATATATAATATATATATATATATATATATATATATATATATATATATATATATATATATATAGTATCTAGAAGTTTTACATAAAAAAATATTAAATAAAAATAAAGAATGCACTTTAAATTCTCGGAAAAAAAACTAAATTTAACCTATCGCAGATTTAGCACCTACATGATCCGACTTCTAAAATGTTTAAAATTACAAAAGATAATTCAACTATATAAGGATAAAAAAAAAGCCTTAACTAAAATTGTTAAAATAAATAGACTTAGCTCTTGCATAAGCCAACTTCTCAAAAGTCTACAATTATAAAGCAGGATTTAACTATATAAGGATGGAAACAAAACCTAAACTAACATTTTTGAAATAGAAAACGAGGATCCTTAACTGCCTACCATGTAGCTGTTCCGGAGACTAAAAAACAGCACAGCTCTAAAATACATGGTTCTCCATATATATAACGTTATTGAATCTATACATTATAAGTAGGGTTGTGACTAAAGAATATTCTTTTTTTGACTCTCGAGTATACATCAGTTAATATCTTCTGTGTTTTAGATAGAGTGATGTGGTTCTCAGTTGATTAACTATCTAACTGTCGGATATATACGCGAGAGTCCAAACATTTAAAAGAATACTCTCCTGTCAGAGCCCTAATTAAAAGTAAACATTTGTTTATGGACGTTCGTATATATATATATATATATATATATATATATATATATATATATATATATATATATATATAGTAGTAAGTTATAAATTATATATGGCAATTAAATTATATATATATGCATGTATATATATATATATATATATATATATATATATATATATATATAGTCGTATTTATAGTATTCCGAATTTTACTGGGTTTATATAGTTGAAAATTCGGTAATCGTTCATATACCAAAAAGTTTTAAGTTAAAAAGAGATGACTTAAACTGTAAGCTACAAAATTATCATATTTTATAATTGAGCATTTATATATTGTTTTAACAAAAACAAAGACTTCAAATAATATATTGATAGTAACAAATAGTGTATTTCATCGTTAATTACAATTGTTTCAAGACTAGTCAGGCAAATTCAAACATTATCTCGTTTGAAAATTTTCACAAGAACAGCTTCTCGTCAAACATATTGAATAAAAAACACTTTAACAATGAACAATATGGAATCCATTTCCCTTATAAGGAAAAACATGAGAAAATATTTTACCTACATCTTATCCTTCCAAAGTTTTTTTTAAAAAGATTGAGATATATATATATATATATATATATATATATATATATATATATATATTTAGTAGAAATGGCAGTTAATAAAAACCTGAAGAAAGTGCTCAATACTGTTGTAGAGCAAATATGCGTTTTATTTTTCATTACCGTATTTTTCTGTTAAGTTACATTATTGTTTCAGCTACCCGGCCGGTTTCTGTAAAAGTCTGAGGAAGCTACAGACGGCCAAAAAACGGCTGGGTAGCTGAAACAATAATGTAACTTAACCGAAAAATACGGTAAAAAAAAATAAAACGTATATATATATATATATATATATATATATATATATATATATATATATATATATATATATAGCTTACTGGCTATTTTTGTCTTTTAGCTTACTAGCTAGATAGATAAATACATACATAGAAAAGGGGAGAGAGATATATATATAGAGAGAGAGTCTGGTCCGACAGGGAGATTCTAGCTAATCTCTTGCTGCGGGCTGTATTATAAATGCTAATGAAATCAAATGGCTTTACTCGAAGGCTTGCTTCAAGATAAACAACCTGAACAACCTGCACTTCCACACTTATCTTATAAGTTTCCAGTCGAGTAGATATCACAAAAGTTATCAAAGTGAATCAAAATTTCCTCAGCGATATCAAACGCCTAACTTCATCTCAGCCAGAGACAAAACTACAGTTTTGGACCAGACAGATAGAAAACGGAAGCCCTTCTAAATGACAATCATAGGTAATAGCAGTATTCCATCTTAAGACTGATTTGGTACTGATGCATGTTGAGTATTGTGTCAAGGGTTTGGGGCGATCGAAAGATCCAATCTGCTTTCTAACGACCTTGGCAACAGATTTGATATAAGTGAAAGTCTTGTGGAATCAAAGTCAGACGTTGGAGATTATCAAGGATATATATATATATATATATATATATATATATATATATATATATATATATATATATATATATTAATGACAAGCTGTTTTGGACCCTCCTTCCCGGTTCAAAAAACATGCTATCTCTAGTCAAAAACACACAACCGCAAGAGTGGTGCGATAGAATGTTGTTATCGTAAGATGTGACTACAAAACTGACCCTGTAATCTGCGAATATAGAGTAGGGCAATACTACCTTGTGTGCTCTCTACCATCCAACTATTGTAGCTTGAAATATCTTGCAGAATACAACACTAACGCAAAAGACTGCCTAAAATATTAGAAACTGTTGTATGACTACATGTTTCAAATGTACGCAAAGACAATGGAGAACGCGCAGATAACCAAAAAAAAAAGTACAATGAGGAGAACAAGACGACATTGCGGACCATATTCTCTCTCTCCATCTCTCTCTCTCTCTCTCTTTCTCTCTCTCTTTCTTTCTCCCTATCTATCTTTCTTTCTTTCTTTCTATCATTCTATGTACGTTTCTATCTTCATCTTATATATATATATAAGGTAATATGCGGCAATATATTTATAAGTTTCTACTGTTATGATATAGGGAGTATGATCATAAGGGAGCGGTCGGAGATTAGGGTGGCAATGACTATGAGTGCGTATAACTTGATGCAAAAGGTTAAGTAAACAGATTGATGTCAAAGTGGAGGAGTAAGGAAACGATTACTACTTATGAGAATAGTAAAAATATACCAAATTATAGTAGGGTAATTATAATAGTACGAAAGATAATAGTATTGAAAATTATAATAATAGTAGTAATAATAAAGCTGAAAATAAAATAGAAGTAAAATTGAAGATGAAAATAAAGATGAAATAAAGACAAAATTAAAGATAAGCATTAAAAATAAACATTAAAGATAATATTACCAATAGTTGTGATAGAAGTGAATTCAGTTTGCCTTTATTCCATTATTAAATAAATGATCCATTCTATATCTACGAATATATAGTTTTGTGTCTTCATTTCATACTCTTGTTGTCCTATTATATATATATATATATATATATATATATATATATATATATATATATATATATATATGGTTTTCATCTTGCTATACCTACAGCTAATATACTAACTATAATATCATACAGGATTACCGAATCTCTCGACAACGGTTTTGCTTGTAGAGTAATAGCGCTTGGCATATTCAAGGTTTTTGATAGAGAATGGCATAAAGGTCTACTTCACAAGATTTCCAACAACGGAATAGCTGGAAATTTCCTCTTCATTATTAAATCCTTTCTCTCTGATAGGCTTATAAAAATAGTCATCGATGGGCAGAAATCAGAAGCTCATAGTATCAACGCTGGCGCCCCTCAAGTTCCATCCTAGGCCCAGCTCTCTTCATCAATGATCTCCCAAATCACATTCTTAGATAATTCGTAGACATTTATGTAGACGACACCACAATCTATGGCAACACTTTAAACGACCAAGATCTTTCTGATTTTCTCTCTTCTGATCTTAACTACGTGATGCAATGGCGAAAATGTGGATGGTTAGTTTTAATGCATTTTCTCTTTTTTTATAATCATCATTCTGACTCCCACCCATCTCCATTTTAAATTAACGATTCTCGTCATGGGGAAGCAGCATGTCTTAACAAGCTTCTAAGACTGATATTCACTTCTGATCTGAAATGGAACACATGCATCAAATCTGTTGCCAAAATTGCTGAAAAAAATTGTCATTCCACTTCAGTATGTATCTAACTGCCGATACAATTCTCTATTTGTTAAGACCTAAATACGTCCTTAAATGATATAGTGTTGCCGCATCTAGGCAGGGGTTGCTCAGCGCGCCTTATCCTGCCTTGATAGAGTTTAAAATCGGCTTCGACATTTAGTAGACGATGCCCCTTTTCTCTTCCCTGCAATCTCTTTCCTACAGAAGAGACGTTGTGAGCCTTTTTCTGCTCTATCGTTATTTTCATGGTAAGTGCTCATCTGAGCTCCAATTTATCGTCCCCCTTGCCAAATTTTCACAAAAAAAACCACTCAACTAACTACAACTACTATTAACAACTTTCTTACTATCTGTGTCTTATTCCAAACACATATTCCATGAACAAAACCTTTTCCTAGAATTGCTCGCATGTAAAACATTGTTTCATAAGCCTGCTTCCTAGCCGATTACAATATGGCAGCCTTCAAATTCACTGTAAACAAGTTTTTGTTGAGCAGTCCCTTAAATGATCCAAATTCTACCCAATATTCACCGTTAACGATTACTAATCTATCATCTTACATTTTTTTTTTTTACTTAAGAGTCGCCATTTATCAAAGCCCGACCACTCGAGGCTAAGGATTAATGAATTTAAGGTGATAGTTTAGTAATCGTTAATGGTGCAATTGGGTAGAATTTAATTATTTATGGAGATGACGCAACAAGAAATGGTTATATTGGATTTGAAGGCTACTATGTTGTATTCAACGAGAACGCTGGACAGAAGTGTTTCAAAGTTCTGGGAAAGAAGCTTTGTTCATGGAATCAGTGTTTAGATTTAGGCATAGATAGAGAATGGGGAAATCGTTTATAGTGGTTGTAGCTAGTCATTAGACTCATATCTTCGAGTGGTCTTCAGGCCTTCATAAGTGGTGACTCACTTGTAAAAACACAATATCTCAGTTGTATCAATTCAGATAAAAATGAAATGTAATAAGTCCTCAGACGTACCTCTCCATTGTACAGTATATCGATACACTATGGCTGACTGGGATAGTTTTCGTACATTTATATCGGATCTTCCTCTGCGTTCCATGTTTAAAAAGAATGTGTCGTCTATAGTATCATACCTGACGGAATGGTTAATTGTAGGTATAGACAATTTCATACCCTTGAAAAAGTTCCAGCAAAAACCTAACAGTCAGCCATGGTTTTCTCCAGAATGTGCTGCTGCTATTGCGCACAGAAATCACTTTTTCCACTGCTTCCAACGTAATAGATGTATGGAAACTAAAGCCGCTTTCAGGACTGCCAGCAACGATTGTAAGAAAGTAATAAAGAATGCAAGAGAGTTATATGCTCAGTCCATCAAGTCCAAAGTAGCTGATGCAATTCTCTATCTATATAAAGCCAGATACGTCCAATGATGGAATACTGTTGCCACATATGGGCAGGAGCTGCTAGAAAAGACTTGTCCTGCCTTGAAAGGGTTCAAAATAGACTTCGCGGCCTGGTAGGAGATGTCCTTTTCTCTTCGCTGCAACCTCTATCTCACAGAAGAGATGTTGCGAGTTTGTCTCTGCTTTATCGTTATTTTCATGGAAAGTGTTAGACTGAGCTTCAATCTATCCCCCCCTCGCCAAACTTTCACAAGAAACACTCGTCTAGCTAAAAACACTATCAATAATTCCCCCACTCTTTATCTGTGCCTAAACCTAAACATAGATTCCATTATCAAAGCTTCTTTCTTAGAACTACACGCCGTCTATAACCTTCTTTCTTAGAACTGCACAGCCGTCTATAATATGGCTGTTTTCAAGTCCAACGTGAACAAGTTTCTGATGAGCCGTTCCACTTAAGTTAACAAATTTACCGAACTTTCATTACTATCGATTACTATATTGTCCTTTTGACCACTGTTCACTCTTTAACCCTTATCCTTGAGTGGCCTATCGGCCTTGATAAGTGGTGACGCCTATATAAAAAAGCAATAATATCTACAAGCAATAATAGGCATTTTAGCATCGTGTCACAAACGCGAAAGAGTTTATTAAATAATTACCATTTATAAGGTCATATCGTATTCGGCGGGGGAGATTATTGGATTACAATTTACGAAATTCTCATCTGACAGAAATGTGGGAATCTTTTTGACTGCTGCGAAGCAAGCGCTAGAGAACTCATCCCACACACCATGGTGTCTGTATTAAATTTGATCTGAATGAGAAAAAAAAGCAGATCTCTGTGTGGGTCACAATTTTTATGATATAAAATTAACATTTCTTGGTGTAGATAACACTCAATTAACGACAATGTTTTTTTTTTTTTTTGTTTTTTTTATTTGTTTTATTAAGGTTGTTCGTAACCTCCACGCGGTCTTTTCGATGAATATCTGATCACTAAGAACAATTATAAAAAAGCCAGACAAATTAATCAAATCAAACATATGGGAATTTGCCGATTATTTTGATTTAATGATTGAATTTGGAATTGGTGCACCATTCATCGTATGAGCCAGTGTGTTGACCATACTGAGAGGATCTTATTTGGCTTGGAATATGTGATTTGAAATGTTACCAAGACAAGATATTAAAAATTAGTACTAATCAGTTATGGGGCAGCCGGAAAGAATGAAGAAGAAAAGAAAATAATGGTCACTATTCTCTTTATATGGCTACGAGTTTGTCAAGTTTGTCACGTGATATGTAAATTAGGTGCTCTGGTTAGGAATAAAAAAAAACCCTGAGTTTTGAGAGACTGGAAAATTTTGCTTTGAATGTTGAAGAAGAAAGTCTTGTGAACAGTGAGTCGAATTTTGAAGTTGAGAGTTTAGACAGCAGAGTAGCGAGCGTTGGTGTTGAATTTTTGACGGCCGAGTACCGAGTGGTGGAATTGAAGTTATTGACACCAGGTCCAAGATTAAGACAAGTAACACTTGAGTGCTTTAATTTACAATTAATATGAATTGTTTTAAATGTTCAAACTCATGTATAACTGTAGTTTGAATTAGCAACCCTAAAAAGACATTTAAAAAAACCGTAGGCGAGAGGACGCAGCATGAAAGATACGAGATGTGCTAAAATAAACTAATGCACATGCTGGCGGTTATTTTTTGTTTATTTATTTTCTTAATATACCATGCATTTATTCCAGTAAAAATGAAGGAGTTTAAAATGCAACGAGACTGATAATAATAACGATAATAATAGTAATAACGGAATGAATAATAAAATCAAGAAGATAAACAACACAAAGCAATTGATTATGGAACTCCTTTGAATTAAAACTGAATCTAAATTACAATGTTCCATAGTAGGGTGTGCTAATAAAAAGATTTACAAAAAATAGGAGATATATAAACGAATAAGTAAGTAAATATAGGAAAGGGAAGAAAAAAGGAAATTATAGCATAACTTATGCTTAATATAGAAAATATAAATCAAATATAAATTATGGTGAAATCTACTCTCGAAATATCAACAAACTATAACCGAAGCAAATAATGAGGCATACCAAATATATAAGATTAGACCAAACAATTTTAGTAACAGTTATGAGGGTGAGAGTAAACTTATAGAGACAGGAAAGCACTGATAACAATAGATTTCTTAAATCTATACGGCTTAGAAACGCATTATACATATGACAAGTAAATCACTAGGAAATAAGGAAGATAACAAGGTTAGATCATATAAAAAGGAAATTTTCAGCTAAATACAATAGAAACGTAATGGTTAAAAAATACATAACTATAGTAAAAAATTAGTCAGCAAATGTTAATATATGAAAAATAAGCAAAGGGAAATAACCAAGCAAAAGATATATTAGGAAAAGTAAATGAAAGTGATTTTCCTTGCGTATATAAAAGAAAACAGAATGTTTACTCGTAGACAGAGAAATCAATACATTCCAAAGATTTTCTAGTTTTAATAGAGAACAATTTAAATTGATAATAATATACAATAAGGAATAAACGGAAAGATTAAATTATAGGAGGTAAATTAAATCATTTAAACAAAAGGAATTATTATGAAAGATACGACTGATTTAGCATTTGACAGGCAAACAAGTGGAAAACACATACGAATTATATTGTAGTTCATATCAAACAGGATTATTTAAAATGAAAATAATATATAATAATTAGAGCTATGACAACAGGATATTATTTTCACTGTTTTGACTTTGGAGTATACATGCGAGTATCAATCGAGAACCACATCACTCTATATAAAACATATAAGATATCAACGAATACACACTCGAGAGTCAAAACAATGAAAAGAATATGCTGTTTTCCTAGCCCTAATAATAATTATTAAATTGAGAAAATAAATTAAAGGACGAAAATTATACTAAATAAAGTGAATGAAAGAAATAAGTATAAATACGAAAGTACGGCTGAAGAGTAAAAATAAATAAATAAATAAATGGACCAACCACATGAATTACACTCTCGACATCAGATGTATAATTTTGACTGTCTGTGACATGTAAAAGTTTTGTTTAAATAAGTTTTTATCTCTATAGAATTATTTGAAGAGTTTGCTACATTCCAAAATACAGTGATAACATATTTTTGCTGTTTGTTGAATATTGCTAATGAAACACCTCTGTAACATTTACTCTTATGAGAAAATAACATGTTTTCAAAAACTGTGAATTGAATCTTATCTATCTATCTATCTATCTATCTATCTATATATATATATATATATATATATATATATATATATATATATATATATATAAAGAATAATTTGTTGTTTAATTATAATTATTGAACCTTTTTAAGAATACTTAAGGGTGAGCACTGTCTGCGAAATAAAAACTAAAATGCAGTCAGCTAGAGTTTATGCAATGTTCAAGACTTCCGCTCGTTCGAGCACTCTAGATTGGCCAATGTATTCGGCCGAATTCGATGTTTAATAGTTATTTATTCCCTTCTTTCTTATGGCAATTGTTTTGAAGCTTAGTAGAGCAGAAGGTAGTTTCGTCACTTGGTTCGAATCTCATAATTGGCGGGAATTGTTATCTTCTACACTAATGATTGTGTAAGTATGAACACTAGTGGCTGTAGGTATACAGAAAAGTCATTGTTTAGTTATAATATATATATATACATATATATATATATATATATATATATATATATATATATATATATATATATATATACAGGGTGTCTCAAAAATGTACTCACACTTTAACCCGTTGCTAACATGCTGTCTTTTTTGTGTTGCAGGTGTGAGGTGTGAACCACAGCATGGCAGGAAATCAACTTAGCTTGGAAGAGAGGAAGTTTGTCCTGAAATGTTATTGGAAGACCGAAAACGCCATTGAAGTGCAAAGACGATTCAGCAGGGAATTCGCAAGACCACCACCAACGCGCCGGACCATTGCTCGTATCAAAGAGAAATTTGAAGCAGATGGAATCGTCCAGAACGTCAACAAGAAACGTTCTGGACGACATCGGACATCCACGAAACCTGGAAAAGAAGAGCATGTGCAAGAAACACTCTTTCAATCACCACAGAAATCACTTCGACAAACTGATCAGGAAACTCACATCTCAAAAGATGGCGTCCATCGCATCAAGAAGCGTCTGCACTGGAAATGCTACATTCCAACACTAATTCATGCTCTCAACGAAGACAATCCTGACCGGAGAGTCGAATTCTGTGAATGGTACCTGGAAAAATGTGTAGAAGATGCAGGGTTTCCCCACAAAATTGTGTGGAGCGATGAGGCAACCTTTAAATTAAATGGCACCATTAATCGCCATAATTGCACGTACTGGGGTCCTATAAATCCTCATGTAACACTTGAACACCGTGTAAGCTTGCCAGGAGTAACAGTGTGGTGTGGGATATCCGCACTGGGCATCATAGGGCCATTTTTTATTAACGGAACTGTCACTGGTGAGAGATACCTTAACTTGTTTCAGGAATTTGTTGGTCCACAAACTTCTGAGATGTTTGGTGATGACGGCGAGATTTACTTTTAGCAATTTGGAGCACCTCCCCACTACCATCGTGATGTATGAGATCACCTTGATGCAGCTTTTCCAGACACATAGATTGGACGAAGGGGTGCCATTGAATACCCTGCACGTTCCCCGGACCTCACGCCCATGGACTTCTTTTTGTGGGAATATCTCAAAGACAAAGTTTATCGCACACAAACCAAGAACAATTGATGCATTGAAAATGGAAATTGAAAGACAATGTCGCAATATTCCTAATGACCTGTTTCAATATATATATATATATATATATATATATATATATATATATATATATATATATATATATATAGTAATTTATAAAATATATATGGCGATTAAGCTACACTGAATATTCTGCATTTCATCCAACTATAGGGTTCGTCAGGCTTATGCGCATAAGCCTGACGAATCCTATAGTTGGATGAAACGCAGAATATTCAGTGTAGCTTAATCGCCATATATATTTTATAAATTACTAACTAGCTCTACCTACGTATTGAGCACTTTTGAAGTAAATACTTAAAGTTTACTCATAAATCCATACTTTCGTATATTAAATTTATGCGAATAAATGAAGTAGTTATATATATATATATATATATATATATATATATATATATATATAATTATTTTTACCGCCAAACAACGTCGCAGCTCAACAAGAGCCATGACAGCCAACAAACCGGAGCCCTCATTTAAGCTCATCAGTTAGACTTATCCGAGCTTGGGATTCGAAACTCGAGCCTCTTTCATGCAAGGTGAGCGCTCTGCCACCTGAGCAAACCCGCCATACAGTCTATTAACTAACACAGATCAAGCAAACCACGCCGAAATCCGACTATGAAACGGGCCTACTTCGTCTCGAACAAGGAATGTGGTCATCCAACCAAGCTATAACCCAAGCTGATGTCTCACAAGTTACAAATTTTATACTCGCTAGGACGATGTCATCCAACAAGCTAACCTAGTGAGCAATTAATAGAATTTTTCAGAATGTGAAAGATTATATCATTATTTCCACAACCACGGCTTGCTTTATCTGTGTTAGTTAATAGACTTTCGTTTGTGTGACGGGTTTGCTCAGGTGGCAGATTGCTCGGCTTGCAAGCAAAAGGCTCGGGTTTCGAATCATTTTATTTAGTATAATTTTCGTCCTTTAATTTATTTTCTCAATTTAATAATTATTATTAGGGCTAGGACAACAGCATATTCTTTTCATTGTTTTGACTCTCGAGTGTGTATCCGTTGATATCTTATATGTTTTATATAGAGTGATGTGGTTCTCGATTGATACTCGCATGTATACTAATAAGCCCAAATGAGGGCGAAACTCGAGTCTGGGACTTCCGCTTTGTTGGCTTTCATGGCTCTTGTGAGCTGCGACATTGTTTGGCTATGGAAATAATTATATAATCCCTCACATTCTTATATATATATATATATATATATATATATATATATATATATATATATATATATATATATATATTCATTCAAACAAACATTATTATATAACACGGATTGTCTCTGTTTCATTAATATTTTTCTACTTTTTGTATGATCCGTATTGTGTTTCTGTTAAATTGCTGTATATTTTAAGAAAAGTAGCTAATATTCATACAATTATAAAATTACAATTATACTCATCTAATAAATCGGTCTAAATTGATTTCCTCAACAAAAAATATTCTTAGTGAATTAAAAAGAAAAGATTAACAAAGCCTTAATTAACAACGTGTTCTCCAATTTCCTAGTTGATCAACAAATCCAATTAAACCATTAGAAACCTAGATCAAACGAATAGCAATCAATTAAACAATCTCCATTAACATACTTTAGTTACATCATAAGTAAAAATCCGACGAAAAAATACTTGGAAATATAATACATAAGTATATATTTCTCACTAATAATAATGGCAGATTCATTATTTACTATTTAAAAAGAACTTTTAAAAACGTATAATCTTATAATCAACAATAACTCTCCTCAGGCCAAAAAGTTAATATAAAAACTAACGCAATTCATCAGTTCAGATGTCGCTTGGGAGAATTTCTCTCCAACAATACAAATACTGAGTTATATTGGACACTACTAATACACTGTCACGGAAACTCACGGTACATTGTTCGAACACTTGAAGGAACATGGCTGCCCACACTCCCAGATTGAACAACACAAAAAGCGGTTCTAATGTGAAAAGGCTAAAATTTTGAGAAGTTTTATGCATAAATATACCACAATATCTTAAAGCGTCTAGGTTCTTAATTAACTATAAAATAAAAATAAAACGAATAAGCCGTTTAATATATTATTTATTTTTTATTTGTCCACTAGTAAAATTTCACAATTAGCCATTTTAATTACTGCATTACACTCATACTATACTCATAATCCATAGCTATTAAAGCAAAAAACCGTAAACTGCCACAGAGTTTCAACACGCAGACATGTCATGTGTGATGCCATCCGCTATAACGTTATACATGACAACATAATATATATATATATATATATATATATATATATATATATTCCTATAGAAATATATTTTCTTATAATATATATCAATCTTTATTTAAGAAACTTAATGTAATTACAGAGCAATATAAAGAATAAATGACAAAAAGTTATATTCAAAAATTCATGATGTTCACCATCTTACAATTTATTCCTTTAATTCAGCTGACTTATACAATTCTTGACAGTATCTGTTTCGTAGCAATCATTTAATTATTATATCAATCAGTGAATCTATTATGACCTTTACTCATCAGAAGAAATAGCAACAATCAATCCGTCAAAAGGAAATGAAGTGTGATTTGACATGATTAAAATCCGAAAATTGGAAGAGAAGCTGCAAATACCTTTAAATTTGTCCATTACGCCATATTGAATTTTTATTAAACAAAGTCATTAAACCCAATTATTTGTACTAACAATTTTAATTAATTTATGAATCTTCTACCAAAACGTTTTATTTAATAATTAGTAAATTTATTAATTTTAATTTGTGTATGTATACTTATGAAAATAATATCATTAAATTATAAACTATTATACATGTTAGCATATACGAAAATAAACCAAGCTAATAAAATCGTTGTTTTTACTGTCAAGAATTGTATAAGTCAACTGAATTAAAGGAATAAATTATAAGATGGTAAACATCATGAATTTTGGAATATAACTTTTTGTCAATTATTCTATCTCTCTCTCTCTCTCTATATATATATATATATATATTATTATTATTATTATTATTATTATTATTATTATTACCGTTTTATCTGTTTAGTTACACAGGTTTCTGTTACCGAATCGTATCAACGATTCAGCAATTCCGTCAGACTTGAACAGAAGTGGTTATTGTGATTTGGAAAGACGATATTAGAAGAGGACGAAAACTATCGTCTTTCCAAATCATAATAACCACTTCTGTTCAAGACAAAGTTGCTGGATCGTTGATACGAGTCGGTAACAGAAACCTGTATAACTAAACAGATAAAACGGTAATAAAATAAGAAATATATGTTTGCTCTGCAATAGTACTGAGTACTTTCTTCAGGATTACACTAATTATCATTTTTGTTATATATATATATATATATATATATATATATATATATATGCCAACATTGTAAAAAAAAAGACAAAAAAACAGACAAGAATACAGATTTATTATAATACAAGCATCAGCGTCCGGCGTTGTCCAGTCGAAAAATATGCTTAAATATGATATTTTAATATATGCAGATTTCGTATTTATTACTATAGTGTCAATTATTTCATATTATATTGCACACATTATTTCAAAAGTAAAAAAATATGATCTGAGTGCTATCAACAAAAATTGAAACCGAAACAAAAAGATGATAAAACATAGTTTAATGTTGGAAACTATGTTAACAAGTTTAGCAAATTCTGAAGTTTATTTGTACTCAGTATGATTGAAACGTGGAAAAAAGTGTAAATTTTATTAAACGCAAGCTGGTTTCCCTGACAACAATGCTTTCGATAGACAAGCTGCAAGCAAGGGCGGTCGGATGGTCCACATAGTTATATATATATATATATATATATATATATATATATATATATATATATATATATAGTCTAAAGAAGATTTGAATAAAAAAAAATGCAAAAATAAAAATAAAGAATACAGTTTAAATTCCCGGAAGGAAAAAAATATTAACTTTAACCTATCGCAGGCTTAGCACCTACATAATCCGACTTCTAAAAATTTTATAATGACAAAAGAGAATTCATTTAAATAAGGATGGATAAAAAGGCATTAAATAAAATTGTTAAATAGAAATAGACTTAGCACTTGCATAAGCCGATTTCGCAAAAGTCTTCAATTTTAAAACAGAATTTAACTACATACGGATGAAAAGAGAAAACCTTAACTAAATATTTTGTAAATAAAAAACGGGGATCATCAACTGCTTACCATGTAGCTGTTTCGGAGATTTAAAAACAGGACAGCTGTTAATTACATGGCTCTCCAGTGGATAATACCACTTCCCCAATAAAAAAAATGTAAAATAATACGGTTACTAGTTTTACTAATATATGAAAAAAATAGATAAATAATATATATATATATATATATATAATTGAGAGTTGATGCAGTGATTGCAGGTGATTAAATTACTTACTGACTAGATTTTTTTTTTTTTTAACGAATGATAAAAAATAATTTTTTGTATGGTTTCAAATGTTAAAAACTTCAAAGACTATATATATATATATATATATATATATATATATATATATATATATATATATATATATATATATATATATATGAACAAATGATTAATAAAACATGTTAAAAAACATCTTGAAAAAGAGTTAAAAAAAGGAAGCACAAGATAAATAGATAGTCCTTAATCCGCGGAGTTTCGAAGTAATACACTCCTTCTCATCAGAGGGCAGGAATGAGCAAAATGCGGGATCGGATTTGTCATGTAAAAGTATTTAATGAAACCATAAGTAAGTCACAGATCTTACTTGGTTAAAAAAAGGGTTGAGGTAAGGGGAATAGGAGGTAAAAGAAAAAATGATAAAAAGATTTCACATGAATGGATAGTCCGGTGAAGGGTAAAAAATCCAAGAATGGTAAAATCCAAACACGGTCGAATTAAAAACTTCCAATCCAATAGATCAGTTCCAAAGGAATCGCGTAACTGGAAGATGGTCCAAAATGATCCAAAAGGCAGAATTCCTTGGAAAAAATCACAAATGGAATGAGTTCAAAACCTAAAAGAAAAGTTCAAATGTGCACAGAAAAAGCACTGGAGAGAATATTTAAAACACGTCTGCCACGGCCGGAAGAATCAAGTAAATTCATATATATATATATATATATATATATATATATATATATATATATATATATATATATATATATATATATATATATTACGTTTCGCAATTTTTAGTTACACGTGTATATCTTAAATATTTTGAAGTATGCAAATGTGTAGACAAACACATATTATTTATGCCCTTCCTGAGACAAATATTACTCTGGTATATATTCAAACAAAAAAAAAAACAGGATATAATCCTCAGTAATTAAAACTTTAAGAAATAGTTAGCAAACCTATAGCTAAACCAACATAGTAAATGAGTATAATTTATATACAAACAAAATAAATAAATAATCAAAAATAAACAATAATTTAAGTTTTTAGCGTCACATTTATATTCACTAAGAGTTTCACTTCAAGTAGCTTGAACTACGTTGGGGTCATTCGTGTTTTTACTTTCAAAGAAAAATTAAAATTTATTTATATTTTATAATAGAATTACAAACTATATATTTTAAGTTAATTTTATAATATACAAAATTCCAAAGTAAAAATTCAATTTTTAACGTAAACATTTTAAAAATAGTATTATGAAATATTAACAGATTTCTTCCAAAAAAATTAATATATATGAACAAAAATATTTTTTAAATATTTCTGTTAGACATGGGCGTGCGTATACACATGGATATATACATATACATTTCTATAAAAACATGTGTGTGTGTGTGTGTGTGTGTGTGTGTGTGTGTGTGTGTGTGTGTGTGTGTGTGTGTGTGTGTGCGGGTACATTACGTGGTAGGTGAAAACAAATATAAAAAAATTAAAAAAAAAACAAAATAATAATATAATAAATATGCAAGTATATACGGTGCTTATTTATTTAGATTACAAAACAATAAATAAAAATATAAAAAGACCTTAAAATAAAACTATTAAATTCATGAAACTGAATTTTTCTTCCATTCATATAAACTTAAAAGTACAATGTGTGTATATACGTGTTTAAAAACAACGAAAATCGCATTTAAATTTTCCTCAAATAAGTATTTTTCCAGGTATTAGGCAATGTAATTCTTTATGTTATAAGTGACAGCCATTGTTGTATACGCAAGAGCGCATATTTTCGCGTAATACTCGGAAAAATCCTTATTTGCAGAAAATTTAAATACGATGTTTTCAGCACACTCGAAAATGTATAGAAAACAAAAATTTTTAAGACAGGTTTTATGTTGGTCTACCAAAACACAATAAATACCACCACTAAAAAAAAAAAATAACAGACCCCTCCTAAAAATAGGTGGCCATAAAGTGGGTGCATATTTTACGTTAAATTAATATTTAAAAGTGATCCCCCAGTTTTTATCTTGGAAATTACTCGTTTACAGCACCATCGAAAATCTATAATAGGGGTAATTTAAAACAAAATTGAGATGGAAAGATACTTCAACGTTACCGAAACATTTTATGGCTGTAAAAAAGTGCCCAAAATAGTCTCTAAATGGTGGAGGATCCCCTTGATATGCGATCTTAAGGGCAAATGTCACGTGGCTAACTATATAATTAAGGCCATTACCATTCCAACGAGCTTTGTTAAATTCTAATCAATAGTCTCTGAGATTTGGAACTTATGAAATTGCCATAAAGGTGGTATCACTCTCTCTCTCTCTCTGTATATATATATATATATATATATATATATATATACGAGCAAACAGTTAATAAAACATGTTATGTTTAGTTTTATATATATATATATATATATATATAATTATTTTTTTACTATAATAATTAAATACCTACAGACACTAGTGTTTCATCCTTTCGGGATTCTTCAGTGCAGGGTGTCACGATTACTACCAGTCGAACGATTCGAACCCCGCGACACGAGACATCTCTGGCTCGATTAGCGGAGGCCGTATCCATTCGGCTACTATTAACCGTGTGAAATAGCGTTGAATTTTAAACATTTTAATTTAAATGTTCATTACGTCAGACAGACAGTGATCAAATCGTTATACGATGATCTACGCATAAGAGCTAAATTGACCGACTTTTTAATTCAACGGAAAGTGCTCAACGATAAGAAACGAATTTCTTAAAGGGGCTGTCATAATTATTTTTTTACTATAATAATTAAATACCTACAGACACTAGTGTTTCATCCTTTCGGGATTCTTCAGTGCAGGGTGTCACGATTACTACCAGTCGAACGATATATATATATATATATATATATATATATATATATATATATATATATATATATATATATATATATATATATACACATATATATATACTTGTGGTCAAACTAAATATTGAAATGCTCATATCTTTGGTTCTATGGGACGAAAATGCATAAAAATTTGCAGACTAGTTGAAGATTATAATACCATTCTATGGTTAAAATTGTATGACACTTGGTATAAAAGAACTTACAAACCACTAAAATGTGGCCAAATTTTCCTACATTTGTATATACAATGTCCTGGCAAGCCAGTTTCAGTTTTGTTGCTTTGGGATAAATTTTACTTAGAGTTTTTTGTTTTGTTTATTTGTTTATTTTTCTCCCCTGTGGCCTTGCCAGACCACTAATATATAGCTTAAAGGGAACGCAATTCATTAGAAAATGTGTTTTCTCAAATTTACGCACTTGGATTTGAATGATGTGTTGTGCACAAATAAATCTCCACACACGCGTCCTGACACAGAGGGGCACGCGCCCCCCCCACACACACACACGGAGCGATGACGATGCTGCCGTTCCTCACTTATGTTTACACAAGTCCCGGAATGCCACATCATATTGGTACACTATTTACTTTCCCCTGAAAAGGATCCTCTGGCGCCGTCAAGCAGCGACAAGAACGATATCAAGTGAAGATGATTAAGCGGATTACTTGCTTTGCGTCTCTAATTAGCAAACAAAATGGCAGGCAAATATCGCTTTTCCACAACAGTGGGTGGCAGTTTCTTTAAGATTAGTACAATTTTCGTATAAACAAAAATATTAACAAGAGAAACAGGAAATTATCTTGGTAGAATCCCGATGTATCCAGGGTTTCGGCATTATTCCCAACCTAACAATTCTAATTTGAAACCGTCATCCAAACAGCATAACGTTGGACCATTATTATTCCTGGTATTTATTAACGACCTCCCTGATAATACTGTGTCTAAGATGAGTATATTTGCTGACGATACGTTCTATAACATGCACGAGTGAAGAGCAGATATATATAACTCTAAGACAATGACTGAATCGTTAGAAAATGACCCCCAAACCGTAGTGGAATGGTGCCGCAAATGGATAGTAACATTTAATGCTCGTAAGACTGGGCTGCTCTTCTTAACAATTATAAGAAGCCTCTCCAACCATCGATATTCATGACAAATAACACCTTACCTGAGCATTTTTTCTTTAAACTCCTCAGCCTAACATCCACGGCCAATATGGAGTGGAACATATACATTGAAGACACTATGAAGGCTGCTGCCAAGAAGGTGGATTCCCACTATCCGGCTAGAAGACTACTTACACCTGAGAATATCCTTTACCTGTATAAGGCCACCATTCACCTATGGATGGAGTATTATTGCCACATCTGGGCTGGTGCATCTACCATTAGTCTCTCCCTCTTGGACAGGGTCTAAAAACGAATCTTTAATCTAATAGGTCCCACTTTGTCAACTAAGCTCCAATTCCTGCCCCATCGCTGCAATTTTGCATCTCTGTGCCTGTTTTACAAGTATTTTAATGGAATGTGCTCTGATGAACTCGTTGCACTTGTGTCCCCTCGACGTACATATACCCGACAAACACGTTTAGCAACAAAATCTTACTCCTTCACTGTTGAGGTCTCCAAATGCCAGAAAGTTTTCTACTCTAATAGTTTCTTCCCTGGAACTCAAACTTTGGAATTCCTTTCGTACTACCTGCTTCCCTGACTGTACTGATATGTAGAAGTCTAAATGGAATGTAAACCGACATCTTGTTAATCTTTTCTAGGCCTGGTCCAAATAGTAGCCTGTTATGTCCAAGTGCTTTGTTAGAGGTTAAGTAAAAAATATAATAAACGAGTGCACAATCATGTCTGTAATTCCATATGTAATGCTTTACTATTGAAATAAATGCATATAAGCTTATGCGTCTTATTAACAGCATGGTCATCTTTTGCATGCTCAGTATTGTAGATTGTAGTATGTTCAAATGATTTAACGATATTAATCCCTGCCTCTAGACAGATTCATAAATTATTTTGAAACGATGTTTGTATTTAAAAACTTTATTCAATTGAATAAACGTGCAAAACGAATGCACATACGCGTCATGTTATTAGATTTGTTAGGTTCACATAAATATTCCAATTGTGTCATTTTGAAACGATTTGGACTATTAATAGTACTTGACAAAAGAAATTAGATAAAATGTCTTTCATTCGGACGATTTAGTGAATGGAATGTTTTCTTCATTATCGTCTTTTTAGAGCTAAAATCAAATGTAAAAAGAAAAACAAAACAGTCGTTAAATCACGTTATTTCTTGAAAGAGCGAGGCGAGGCGGGGGGTTCTTTTTTCTTTGGCCATCACAGCAATACGGTTCACTAATTTCGAAGCTGTCGTGGTTTTCTCGTAAAACCTCGTCGCATGTACTATCAGCCCCCCCCCCCACCCCGCCGGCAACAAGATGGTTTCTCCCTTTTGGATGGATTCCTACTAACCCAGCATCTGTGGAATAAGTTCATCTTTTTCTAGTGACTGTCGCCTTTCGCTCTTTGAAACAGACTGATTCTTGTATCAACATATTAGCCAGTGCCGATCCTCTATAAATAAAAATAAATGTATGAACTTCCACCCGTCACGCTTAAAATTAGCGTGTAAAATTGCAATAAATACATAGGAGACATTGCCAAGGCTGTTGCAAAATGGTTAGCTTCCTTTACGATCAAGAAAAATGCACCTTGCAGTAACCTATATCTTTACAAAGATACCATTCGACGATACATAGATTATTGTTGCTACATATGAGCCGATGCATTAAGTAGTCTCTCTCTGTATTGAGCATGGTCCTAAAAAGATCCTCCAATTTAATAGGGCCATACTTTCAACGAAGTTCGAACCTCTGCCCCATCGCCGCAATGTTGCATTCAGGTACTTATTTTACAAGTATGTGAATGGCATCTGTTCCGAGGAACGTGTAGTACTTCTCCTCCTATCGACATAAATACTCTCGACTAACCCAACAAACAGCATCCTTTACTGTAGAGGCGCCCCGATGACAAAGAAGATTTCTTCCCTCGAAATTTTGAAATTTCTATTTGTATCCTACTTCCCAAACCGTACTAAAATGCGGAAATTTAAATATAATGTGAACAGACATCTCGCTGCTCAACTCCTACTGTAGTCATGGACCCTAATTTACAATGACCTTTTACACCCCAGCGGCAATCTGCCTTGTTTGGAGTGAATATGAGAAAAAAAAACACTTTTAATAAACTCCGGCCGTAATCATTTGTTAAGCTGTAATGGGGTGCAAAAAAAAAAAAATAATACAAATTCAGACTTTTACCACAGTCGCTAGAAAGAAATTTGAAAAGAATGTTCCATTCAATAATAAAATGTCAACTATAGGTGTTTTACTTTATGTCATCAGAAATGATAATAATAATTCATACATGATGAATTAATTTACTGACATAATTCTGTTTTTTTTATGCATTCATGCAATATATCTAGATAATTAGCGAATGCGAACGCTACCAAAGAATCATTTCTTTTTCGTCAGTTTTTGACAAAGAGTGTACATCAACTTAAAACAATATATGCGTCTCTACTCGTCGCCATGATTCTCATTCAGAGTTGTTTTTAACATAATAGCAGGTACCAAAACGCTGAGGCTTTATAAAGCCTAAGAAAAATAACGTTTACAAAAGGTAACAAGAAATTGTATTAGCATAAAGTACAGAATAAAGCGGTTGACAGAGGTTTCAATAACTTTTCAAAACAATAAAATATCAATAACTTTTTAAAATAATTGAATATCAGTGACTTTTCAAAATAATTAAATATCAATAACTTTTTAAAATAATAAAATATAAATAAATTTTTTAAACAAAATATAATTAAGTTATTTAAAAATTAAATTCCAATAACTTTCAAAATAATTAAATATCGATAACTTTTTTAAATAATTTAATATCAATAACATTTCAAAAAATAAAATATGAATGATTTTAAAATAATTAAACATCAATGATTTTTCTAAATAATTAAATATCAATATCTTCTCAAAACATTTTCATATCAATTTCTTTTTAAAATAATTAAATATACAATAATAATGCAAAATAATTAAATGTCAATAACGTTTCCGAAAAATTAAATATCCAAAACCTTTCAAAATAATTTAATATCAATAACTTTTCAAAATAATTAAATATCAATATCTTTTATAAATAATTACATATCAATAAGGTTTCAAAATAATTACGTATTAATAACTTTTCCAAATAAAAAAATATTTATAAATTTTCAATATAATTAAATATCAATAACTTTTCCAAAAAGTAAATATCAATAAAATCTCAAAATAATAAAATATCAATAACATTTCAAAATATTAAATATCAATAACGTTTCCAAATAATTAAATATCAATAACTTTTCAAAATAGTCAAATATGAATAATTTTTCAAAACAATAAAATATCAATAACTTTTTAAAATAATAAAATATCAATAACTTTTGAAAATAATAAAATATTGATATCTTTTTAATATAATAAACACAAATAATTTTACAAAATAATTAAATATCTATAACTTCTCAAAATAAGCTAATATAAAACACTTACAAAATAATAAAATATAAAAACTTTCAAAACAATAAAATATCAATACTTTTTCAAATAAATTAAATATCAATACCTTTTCACATAAATTAAATATCAATAACTTTTCAAATAAATTAAATATCAATAACTTTTCAAATAAATTAAATAACAATAACTTTTCAAATAAATTAAATATCAATAACTTTTCAAAATAACTTAATATCAACCACTTTCAAAAAAAAATATGAATAACTTTTCAAAACAATTAAATATCAATAACATTTAAAAAATCAAAATATCAAAGCTGTTCAAAATAATAAAATATCAAAAGCTTTTCAAATAGTTAAATATCAACAAATTCTTTAAATAATAAAATATCAATAAAATTTCCAAAATCATTAAATATAAATATTTTTTCAAAATAATTAAATATCAATAACATTTCAAAATAATTTAATATCAATAACTTTTCCAAATAATTAAATAACAATAATTTTCTAAATAATATAATATCAATAAGTTTTCAAAATAATTAAATTTTAATAACTTTTCAAAATAATCAAATATAAATAACTTTTCAAAATAATTAAATATAAATTACATTTCCAAATAATTAAATATCAATAACCCTTCAAAATAAGTAAATATCAACAACATTTCAAAATAATTAAATATCAACAACATTTCAAAATAATTAAATATAAATAAATTTCAAAAAATAAAATATCAAAAACTTTAAAAAATAAATATTAATACATTTTTAAAATAATTACATATCAATAATGTTTCCAAATAATTTAATATCATAAACTTTTTGAAATAATTTGGTATCCATAACTTTTCAAAATAATTCAATATCAACAATATTTCTAAATAATCAAATATAAAGAACATTTCCAAAATAATTAAATATTAATAACATTTCAAAATAGTTTAATATCAAAACCTTTCGAAATAATAATATATAAATAACTTTCAAAAATATTTAAATATCAATACCTTTCAAAAATAATTTATTATCTAATACTTTCAAAAATAATTAAATATCAACAAATCTTCTTAATAATTAAACATCATTGACAGTTCCGAAATAAATAAATATAAATAACTTTTCAACATAATAAACTATCAATAGTTTTCTAAATTATTAATTATCTGTAACTTTTCATAATAATAAAACTTTTAAAAATAATTAAATATTTTTAACTTTTCAAAATACGTAAATATTAATAACATTTAAGCATGAGTAAATATAAAAACCTTCCAAAATAATGTATTTTCAAAAAATTTTCAAAATATGTAAAAAACTTTTTAATTTAAGATCTAAAACTTTTAAGAATAATAAAATACCAACAAATTTTCTTAATAATTACATATCCAAAATATTTTAAAAAAAAATAAATATCAATATTTTTTTTAAATAATTAAATATCAATTATATTTGAAAATAATTAATTATAAATAACTTTTTAAAATAATTTAATATGAATAACTTTTATAAATAATTAAATATCAATAACTTTGCAATATAATTAAATATAAACTTCTAAAAATATTTAAATATAAATAACTCTTAAAATGATTAAATATCAATAACTTTTAAAAAGAATTTATTATCATTAACATTTCCAAATAATTAAATATCAAAAACATTATAAACAAATTAAATATAAATAATTTTTAAAATCATAAAATATCATTAACTTTTCAAAATAATTTAATATTAATCAGTTTTAAAATAATTAAATAACAATAATTTTCTAAATAATAAAATATCGATAAAATTACTAAACAATTAAATATCAATACCTTTCAAAAAGTTAAATGATAATAGCATTTCAAATAAATAAGTATCAATGACTTTTAAAAATAAATAAATATAAATAACTTTCCTAAATAATTAAATGCATACAACTTTTCAAAATAATTAAATATTTATAACATTTCCAATTAATTACATATCAATAATGTTACAAAATAATGAAATATCAGTAACATTTCAAAATAATTATCTATCAATAATGTTCAATTTAATTATATATCAATAAATTGTAAAATAATAGAATATAAATAATGTTCAAAATAATAAAATATCAATAACTTTTCAAAATAATTTAATATCATCATTTTTTCAAAATAATAAAATATCAATAACTTTTCTAAATAATTTAATATCATCATTTTTTCAAAATAATAAAATATCAATAACTTTTCTAAATAATTTAATATCATCATTTTTTCAAAATAATAAAATATCAATAACTTTTCAAAATAATTTAATATCATCATTTTTTCAAAATAATAAAATATCAATAACGTTTCTAAATAATTTAATATCATCATTTTTTCAAAATAATAAAATATCAATAACTTTTCAAAATAATTTAATATCATCATTTTTTCAAAATAATAAAATATCAATAACTTTTCAAAATAATTTAATATCATCATTTTTTCAAAATAATAAAATATCAATAACTTTTCTAAATAATTTAATATCATCATTTTTTCAAAATAATAAAATATCAATAACTTTTCAAAATAATTTAATATCATCATTTTTTCAAAATAATTAAATATCAATAACTTTTCAAAATAATTTAATATCATCATTTTTTCAAAATAATAAAATATCAATAACTTTTCTAAATAATTTAATATCATCATTTTTTCAAAATAATAAAATATCAATAACTTTTCTAAATAATTTAATATCATCATTTTTTCAAAATAATAAAATATCAATAACTTTTCAAAATAATTTAATATCATCATTTTTTCAAAATAATAAAATATCAATAACTTTTCAAAATAATTTAATATCATCATTTTTTCAAAATAATAAAATATCAATAACTTTTCTAAATAATTTAATATCATCATTTTTTCAAAATAATAAAATATCAATAACTTTTCTAAATAATTTAATATCATCATTTTTTCAAAATAATAAAATATCAATAACTTTTCTAAATAATTTAATATCATCATTTTTTCAAAATAATAAAATATCAATAACTTTTCTAAATAATTTAATATCATCATTTTTTCAAAATAATAAAATATCAATAACTTTTCTAAATAATTTAATATCATCATTTTTTCAAAATAATAAAATATCAATAACTTTTCTAAATAATTTAATATCATCATTTTTTCAAAATAATAAAATATCAATAACTTTTCTAAATAATTTAATATCATCATTTTTTCAAAATAATAAAATATCAATAAATTTTCTAAATAATTTAATATCATCATTTTTTCAAAATAATAAAATATCAATAACTTTTCTAAATAATTTAATATCATCATTTTTTCAAAATAATAAAATATCAATAACTTTTCTAAATAATTTAATATCATAATTTTTTCAAAATAATAAAATATCAATAACTTTTCAAAATAATTTAATATCATCATTTTTTCAAAATAATAAAATATCAATAACTTTTCTAAATAATTTAATATCATCATTTTTTCAAAATAATAAAATATCAATAACTTTTCAAAATAATTTAATATCATCATTTTTTCAAAATAATAAAATATCAATAACTTTTCTAAATAATTTAATATCATCATTTTTTCAAAATAATTTAATATCATCATTTTTTCAAAAAAATTTAATATCATCATTTTTTCAAAATAATTAAATATCGATAACTTTACAAAATAATAAAATATCAATAACTTTTCAAAATAATTTAATATCATCATTTTTTCAAAATAATAAAATATCATTATTTTTTCAAAATAATTTAATATCATCATTTTTTCAAAATAATTAAATATCGATAACTTTACAAAATAATTTAATATCAACAACTTTTCAAAATAATTTAATATCATCATTTTTTCAAAATAATTAAATATCGATAACTTTACAAAATAATAAAATATCAATAACTTTTCAAAATAATTTAATATCATCATTTTTTCAAAATAATTAAATATCGATAACTTTACAAAATAATAAAATATCAATAACTTTTCTAAATAATTTAATATCATCATTTTTTCAAAATAATTAAATATCGATAACTTTACAAAATAATTTAATATCAATAACTTTTCAAAATAATTTAATATCATCATTTTTTCAAAATAATTAAATATCGATAACTTTACAAAATAATAAAATATCAATAACTTTTCTAAATAATTTAATATCATCATTTTTTCAAAATAATTAAATATCGATAACTTTACAAAATAATAAAATATCAATAACTTTTCTAAATAATTTAATATCATCATTTTTTCAAAATAATTTAATATCATCATTTTTTCAAAATAATAAAATATCGATAACTTTACAAAATAATTAAATATCAATAACTTTTCTAAATAATTTAATATCATCATTTTTTCAAAATAATTAAATATCGATAACTTTACAAAATAATAAAATATCAATAACTTTTCTAAATAATTTAATATCATCATTTTTTCAAAATAATTAAATATCGATAACTTTACAAAATAATTAAATATCAATAGCTTTTCAAAATAATTTAATATCATCATTTTTTCAAAATAATTAAATATCGATAACTTTACAAAATAATAAAATATCAATAACTTTTCTAAATAATTTAATATCATCATTTTTTCAAAATAATAAAATATCGATAACTTTACAAAATAATAAAATATCAATAACTTTTCTAAATAATTTAATATCATCATTTTTTCAAAATAATTTAATATCATCATTTTTTCAAAATAATTAAATATCGATAACTTTACAAAATAATTAAATATCAATAACTTTTCTAAATAATTTAATATCATCATTTTTTCAAAATAATTAAATATCGATAACTTTACAAAATAATAAAATATCAATAACTTTTCTAAATAATTTAATATCATCATTTTTTCAAAATAATTAAATATCGATAACTTTACAAAATAATTAAATATCAATAACTTTTCAAAATAATTTAATATCATCATTTTTTCAAAATAATTAAATATCGATAACTTTACAAAATAATTAAATATCAATAACTTTTCTAAATAATTTAATATCATCATTTTTTCAAAATAATTAAATATCGATAACTTTACAAAATAATTTAATATCAATAACTTTTCAAAATAATTTAATATCATCATTTTTTCAAAATAATTAAATATCGATAACTTTACAAAATAATAAAATATCAATAACTTTTCAAAATAATTTAATATCATCATTTTTTCAAAATAATTAAATATCGATAACTTTACAAAATAATAAAATATCAATAACTTTTCTAAATAATTTAATATCATCATTTTTTCAAAATAATTAAATATCGATAACTTTACAAAATAATAAAATATCAATAACTTTTCTAAATAATTTAATATCATCATTTTTTCAAAATAATTTAATATCATCATTTTTTCAAAATAATTAAATATCGATAACTTTACAAAATAATTAAATATCAATAACTTTTCAAAATAATTGAATATTAATAACTTTTCACAATAATTAAATACAAATAACTGTTCAAAATAATTAAATATCAACACAATTTCAAAATATTTTAACACCAATTACATTTGTAAATAATTAAATATTAATAATGTTTCAAAATAATTTAATATCATCATTTTTTCAAAATAATTAAATATCGATAACTTTTCAAAGAAATTAAATATAAAGACTATTTCAAAATAATGAAATATCAAAAACATTTCAAGATACTCAAATATCAATAACTTATAAAAACGAATTGAATATAAATAATTTTAAAACTAATTAAATATCAATAAAATTTTAAAACAATAACATAACTATACAAAATAATTTTATATTCAATAATTTTAAAATAATTAAATATAAACAAATTTACAAAATAAGTAAAGATCAATAAAATTTTAAAGCAATTTTATATAAACAATTTTCTAAATAATAAAATATATATAACTTTTCAGAATAATGAAATTTCAATAACTATTGAAAATAATTAAATATCAAAACAGTGTAAAAATAATTAAATATCAATAAACTTTTCTAAATCATTAAGTATATATAACATTTCAAAATAATAATATATATTAATAACTTTTCAAATTAATTAAATATTATTAAATAAAAATAATAAAAAATATATATATCTTTTCAAAATGAAAAATATAAATAACGTTTCATAAACATTAAATATCGATAACTTTACAAAATAATTAAATATCAGTAAATTCAAAAAATAAATAAATAATAACATTTCAATTAATAAAATATCAATAACATTTCAAAATAATTAAATATCAATAACTTTTAAAAATAATTCAATACAAATAGCTTTTCAAAATGATTAAATATTATTAGTATTTCAAAATAATTAAATGTCAATAACTTTTCAAAATATTAAACTATCGATAACTTTACAAAATTATTTAATTTGAATAACTTTCCAAAATAATTAAATATCATTAACTTTTCAAAATAATTAAATATCAACAACATTTAAAAATAATTAAATATCAACAACATTTCAAAATAATTAAATATCAACATTTCAAAATAATTAAATATCAACAACATTTCAAAATAATTAAATATCAATACCAGTTAAAAATAATTAAATATAAATAACTTTTAAAAATAATTAAATATCAATAACTTCTCAAAATAATTTAATATCAATAAATATTCAAAATTATTAAATATCAATAAATTGTAAAGAAATTAAATATCAATAAATGTCAAAATAATTAAATATCAAGTGAATAAGTAACATTCATTTTTAAATCTATATATCTATAAAACTAGACGTGTCTGTCTGTGTATCTGTGTGTGTACATTTCCTTGCGCAATAACTGTGTCAATTTTCAGTTTACAGACTCGAAATTTGATATACAGGGTACTGATATTTGGGAAAATCTATGTGATTGGTTTTCGGTCAGAAATTTGGCGATTAAGGAGTCAAAGTTCAACGATTTGACCTTTGAGAACTCTACCAATCTCCTCCGACAATTTTCGATCTAAACACTCGAAATTTTAGATATAGGTTCTTTGGACATGGATCTTACTTAATAACTTGATGTGAACCAAAAACCATAAATTTTAATGGGTCATAATAGGGGTAAAAGTTTTTAAAAAAATTGACAGCTTTTTATTTATTTATTTATTTTTAATCAACATACACCTCCAAAAACCCGGGCAACGCCGGGATGAGATGCTATAAATGTGAACCTGTTTGTGCGTGTGTCTGTGTGTCTATCTGTGTACATTTCTATGCGCAATAACTCCGTCAATTTTAAGTCTACAGACTCGAAATTTTATATACAGGGTACTGAGATTTGGGAAAATCGATGTGTTAAGGGATCAAAGTTCAACTCCTGCGCCAATTTCGGGTTTAAACACTTAAAGTTTTAGATATAGGTTTCTTGGACATGGATCTAACTTAATAACTTGATTAGAGTTCAAAACAATAAATGTCCAGGGGATATAATAGGGGTCAAAATTAAAAAAATTGACCGTTTTTTTTTCTTTTGCTAAACATACACCGCCAAACACCCTGGCAACGCCGGGTTGACATGCTAGTTAATGGTAACAAATTCCTAATGAACCGCTCCCTTAAGTAAACACTTCATCAAATCTCCACACTAACGTAATGTACTTGCAATAACACTTATCCCTGAGTGGCTTCCGGGCCTTGATAAGTGGCGATCACTGTGTAAATATATATATATATATATATATATATATATATATATATATATATATATATATATATAAATCAATTTTTTAATCAATTTTTAAGTAGATTTGTAAATCAATTTTTAAATTAATATATAAATTATTTTTAATAACTATGTAAATCAATATTTTAATTCATATATAAATAAATTTTTAAATTAATATGTAAATCAATTTTTAAATTAATATGTAAATCAATTTTTAAATTAATATCAATTTTTAAATTAATATGTAAATCAATTTTTAAATTAATATCAATTTTTAAATTATATGTAAATTAATTTTTAAATGAATATATAAATCCATTTTTAAATTAATATGTAAATCAATTTTAAAATGAATATATAAATCCATTTTTAAATTAATATGTAAATCAATTTTAAAATGAATATATATATCAATTTTTAAATTAATATCAATTTTTAAATTAATATGTAAATCAATTTTTAAATGAATATATAAATCCATTTTTAAATTAATATGTAAATCAATTTTAAAATGAATATATATATCAATTTTTAAATTAATATTTTTAAAAAACTTTTTTATTACATTTTCACCCCAAACAAGGCACATTACCACTTTGGTGTAGGGGGCTACTATCAGGGGAAACAACTACTGGGGTACTATGTAGGGATTTGGGCAGCAAGATGTTGGTTCACGTTGCACTTGAACTTCTGCATGTCAGTACAGTTGGGGAAGCAGTGACCTGGAATGGAATTCCAAAGTCTAGCAGTTCTGGGGAAGAAGGTATCGGAGTAGAAAGATCTTTTACATCTAGGGATATCTACAGTGTGGGGGTGGGATTTTGCAGCTTGTCGGGTCTGTCGAGGGTGGGGACACAAGTGCTTGCAGTTCTTCAGAGCATTCACCATTAAAATACTTGTAGAACAGGCAGAGGGATGCAACGTTTCGTCGATGGGACAGAGGTTGAAGCTTAGATGCCAGTTCAGGGCCTATCAGATTTGCGACTCTCTTTTGAATCCTGTCGAGGAGCGAGAGACTAGTAGCCGATGCACCAGCCCAAATATGACAGCAATACTCCATGCATGGGCGAATGGTGGCCTTATAGAGGTACAGGATACTTTCAGGTGTTAGTAATTTTCTAGCATGGTAGAGAGAACCCACCTTCCTTGCAGCGGCTCTGGCAATACCTTCAATGTAATTGTTCCAACTCATGTTTCCTGTGAACGTTAGGCCAAGGAGTTTGATAAAGAGTCACTGGCCATTGCTATTGGTGGCAGAGAAGGTTTCTTGTAATTATTGAATGAAACTAGTTTAGTCTTGGTAGCATTGAACGTGACCAACCATTTTTGTCCCCATTCCACTACAGATTGGAGGTCATCCTCTAGTGTTTCTGCCATTACTTTAGATATATGTTCATTTGTTTTCCTGTCGTGCCTGCTATAGAGTGTTGTGTCATCAGCATATATACCTATCTCAGAGGCAATTTTGTCGGGGAGGTCATTTATGAATATCAGGAACAGTAGAGGTCCAAGGATAGATCCCTGGGGCACTCCCGCATTTATATCATATTGTTTAGATGTACGACCGTCGAAGACAACCTGGATTTTTCTCTTATCTAAGAAGGATTTAATTATGTTAAGTATTCTACCAGTGATACCGTATGATCTAATCTTCCTGAGGAGACCCTCATGCCATACCCTGTCAAAAGCCTTAGATATATCTAGAGCTACCGCTCTGCCCTCTACCGCTTTGTCCAGTGAATAGTATGTGCGTTCAGAGATTACAGTGAAGATGTCTGCTGTGGCTTGTCTAAATCCATATTGTTAGTCGGTCAGAAGTTTAGCATCTGTAAGGTGCTGGACTAGAGCATGGTTAATTAAGGTCTCAAATATTTTGGCAAAAAGTGGGAGGAGGCTAATAGGGCGATAATTTAATGGGTCAGTTCTTTCGCCAGAGTTCTTGAATACTGGTACCACAGAAGCAGTTTTCCAACAGCCCGGAAAGCAAGATTCATTAAGGCATTTGTTGTAGAGTTTGGAGAGAACTGGAGCTACTTTGGATGAGCACTTTTTTAATAGCACAGCTGGGATGAGATCGGGTCCACATGCTTTTGAAGTGTCAAGGTTTTTTATGATAGCATGCACCTGAGCAGGGGTGATTTCCAGATCGTCTAGCATGGCGTCTGTCTGCATAGGAAATTGAGGTAGGGGGTGGTTGGGAGGGTCCAGTGTGGAGTTTAAGGCAAACCGACTGGCAAGCATGTTAGCCTTTTCGGTTGCTGAGCAAACAACCTGGTGATTGTTGGTTAGTGGGGGAATTGTTGATTGCCCATTATTTACTACACTGTTGTAGATTTTCCAGAAGTCACGAGTTCCTAGTTTTTGTGCTTCGATGTAAATCAATTTTTAAATTAATATATAAATAAATTTTTAAAATAATATGTAAAGTAATTTTCAAATAATTATGTAAATTAATTTTTAAATTGATATATAATTTTTTTAAATTAAAATATAAATCAATTTTTAAATAATTATGTAACTCAATTGTGAAATTATTATGCAAATCAATTTTTGATTTTATATGTAAGTCAATTTTTAAATTCATCTATAAATTAAGTTTTGAATTAATTTATAAATCAGTTATTAAAGTAATTTGTAAATCAATTATTAAATAAATATATAAATCAATTTTTAAATTAATATGTAAATAAATTTTTAAATTAATATGTATATCAATTTTTTAATTAATATGTAAATCAATTTTTAAATTAATATGTAAATCAATTTTTAAATTAATATGTAAATCAATTAGGAATTAATATTTCAGTCAATTTTTAATTTATTATATAAATCAATTTTTTAATTTATATATATATTAGTTTTTAAATTAATATATGACTCCATTTTTTAATTAATTTGTAAATCAATTTTTAATGAATATATTAATCAATTTTTAAATTAATATATAAATCATTTTTTAATAAATATATGAATTATTTTTTAAATTAATATGTAAATCTATTTTTAATTAATTTGTAAATAAATTTCTAAATTGATTTGTAAATAAATTCATTAATTGATATATAAATAAATTTTTTAATTAAATGTAAATCAATTTTTAATCAATAAGTAATTAATTTTTTAATTCATTTTTAAATCAATTTTTAAATTGATATGTTAATTAATTTTTAAATTAATATATGAATCAATTTTTTAATGAATATATAAATTATTTTTTAAATTAATATGTAAATATATTTTAATGAATTTGTAAATCAATTTTTAATTAATATATGAGTAAATTTTTTAATCAATATATAAATCTATTTTTAATTAATTTGTAAATCAATTTTTTAAGTAATATATAAATTAATTTTTTAATTGATATCTAAATCAATTTTAAAATTAATATGCAAATCAATTTTTAAATTAATATATAAATCATTTTCAATAAGTAAAAGGTTTTCTGACAAGGAATGTCTTCAACTACTTAACATGTGTTTGTTTTTATTTCTAAAAAAAAAAATTTCCAAAAATAGCGACTACTCATTACTTCTCTAGGTCTAGAGGGCACTCAAAGATCAGGATTATTGAAGACTGTGATAAACAGTAATGGTAGAAATTGAGTAGAAATTGGTTATTTACGGGGACGGCTCATCAAGAGTTTGTTTACATCGGACTTGAAAATAACCACGTTATAGTTTTCGGAAGTAGTTCCTTGGCATTGTGCTTCACATACGGGCAGCTGTTTTTTTTTTTTTTTTTTTTTTTTACAAGGTGGTCATCACTTATCCAGGCCCGGAAGTCACTCAGTGATAAGGGTTATTGCATGTATAGTACGTTAGTGTTGAGATTTAATAAAGTGTCTACTTAAGGGGGCGGTTCATCAGAAATTTATTAACGTTGGATTTGAACACATCCAGGTTGTAGTCAGGTGGGAAACAGGACGATGGAACAGAGTTCCACAGGCGTGCACTTCTAAGAAAGAAGCTTTGTTCATGGAATCCACGTTTTGATTTAGGCACAGATAAAGAGTGGGGAAAATTTTTCACAATGGATCCAACTAGACGGGTGTTTTTCGTGAAAGATTGGCGAGGGGGGGACCAGAGATTGAAGTTCAGTCGAGCACCTGCCATGGAAATAACGATAAAACAAGGATAGGCTCGCAACGTCTCTTCTGTGGGAGAGAGGTTGCAGGGTAGAGAAAAGGGCATCCCCCACTAAGCCACGAAGTCTATTTTGTACTCTGTCAAGGCAGGATAGGCTGTTTTTAGCAGCTCCTGTCCAGATATGGCAGCAGTATTCCATCCTTGGACATACTTGGCTTTTATATAGATAGAGAATTGCATCAGTAGTGAGATATCTTCTGGAGTGGTAGAAGGATCCCACCATCTTTCCAGCGACCTTGGCAACAGACTTGATGTACGTGTTCCATTTCAGATCAGGAGTAAAGGTCAAACCCAGAAGCTTGTCAAAACATGGGGCTTCAACTAGATGAGAGCCATCCATTTCAATTGATGCCAGATGGGGATCAGAGCATTGATGGTGTAAAGATAGGAGCTTAGTTTTAGATACATTAAAGGTAACCAGTCATGTCTTCCCCCAGAGTACCACGCACTCGAGATCAGAGGAGAGAGAATCAGAGAGAACTTTGTCATTTACAGCCTTTGATGTGTTACCGTAGATGGTCGTGTCATCAGCATAGATGTCAACGAATGATTTAAGTATGTGTTTAGGGAGATAATTGATGTAGATCAGGAAGAGAGTTGGGCCCACGATGGACCCTTGAGGGACTCCAGTATTAATACTGCAGGCCTCTGATTTTTGTCCATCTACCACTACTCTTATGAGCCTATCTGGGAGAAATGATTTAATGATTGAGAAAACATTTCCAGTTATACCGTAGCTGGAAATCTTGCAAAGTAGGCCTTTATGCCATACCTTGTCGAAGGCCTTTGATATGTCAAGAGCAATTGCTCTATAAAGGAAACCTTTGTCAAGAGATTCGCTAATCCTATGAGTTATAACCGTTAGCACATCTGTGATAGATCTTGTAGAACGGAAACCATATTGTGTGTCACTAAGAAGGTTGTTTCTGCTGAGGTGGTTGACTATTTCTCTATTTAATATGGATTCCAGCAACTTACTCATGAAAGACAGGAGACTTATTGGTCTGTACTGAGAGGGAGATGACTTTTCACCTGAATTTTTAAATACAGGGCATACTGATGAGGTTTTCCAGGGTGTTGGAAAGCACTTCTTCTTAAGGCAACGCTTAAAAGTTTCAGAAGTATGGGAGCAATTTCTGGTTTAAGCTTTTTTAACACTATAATTGGGATACCGTCAGGGTCAGTTGCTTTACTGGAATCAAGGTTCTTGATTAGCAGATATTTTTATGTTACCTAGCGTGTTCTGTGTTATAGAAGGAAATATGGGGAGTTGATGGCCTTCGTCGCATAGGGTAGAATTAGCTGCAAAATTCTTGGCAAATAGTTTGACATTGTCTGATGCTGACGAGATGACCTCTGGTCCATTGATAATGGTTGGGATAGAACGCACATTTCTCTTCAGGATCCTATTTGCTATTTGCCAAAACTGGTGGGAACTAAGCCGCTGATCAGCTACTTTGGATTTAACGGACTGAGCATATAGCTCTCTTGCATTTTTTATTACTCTTTTACAGTGGTTGCTGGCGTTCCTGAAAGCAGCTTTAGTCTCAGTGCATCTATTACATTGGTAGCTATGGGAAAAGTGATTTCTGTGCGCGATGGCAGCCGCATATTCTAGGGAGAACCATTGCTGGCTGTTAGGTTTTTGTCGGAATTTTTTAGATAGTATGAATCGGTCTATGCCTACAATTAACCATTCGGTTAGATTCTGATACTATAGAGGATACATCCTGTTTTAAAAAAGGAATACAGAGGTAGATCAGATATCAATGTACGGAAGCTTGTTACATTTCATTTTTATCTTAACTGTTACAATAGAGTGGTCGGAGGATTCTAGAGGAGAAAGAACAGAAGATGAACATAGTTCAGGGGAAGTTGAGAGAAAAAGGTCTAGGAGGCTTGCATACTGACCGGTAGTATCGAGCACACAGGTGGGCTTGCGAACAATCTGAGTAAGGTCATAGGCAATGGCAAAATCATGACAGAACCTCCCCTCATCATCTGTCTTATTTGAGTGGGTCAGCCATTCCACGTTATAGACATTGAAGTCACCACAGATGTGAATGTTAGCCGACGGATGTGCAGACAGGATGTGGTCTATTTTCTTAGATATACTCTTAAGGATAGTAACTTCGCTGTTATGGGGCCGATAGAGGGCAAATATAAATGCAGTGGTGTAAGCAAGTGCAACCCGGAAGCACATATAAGGTAAATTAGGGTCTTCTCTGGAGATATCCCTGCCACGCGGGAAGCCATCTTTAATGTAGGCACATATTCCATGCCCATGGCGATCTTATGGGTCAGATTTAGATGTTAAGTTAGAGTATCCTTTAATTATGAACTCATCTAGGGAAGTGATCGGCCCTATTCCAGTTTCGCTTAGAAAGAATATGTCCGGTTTCGTCTCCTGTAATTGTAATTGGGCAGGTCAAGGGAAAAAAGGCTTACTCATGGAATTTTCGTTTAGTTTCAGGTACAGATAGAGAGTAAGGAAAATGTTTTAGTAGTGGTTGTAGCTAGGCGAGTGTTTACCGTGAATGTTTTACAGGATGAGCATAGATTAAAACCCAGCAAGGCACTTGTTATGAACAAGTAACGATAGAATACTAATAGATCAATTACATCTCTTTTGTGAGAAACAGAAAGCAGCAGAGAGACGAACAGGTTTTGTCAAGGAAGAAAAGATTGCTCTGACCAACCCATCCTCAAATGTGGAAACAGTACTCTACTTAAGTCACGTGAGCAAACTTAACCAATCATGTTACGCTTGACGCATTCCAAAAACACAACACCGTGAGCCTAATCTTACCAGTCTAGTCGTGGACTATAAACATATTATTACAGTAAACCTAAATCATTTCTAAAAAATAAAAGGAACCTGTTTATAACCTTAAAGTGGTTCTCATCTCATCTCGAATTATAGACATCCTACATCATACAAATTACGATGCATGTATAGCTTCTAATATTTCTAATTCTAATATATATTTAATATAAAATGTATAGCTTCTAATATTTCTTTTAGGCAACAAGTACCAGATGTGTTGTTGAAACTGTAAAATGCTTTTTTCATACTTGCATGTTCAGTCTCTCATTACTTTTTAATCCCAACTAGACTGATATATAAATACATACACAAACAAATTAAAAACAGACTGCATGCATAATTGCAGCCCTCATAGACTTTTATAAAAGTTTCGAAAACAGGGATTTTCCTAACAACATAGTCATAAGTTTTATTTCCAAAATGCACAGAGTAATTTAGAAACGTTTATATGTAAATCTATTAGTAAATCGTTTTAATAAGCAGTTAATGTTGAGCTCGTTTTTATTATCTGTTATACAAAGAGTTTGTACATATATATATATATATATATATATATATATATATATATATATAAGTTTAGTGGTTATATTTAAATTCTGAAAGAACAAATATAGACACATATATTCAAATTAAGAAATTATTGTTTGACAAAAGGAATATATAGAAGGGCTTATGTTGATTTCCTTAATCCATGGATTTTCAGTAAAGGCTCATATCATCAGAGGAATTGAAATGCGGTTAGCAAAATGTTCAGCTGTGATTAGACACTTATTTTGCTTTTCAGCACAAATATTGAAAATAGTTTTTAAGTGATAAATGATAATTATATGGAAATAATTATAGGAAAGGGAATTTGATACAACCTGGGTGGTCCATTATCGGAAGGAGTACAATATCCTCCGGGGTTATAAATCCAGGTAGGCAGAATATTGGTCCAGGGGAGAAGGCAGTAGTACCATATAACAAAAAAGCGTGGTTGCTCCTTATTGATTTTCCAAAAGGTATACGGGGCAGCCATATTCATTGGTGCGTTGAGTGTATTTTGGCTAGGATCGCCCTAAAAGTATTACTTCAAGTAATATCTATCAGGATCTTTCATTTGATTTCTAATCAGTGTCTTATCTCGATTATATATATATATATATATATATATATATATATATATATATATATATATATATATATATATTGTCCAGCTAAAACCCAGAAACTTAGAAACATGGCATAAGTGCAGGTGTGCTCAGGGGTCTATTTTTAGACCTTGTCTAAGAATGAGAGACTAGATGTAAAAGCACCAGCCCAGAGGTGGCAACAACACTCGATGTATGGGCGATTTGTGACCTTGTAAAGATATAGGCTACTCTCGTGTGTGAGTAATTTTCTAGCACGATAGAGGGAGCCCACCTTCTATTCAGCAGCTTAGGCAATATCATTGTTCCAATTCATGTTGCCTGTGAATGTTAAATCGAGGAGTTTGAAAGATAAAGTCTCAGGCTGCTTTTAAAACCAAAAACGACACTAATCTGTGTCCAGTCCCATCTTATTTATGTTATTTTAAAAGCTATCACCCATTAACACTTAGTAGGATAAGTAGCAATGATTAACAAGTTTCTAATTATTGTCTTTCATTAAAAATATAAAATAAATATATAAAATGTAAAAATTTGAAATCTGCTTATTCAGATTATTTAATTTGGGAATTTTTCTGTATAAGTTCGACAGAAAGAATCTTAATTTAAACAATATAACACCCAATATGAAAACAATAGTATAACACCCAACATTAAAACAATAGTTCCTAGAATTCAACTAATTCGAATAACCAATCTTAATCCTAAAAAATTCAGAAACAGAAACCTGGTTAACTTAAAATTTCCAAGTGCTGGCATATTTTTTTACTCTTTCTCACTGCAAACAAGGCATATTACCATTTGAAACGTAAGAGGCTGCTATTTGGGATCATGTTTAACAGGAGACTATGGGGAGTTGAGTGGTGAGACATCCGTTTGCATTACATTCAAACTGCTGCAGGTTAGTATATTCAGTGAAACAGGAAACAGGTAAGGAATTTCAAAATCTAGTAATTCGAAGAAAGAAACTTAGAGTAAAAGGCTTTCCGACATCTAGAGATCTCAACAATGAAGAGGTGAGATTTTGTTGCTTGCCGGGTATGTTGGGAGTATGTACTTTTCTGACGTATGAACGGAAAGTAATCTATCCCAAATCCAGACTCGGATCCTGTATGACAAAAGGCACCTATCCATTAGCTATATTAAGCTTAATACAGGTTGAACATTGTTCCCGTTTATAGCTGATAGAAAATCCGTCAGTCGATTTTTGGACATGAAAATTAAAAGTTTTCACAAAGTAGGAAATTCTGAAACATCAAAACTGGATCTTCGTAGATGCCGCCTTTTTGTTGACTTATGTTCACCCATAACAAGACATACCGCCATATGGATGTAAGGGGCAACTATTTGGACCAGGTCTAGTAAAGATTAATAAGATGTTAGTTTACGTTACATTTAAACTTCTGCATATCAGTACAGTCAGGGAAGCAAGTAGCAAGAAGGGAATTCCAAAGTATTACTCCTGATCTTAAATGGAACACGTACATCAAATCTGTTGCCAAGGCCGCTGGAAAAATGGTGGGATCTTTCTATCGATCCAGTAAATATCTCACTGCTGATGCTATTCTCTATCTATATAAGAGCCAGGTACGTCCAAGGATGGAATACTGTTGCCACATCTGGGCAGGAGCTGCTAGAAAGGACTTGTCCTGCCTTGATAGAGTTCAAAATAGACTTCGTAGCCTCGTAGGAGATGTCCTTTTCTCCTCCTTGCAACCTCTATCTTACAGAAGAGATGTTGCAAGTTTGTCTCTGATGTATCGTTATTTTCATGGAAAGTGTTCGACTGAGCTTCAATCTATGGTCCCCCCTCGCCAAACTTTCACAAGAAACACTCGTCTAGCTGTAAACACTATCAATAATTCCCCCACTCCATATGGTTGTGTTCAAGTCTAACGTAAATAAGTTCTTGATGAGCCGTTCCATATAAGTTATCAAATTTACCAAATTTTCATTACTAATGATTACTATATTGTCCAATCTCTACTGTACACTCTTTAACCCTTATCCTTGAGTGGCCTCTTGGCCTTGATAATGTGGTGATGCTTATGTAAAAAAAAAAAAATTGCTGTTCGAGTGAAGAGACTATTAGAGTAGAAAGCTTTCTGGCATTTAAGGACCTCAACACTGAAGGGCTGAGATTTTGTTGCTAAGCGGGTTTGTCGGGAATATGTACATCAAGGCAGCACAAGTGCAACTTCATTAGAACACATTCCATTAAAATATTTGTAAAATAGGCGCAGAGATGCAACATTGCAGCGATGGGACAGGGGTGGGAGCTTAGTTGACAAAGTGGGACCTATTAGATTGAAGACTCCTTTTTGGACTCTATCTAAGAGGGAGATGCTAGCAGTAGATGCACCAGCACAGATGTGGCAACAATACTCTATGCATAGGCGAATGGTTACCTTATAGAGGTATAGGATACTCTTAAGTAGTTTTCTTGCTCAATAGTGGGAAATCACCTTCTTTGCAGCAGCCTTTGCAATGTCCTCAATGTATTTGTTTTAGTTCATATTGCCTGCAAATGTTAGGCTGAGGAGTTTGAAGGAAAAATTCTCAGTTAAGGTGTTATTTGGCCACGCCATTTCAGTATGATGAAGATGGCAGTTAAATTCTTGTAATCTTAATTTGTATAAAAATATACTTGATCTGTGCAAAATAATATGCAAGTAAATGATAATAATTCAAAAGACAGAATTTATGAACCGAAACAGAAAACTCTTATTCACACCATCAGGCATAAACTATTCAACAGATAATTTCAATACACATGAATAACTATCATCATCATCTATATATTAATACGATAGTGCGTGTTATTTTGTGTGTCACGTTTACATCTTTTTTCTTCCGAGTGACTGTCGTTTAATTGTTATGACCTTTCATCTCTTATATATATCTTATATAATTTTACCAAGAATTCTTCATAAGTTTTGGTTTCGGTTTTAATTATAACTGATGGCACTGAAGTCATCTATTTCTTTTTTTATATATGAATAAGAATTCTTCATAAGTTTTGGTTTCAGTTACAATTCAAACTGATACACCCAAGTCATATGGATATATTTTGTTTAATTTTGAAATCACAACTTTAATTTATAAGAATCACTAGAAAATTGACTCTATAATAATATATATGAAATCTGCAAGAATTAAAAATATCATATTTAAGTGCATTTTACTATTGGGTTACGGCGGGCATCCCTGCTAACTTAGATTAATACTTTTGCAGTTTTAACAAAAGAGCTGCAATATTATCAGGACGTCTCTATTTACGTTGAACATCCATAGAATGCCAACATCAATATATTATATAATGAAAGAGTCTCCTCTGGAATTTGCACAGGTCCTGCTAGTATCATATGAATCCGAAGATTCTACTGTTGACATTGGTTTCCTCCAATATTATTTTTGTCAGAATTCTTTCTAGAAAGACATCGGGGATTACGGGATCAACCATGTGAAAGTTGTCAACATTGTGGGCCGGCACGAAGTCCTGTTGCAACACCCACGGTCTGCCAGCGGCCACTCAATTTCACAAGGGGATCACCACACTTTTCAGCACGTCCAGGTACACTTTGGTATTGAGTCTAAAGCCGACTTCCAAGATGTGAGGTGGCATGATTTGGCCCTCACTTCAAAACAAACCAAAAACCATAGGTCGTCCGATACGTTGAGCTGTACCCTTAAGCGTTGAACCGTCCGGATTTGCATTTTGAGGGTGCTGGCACTGGTCCTGTTGTCATAACTTGGATCGGTAGAAAGCATGAGTTGCTTTGTGGCACATCTCTGATCTTACTTGTTGAACATTGTGTCACTTTCAGACATAATAGAGGGCTCCTATCGTTCTTAGGATTTGTGTACAACTGTCACACTAGTAGATGGTCTGCAACAAAAATGCAAACCAGTTTTCATCAAACAGAAATGGAGTCATACCGTCTTTTCTAGGGCGACAATTTTATCGTTCCACCTCTGTAGTCATATGTATTAATTATTTATAAAACTTAATTGTCAAAATATTTATGTGGTTTAAAAAGAAATGAAAAAAAGAAAAACATCAAATAAAATGAAGATTTTTTACACTTATTCATCCCCAAAAAGATATATTGTTACTTGGAAGTATTTGGGATCATGTTTGCAGGAGATAAGCATAATGTCGGTTTACATTGCATTTAAGCTTATGCATGCGAGCATAGTCAGGGGATCAAAAAACAAGGAAATAATTCCAAAATCTAGCAGTGAGGGTGAAAAATTTATTCAAGTATAAGGTTTCCAGGCATCTACGGACCTCTATAGTGAAGGGGTGGGATTTTGTTGCTAAACGTATTTGTCGAGGGGGTATTATAAGTGTAATAAGTTCATAAGAGAACATTCCATTAAAATACTTGTAAAAAGACACAGAGTTGCTACATTGCAATGATGGGACAGGGGTTGGAGATTAGTTAACAGTGCAGGTCCTCTTGGGTCAGTGATCCTTTTTTTAATCCTGTCTAAGAGAGAGAGAGAGACTAGTGGTAGATACAACAGTCAAGATGTGGCAACAGTACTCTATGCATGGACAATGGTGGCTTTGTGAAAATACAGGATACTCTCAGGTGTAAGTAATTTTCTAGCATGGTAGAAGGAGCCCACCTTCTTTGTAGTAATCGTTGCGATGTCCTCAATGTATTTATTCCTGTTCATGCTACATGTGAATGTTTAACTGAGGATGAACTGCCGTGTTGGTTTTAAAACAAAGATGACACTAAGCCGGATCCAATTATATACATATTTTTGTTTACAACGGAAACACCACTTATCAAGACTCGGAGGTCAATCGAGGATAAGGGTTATTGAGTGCTTGTTAGCCAATAGGATAATATTGTAGTAGTCGTTAGTAGCGAAAGTTTGCTAAATTGGATTACTTAAGGGGACGACTCATCAAAAACGTGTTCAGGTTGGACGACCATATTGTAGTCAGCTGAAAACCAGAGAAACGGAAGAGAGTTCCACAAGCGTGCTGCTCTAAGAAAGAAGATTTGTTCATGGAATCTACGTTTAGACTTAGGCTCAGATAAAGAGTTGGGGAAATTATTCATATTATTTTCAACTAAACGAGGGTTTTTTTCATGAAGTTTGGCAAGGGTGGCCATAGACGGGGCCTCAGACGAGCACTTGCATGAAAATAACGATGAAGCAGAGACAGGCTACGACGTCTCTTCAAAGAGGTTGCAGGAAAGAGAGGGTGAAGGGAAGAGCATCCCCTACTAGGTTACCAAGTCTATTTTGAACTTTGTCAAGGCAGGATAATAGCTTCTAGCAGCTCCTGCCCAGATGTGGTAACAGTACTCCAGTGTTTTAATCATTTAAGCAGATGTCGAACTAGAGTATTTTCAGTTTTGACAGTCAGTGGTTTAGAAAGCTTCTTGCAATTGTTAAAGGAAAGAAGCTTAGTCTTAGTAGCATTAAGTACCTTGGCAACGCCGAGTAGGTACAGCAAGCTCATTTTTCGCTTTTGACTAAAATGAATGCAAGTTATTTTAAGGATGCCGCAAGAAATGCTGAGAACGTCTGCTCAAATTACCAAATTATTCCCCAGCGATAATTTGACACTCATGAATTCACATTTAAAACAAAACCATTTTTAATTCGTTAATGTTGTACTTATCAACATTAGCAGAAAGTGTTTTTATTCGATATACAAATGGAAGCGGGGAACAGATTTAGTAATGTTAGATCCGGCCCGAATTACATCGGACCCCTCCCTCCCTTATCATCACCCGAGAGTTTTAATGAGCGAAAACTGACTATTACGTCGACGAAGAGCAAATCCTCTCATGTCAGTTACCGCCTTTTTTACTGTTATTCTTGTTTTTACATGTTTATTACGCGCTCACGAAGTTACGAATTTGTATTTTGGAAACATGGGAACATTTGAAATGTACAAATCTGTTTGGCAGATGCTTTTTTTTTACTTGGCGGACGTTCACTTCTTTTTTTCTCATTTCCATTTTTTTTTTTGCTTTATTTTCTCTTTCCTTCCTAATTTTAAACAGTTTCAGTTTTGAAACTGCTTTGCTATTAAATCGTTGAACTTTTCGAAACATAAACATGCGGCTTTTTCTTTCTTACAAATAAATAAATAAATAAAAAATAATTGCATTAAATGTAAATGACGAAAAGAAAATATTTTATAAAAATTTATTTAATGATTTGCAAATGTTCTTACATATTTCCGTGGTGTGGTCCCTGGTATTAGAAGAAACCATTTTGGTCGATGAAACTGTGGTTGTGTATAGCTATTAACTACACCGGTATTTAATATGAATTGGAATATAAAAGTTATAACATGATAGAATATATATAGATGGAACATGCATTCATAATAAAATGAAAATAAAATGAAAGGAGTTGTGTTTGAAGGCTATAGCAATGTGGTTCGTAGGAAACACCGTGGACATGAGTTAGTATATAAAAGAATAATTTATGCTGATTTCGTATTTAATATCATAGAACCAGTTTTTATTGATTATTATCCAATATATAGTAATGATTTCAAAAGTTATCAAAAAATATATGAGTTTGGTACCATTCGCTAGAATCGAAACATCTATAAGTAGACATTTCCCCCTTGTTATGTTGCTGACGCAAAAAGAACTAACCTTGGAATGGCTTCGTTCACATCATTTAAACTCGTAAGTCGTACTATATCAACAAGTTCTAAGAATTATATACTAAAAAAAAGCAGGAGGAGAACTATCTAATCCCAGCATGCATTTTTTTCTTTTACATTTTCCGAGGTTTCTGAATGATGTTTAAACTTAAGGAATTACGTGCACAATTTAAAATTCCCGCTCTTCTAACTATTTCCGAGTCAGCCAACGAAAAGTATGCCAAAATAATAAAGCAATAACTAAATAAAATATAATAAAATAAAATTTCTATGTTCTTATCGAGTTGATTCATTTATTGAGTCGTTTAATCTAATTAAATTATTAAGAAAAAGCGACAAGGGCAGATCTTCTATTCTATCCTTGACTAATTGGGTTACTAATCATCCCTAGTTTCATCCAAGCGGTTTGTTCGAAAGGATCGAATTGCTAGTTAAAACTTTAATCTCGTCCGACAATGGGAGAATTAAAAATATATGGCAAATGCGTATGGAAAGGATGAATTTTATTTAAAATATTAAAACTATCGAATGGGACTAATGGATTTTAACTTAAAATTAATCTATAACAACATAATTATGACGGATGAAGTTTTAAATTACTAAAGTTTAAATAATGCTATGCTGGTTACTGTTTTGGTCATATTTTTCAGCTGATTTTGAACGCTTCCTTTTCTTGCTAGTAGCAATAACTCGCAAATATCGTTGTCGAAATTCTGCCAGATCTCCTTGTCGTTGGCTGGCGGCCATTTGATTCTTTTTCTTGACTCCATGCCTAAAGGAGGAGAAACTTCAGCTTGGAGTGTCTGAGTACTATAGTGTGACTCATAATGTATATATATATATATATATATATATATATATATATATATATATATATATATATATATATATATATACGAGCAAACAGTTAATAAAACATGTTAAAAAACACTTTGAAATGAGTTAAAAAAACATATTTAATCTGAAAAGGAAACAGTAGATAAGTGGATAGTCCTTAATCCGCGGAGTTTCGAAAAAAATACTTTGCTTCTCGTCAGAGGGTAGGAATTAGCAAAATGCGAGATCGGATTTTGCATGCAAAAGTATTTGATGAAACAACAAGTAAGTCAAAGATCTTACTTGAAAACAAAAAAAGTGAAGCAGAGGGAATATGGTGAATTTTTATTTTATATATATATATATATATATATATATATATATATATATATATAAAGCGTTTACCTGATATACGCACTGATAAACTTCAATGAAGATTATGCAAACAATAGACTTTTAAGCCTGTTAAAATCGAGCAAAAGCTATAGCCGTTGACTTATGATAAGTGTTTATTGCCATACTGGTTTTGGTTAACAGTCGCACTTATTTGTTTACAAAGTCATTCGGCGGAAGTGACGTTAGACAAATTTTAGGTACGGATGATCAACACTGTTTTTGATCAACACTGCTTTTTTTAAAAGAAAAAGAAAAAATTTGGTAAATTTTTATTTGGTTTCCACTATTTTCCTTTAAAATGGTGTTCACATATGCTGAAAGCGAATATCGCATTTAAACTTTTCACAAATAAATAGTTTTCCGGACATCAAGCAATGTAATTCCTATAGTTAAAAGTTGTAGCCATTGTTGTGCGCGCATATTTTTTGCATAATTAATATACTCACGATTCTATAGCTATCTATAACGTATACTGACCCAATGATTCACGGGTAGTCTAGTATATATATATATATATTTATATATATATATATATATATATATATATATATATATATATATATATATATATATATATTCTAAAGAAGCTTTCAGTAAAAAAAATGTAAAAGTGTAAATAAGAATGCAGTTTAAATTCCCAGTAAAAAAATAAATTTAACCTATCACAGATTAGAACTTACATGATCTGACTTCTAAAAAGTTCAGAATTATAAAAGAGAATATAACTATATAAGGATAAATTGTAAAAGAGAAATAGACTTAGCATTTGCATAAACCGATCTCTCAAAGTCTACGATTATAAAGAGAAGTCAACTATATAAGAATGAAAAAAAGAAAATCTTAACTAATTTTTTAATAGAAAACGGGGATCCTCCTCTTATATATATATATATATATATATATATATATATATATATATATATATATATATTCACTCAAAACTTACTTCTTCGTTACGTTTTTCAGACATTTCAACTAAGTGTAATCGAATTCATTTCGAATATAATTAAATACAGTTTTACGTAAAATCGATATTGATATTATTTTTCTTGGATATATTTTTAATTCGCATTTATTTGTTTCTTCTATCCTAATTTTAGGTTTCATGCTATCCAATAATTTGAATCGATAACGAACGTCTCAAACATGTTTATGCGTTTGTAACTTGAAGTTTCATCATCGATCTTTCGTTTTCAACGTGTCGAATGGAAGGATCAATATCGATTCGATTTTTTTCTTTTGAAAGTTATACTTATGACGCTATCCACCAAAATGTCTCACCAGAAGTGTTTCTATTTTGTATAACTTCCTAGTATCCCGGAGTTTCACGCTTCAGTTTGAAATATAAGTTTCATTATTAAGCGCACAGATTAAATGATCACATCTCATTAGCCTTCGCCCTTGTCATCACGAGTCATGAACACAATTCTTGCTTAAAATTAAAATTTAACATTTCAATAAACAATCATTAAACCAAAGATCTTTAGAAGAAAAGAGGCACGTGTCTTTTACAACAAACGCGCACTTTATTGTTTAATTCAGGTGAATAACTCATGTAAGAAATACGAAGAAATTGTTAGCAGTTTTAAAGATTTTATAAGGGAGAGAGGTTCGTTCACAAGGAGAGAGACACAGAAAGTTATTATTTCGTAGATAAGCTAAAATTATTTCCATCTTTCTAAATCTTAATTTTAGTTTCTTTTGCTCCATTTTCACCCCAAACAAAGCACAGTACCATTTTCATATAGGGGGCTACTATCGGGGACATGTTGCAAGGATGATATGTAGGAAATTTATGTCTGTTCATATTACACTTGAACTTATGAATGTCAGTACAGTTGTGAAAGCAGGAACCCGGAAGAGATTTCTAGAGTCTAGCAGTTCTGGAGAAGAAACTATTAGAGTAGAAGACTTTCTTATATATAGAGATCTCTACTGTATAGAGGTGAGATTTTGCTGCTTGTCGAGTTTTTCAGGTGTATTTACGTCGAGGGGGTCCAGGCATTCACCATTAAAATAGTTATGGAACAGGTAGAGGGATGCAACATTTCGTCAATGGGACAGAGGCTGAAGCTTAGATGCCAATTCAGGACCTATCAAGTTGGCGACTCTCTTTTGAACCTTGTTTAGGAGTGAGAGACTAATATCAGGTGCACCAGCACAAATGTGACAACAAAATCCATACATGGGCGAATGGTGGCATTGTAGAGGTATAGGATACTTTCAGGTGTAAGTAACTTTCTAGCACGGTAGACAATGCTCCCAGTGAGGAGTTTGAAAGAAGTGCTTTCATGTAATGTATCTTTCGCCATTGCTATTGGTGATTGAAAAGGTTTCTTATAATTATTTAAGGAAACAAGCTTAGTTTTGGCAGCATTGAATGTGATCATCCATTTTTGTCCCCATTCCACTACAGATTGGAGGTCTTCCTCTAGTGTTTCTGTCATTTCTTTAGATATGTGTTCATTTGTTTTCCTGTCATGGCGTATCAGCGAATATACCCATCTCAGAGACAATTTTATTAGGGAGGCTTTTATGAACATTTGGAAGAATAAATGTTGAAGGATAGACCCCTGAGGTACACCCACATTTATATAATATTGTTTAGATGTACGACCGTCGATGACAACCTGGATTCTTCTCTTAGTTAAGAAAGATTTAATTATAAGTATTCGTCCAGTGATACCGTATGATTTGATTTTCCTGAGAAGACCATCTGCTCTACCCCCCACCTGCTTTGTCCAGTGTATGGTATATACGTTCAGCGATTACAGTTAGGATAGCTGATGTAGAACGGACTTGCCTAAATCCATATTGTTGGTCGGTCAGAAGCTTAGCAGCTGTAAGGATTAGAGCTTGCTTAATTATGGACTCAAATATATTGGCGAAAAGCGGGAGGAGGCTAATAGGGCGATAATTTAATGGATCAGTTCATTCGCCAGAATTCTTGTAAACTGGTACCAGATGGGGGAGTGTAGGTTTGTTTCACTTAGCGCTAAGATATCTGAGATGTTTGGTAGGAGAAATTATTAAACATCATCTAAATTAGTTCTAAGCCTGCGGATATTCGTGAAAGCAATCTTCAAGGGAGGAGGCAAATTGTTTTCTTTTTTTTTTTTTTTTAGTTTAATCCTGGTTTAATCGTATTTTTTATTTAACTGTCATTGTATTTTATTTAAGAGTTTAAGGTTTAGAGTAAGATGTGGTTGTGCAGAATACCTAATATGTAACACAAGTAGACCATCAGCTGACTCTTCATCTACAAGATTGTGGCCTCAATAAAGCCTATCAGAGATGGGTGCAGGGTCCCTTTCCATACGTGACATGGCACTACAATCATCTCGACAACTGATGACAGAGCAGCCGCTCTAGGCGCTACCAAAGAGTTAGGGCCCTGTACTATCAGTCGGAAATAGCAGCCAGTAACTCTCAATCCGGTATCCTCAACCCATCAGATAAAAATCAACTTCATCCAATTGCATTGGAATATATGGCACTCAAGATTACCGCTCTGCTTCCCGGATACTATTATTACGGACTCAATTATACTGGTTTTTCTTCTAAGGTTGAACTGTATTTTTAATTTTTTAGATTTTTATATTTATTCTTAATTTTAATAATTGTATATTTTTATTATATCTTATTGTATCTTTATCTTTATCCTTCTCTATTATTTTATTTTTCTATAATATTTATTTATTTTACATATTCCCCTATATATCTTCTCTTTGCTTTTGTATATTTCTTCTATTTGTCTCTATTTTTACTTTCTATTAAGCCATCTATTTACCTAGAGTATAATTTTTCTTTTTATCACTAATGTTCTTATTTTGTTTTTATGCATATATCTATATCCTTGGTCTCTACTTATTTTCTTATGTTAAGCATTGAGCTCCGAAATATCGTGGTCTAAGTGTTGTATTTTTTCTTGTGGATTGGATGATCTATTCAAGTTTATTTAATTTTGAATCCTCATCAATTGTTTCTTATATTTATTTGCCTTACACATCCGTCTAGATCTTTTTATATCTTGATATGTTTTTGTATAAAGATTCTTTGTCAGTTTTATCTTTATCAATTTATGTATTTTTGTTATACATATATATGCGTGTGTGTATGTGAGAGAGAGAGAGAGAGAGAAAGAGAGACAGTAATTTTACTGTTCTTGCGTAAACCATTAAATACGTGTAGAGATCATATAAATAAAAAGCCTGAGTTTGTAAGCTATCGTTTTACTTGTAGAAACATTTTTGTCTGTCATAAAATAGAGGCATAAGTCAGTAAATCTCTGAAGACTAGACGATATAATATCATCTTGACATCTTCGTAAACGATCCATTCGCTAGGTAAGTTCTTTCACATCAAACAGCAATTAAAAAAATAAATGCCATTGTTTAGTAGTTTTCCACACACACAAAAAAAAATGGCCGAATACTCTGACGAATTATTGATGTTAATCGTTGAATCTGCGTTGGTTTAACAATTCAAAACGATCGTAAACATTTTTGTTTTGGAATTTCTGCTTCGAAATAATAGGAATCGCAGACGACGAGAATGTAAATGGTGGCGCTGGATGCTGACACATACAAATCTCTTCATCTCCATACGCGAACATCCAAAACGGCAGATGTTTTGAATATTTAAAGTAACTTTAAGAAGGGAGTCAGCAAATCAATGATTTTTAACGATGAGGTCAACAAGCATTTAGGCCAAGAGGCACACAATGATAATGATTAATGAGACGGATTAATTATCAACCGAAAGAACACTAATGAGTAATGATCAATAGCATGGACTGCGATTAATTGCTTATAGGCCGCGGGGAATATAAATAAAAACTTTTATCGACACAAACTTTCATTTGAAAATACATTCTTTTTTTAGATTTACAGATAAACACGACTTCCGTCGATCTTGTTAATGTCTATTTTAGGTTTATAATATTTTATGGAAATCGTTTCAGACAAGGCCTGATGTCATTTTATGTAAAATATACTACTTCAAGGTCAAAAACTTCGCAACAATAAGCTTTAGATGAATAGATTTCACCCAGAAAACGACAATTTTTCTCGTTTTTTCAGAAACTTGTTCATGGAATGTGAGGAATAAATGATAAAATAAGCGATAGTTATGAAACTGCCGAAAGTAAATATATGGTGAGGTGCATTATACTTTAAAAATATCTTCGTTTAAAATAACTTTCGTTTTAAAATAACTTCGTTTAAAGCAACTTCGTTTAAAAGCAACTTCGTTTAAAAGCAACTTCATTAAAAATAACTTCGTTTAAAAATAACTTCGTTTAAAAGCAACTTTTTAAAATAATCGTTCTTATCTTTCATTTCTATTTTAAATCTATCGAATCCAAAGGAAGTTCGTCCAAAAATTAGTTTCTTGTTCTATTCTTTTTATGTGATAAGTTTTAGGTAAAGAAAATATAACATTTTGTAAATATAAAAAAAAATTGGTAGATAGTGTTACTTTTCCCATAACCGATAAGGTCCTAGGGATGTCGTATAGTGAATGAACGGTGGATCATCTGGTTCCATTGATGCGGTTTTGAGCAAGTGTCTGTGTGTAACATCGAAGCTTTTCCCTGTCTAATCAAGAATGTTGTCGACCTACTTCCTCTGACTGTTCCGTTTTCTTTTCTCTTGGACTGTTCCGTAGAGGATGGTGTTGGCAAGTCCTTCCGAGCGTGTTACGCGTCCATGCCATTTAAGTTTCCTCTTTTTCGGCGTAGTCAGAACATCTTCATGGTGACGCACTTGTTGGGTGATATTTCCGCACACTTTATTGTTGGTGACATATGCTAAACAGTTTTCTGCGGCATCTCATTTCTATTGCTTTGATCCTCCATTTTAGGTCGGTCTTCAAAGTCCAAGTCTGCCATGCGTAAAGTATGATAAAGATGATAGCGCGTTTAGTACCTAAGTAAAAAAAAATGCAAACAAATATTTGATGTGATGTGGTTGAAAAATTTCGAAAACAAAATATAACGTCGTTTTATAATTAGTCTTAATTAATTAGTAACCCAGAATGATAAATATGGCGATTACATCAGCCAGTTCCTGTCAGAAGTAAAAACCGTTCTTCGGAAGTTGGAAAGGATCAAAAATAGAATTAATAGGCAAAAAATACCTATTTTACTTAATGAAGTATGCCTAAGATAAAAATGCTGCCTAAATACACATACACAAACGCACACACGTACACACACACACACACACATATATATATATATATATATATATATATATATATATATATATATATATATATATATATATATATATATGTGTGTGTGTGTGTACGTGTGTGTGTGTGTGTGTATGTGTGTGTCGTGCTTGAATATATGGTTAAGTGGCAGTTTTAGTCATTTAGAGCTGCTTTAAAGTTTCACTGCTCACTCGTTTTTTGACCAAATTTCAAACAATTATTACAGTTTATAGATCATCTTCTCAACTATATTGTGAAAAAAAAATTCGATTTTCGTTCAGTAAAACAAAAGTTATGATGAATCTTCTGGTGCTCAAAATCATAAAAATATGTAAGGAGGTGAGCGACATTTTTTATGACTAGTTTCCATAGCAACCACGTGAAACAGAGACAATGAAAGCATGAAAGCGAGATAATTGGGTATTTTATTGAAAGCAGACGAGTGCCGCACATTGTTATTACATATGTGTATGTTATGTTTATGGGGGCAAAAAGTAAGACTGAAATTAACCAAAGAACAAGTGAATTTATTGGAAACCTGGAAAATCATGGATTACAATAGATAAATGCGAGCATGAATAGTAATAATGTAAAGCTTAAACATGGAAAAGTAAAGGACTAGTTGTTTAAACTGGAAAAGAAACGGACAAGATATTCTAATAAAAAATATAACAAATTTATAATTTAAAATATTGCAGCATTCAGATTTTTTTAATTCAATTTATGACATTATGTAATCAATTCTTAATGCTGCAATATTTTAAGTTATAAATTTATGATATCTTTTATTTTCTATTGTAGTATATATATATATATATATATACATATATATATATATATATAATGCATTTGCCTTATTTTATCACTTTATCAAAGTTCTTTACGATGAAGTTTTTCGAATAATGAATGTGAATTATTTTATTACTTTGATGCAGTTCCATGGATGATTCAATCTTCAGAAACGTGTTAATAATAGCCTCACTCTCTTTGTATTCAAATGTGTAAAGAGCGGAACGATTGGATGGTTCATGAACCTGCGCATATTGTTGTACCGTTTTATCTCAATGAATAGTCCCACACTTTCTGCGCTTAAGACTTACTGTCTTAAGATTTGTGGAAATCGTTCTACCTCCGATTTGGGAGCCTTGTTGTCCTAAAGTGAAACCTAAAAATGCGTAATCTCAAAAAGAGGTATTTTTTTTTATCTTAATCATCTTTTGAAGGTTCGTGGCCCTCGTGTTGGAAAACTTTCAAATAATTTGTAGAAGGAAGATGCGTCATAGATTCGAGAAGGAGCAATTTAAGACCCTAGCGCAAGCCCTAGAAAAACTTCAATGGATTTTATCTCTTGAAATGTATACTTTTACCCTTGACTTTGTGATAATATACGTAGCCTTAAAAAGATGTTTAAATATATACGTAGGCTGAATAGATGTTAGAAGTTAATGGAAGTAACGGTTCTTAAATGATGTATTTTCCAGAATTTGTTTGTTTTTCTTTGACATTTCTCTTGTTTTCCTCATCAAATCCAAACGGTTTATGCTTTCAAAGAAAATTAAAATTCGAAAATGTTATGGATGATTTTGCAAACTTTCTACGATTCGTAAATATTTTTCCTTCCAAATGAATTTGTTGCTTTTTCTTTGCATCTGGAAATAAATCAAAGGGAACAACAGCCATCGTCATACTAGTGTTTGAATGTTAAACGCAAAAGTTTTGAACCATAAATAATTTTCTAGTTCATGGAAGAGTGCAGTAGAAACTCTTAAAACCACCTTATGTATGCATATAAATAATTGTGTGGGTGCAGTAGAAACTCTTAAAACCACCTTCCGTGTATATATAAATGATTGTGTGGGTAAGTATGTATTTATAAACATATTTATTAATAATGAATACATATCAGTGCTTACACGGATAACACACCTCAACAGTATCTAAGTTTATGATGTTCAAAATATAATATTTACTAATATACATTTTAGTTTATTGCCAGTCGCCTAAGGAAATGCTGACGAGGCTACTCAGATATTTTTGTAGGTAGGAGTATACTGCACCTTGTTCGCTGGAACTTTCTTCTTTTTACGTTTGTCTTGTATTTTTTTTTTAAATATTTCTCTCAAGTCTAAAACAAAAAAAAACATTTTTCTTTTTTGTTTACAAAGATTTTGAACGATAAAAACATTATGCCAGTTCGTCCAAATAAAATCCATTGCTTCTTGTTCTTGACATAAAATCCTAGAAAACAACTGTAAATTACTAAATATTATTCTAATTTTATTACATCAAAGGAATTTGGCTTGAAGTATTGTTTAATGTGTTTATAAAAGCAATTTAGATTTATAAAAGGCAGAACAATGCAAAGATCTAACGGATAGACTCAAGCTGAAGCGACTCAAGAAAGAATGGTGGAACCAGCTATGTATTTTCACTTTTATTAATCCAATTCATGTGGTTGTATATGTATAACCATACATATATAATGTCTATTTCTATACAATATTTTACATTCAGGATGTTCTTACTTGCATTGGACGGTTAGGTAGTGTTTCTCTGATGCTATATTAGGAGATGTCTTCCCTTCTTCAGGCGTACTTTTGACTTACAAACGTGCATAGTGTGTTTTATTGTAGATTGAGCCAGTCCGCAGAAATTGGAAATTAAGTTATCTGTTTCAGATACATAATTTATTAATATCGAGAAGTGTTTGTATTCAGTATTATTTACAGGGTTTTTTTTTCGTTAATAAGTATCCTTAATTACTTGTCTTTGCATTATAAATTAGTTTTTTTTCATCGTTTATCTTATTTATTTTTATTTTCTGCGCTTCTCTTAAGATTGTTGCACGTTTTGATTTTTTACTATTGATATCATGCATAATAATACTATTAATACGGCATAATCACGTTGACACACCGGTTCTCGTCAGATCATCGAAGTTAAGTAACGTTGAGCCTGGCTAATACCAGATGGGTGACCATTTGGGAATTCTAGGCGCTGCATGTGCTCTCCGCTTATCTCGGCATTGTTTCCAGTCGTCTTGTACCTCAACTTGCCACTGGTATGCAACAATGTTTACTCAGGAGAGGCTTTGTTGATGATTGCGCAACTCTTGCCACACAAATTTCACGCGCAGGCACCCTTACAGTGGGTATCCATAGTCTGTCAAGACTGAAGGAAGCCTTACTATAAGGCATGTGCTATTACACTATATTATTTATAGTTTTTTTCTGTGGTTCTACTTTTAATTTTTGCGTTTTTTTTTTTTAGTTCTTTAGGATGGTTTTACGGGGTTTTTTTTAATTAAGGGGAAATAACTGTCTATACATTTATTTTCAAATAGTTTAATATTTTTAAAATAGAAGTAATATTTTTTCTTTTAATTTTATCTTTGTCCTTGTTCTTTTTTTTTTTTTTAACTAATCTTGTAATAATTGCTGCGGTTTTGTATTTAATATTTAATTTTTTGTGGTTCTTGTTTTGGCTTGTTTTTGTTATCTGTAAATAAGGAGAGGAAACTGCTTATATATTTATTTCAAATAGTTTAAGATTTTTAACTAAAAATCATTATATCGGTTTGTATTCGCTTCTATTGTCTTATTTTTTTTTTAAGTTTTATTTAATATTCAATTATTGGTCTGTTTTATGTATTGTTTAATTGGTTTGGGTCCTGTTTTTATATTGTTATCTGTCTATCATTATTTATTGTTTTAATTTTATTCTTGAGTTGTTGTGTAGGTGTGCATATTGAACTAGAGCTGTGGATGCTAACTCGTGTCGGCGATTTAGGGTGTAACTTAGCCATCAAAATTCATTCTTTAATTCGAATTTCTCCAACATTTCTCTCGGTGGCTACGATGTCTACTTTAATACTTTTGTCGGTGTTCGGGCAAGCATGTATGTGCCTGTGAAATGAAGAGTTACGTGTTTTTAGGTATTCTACTTTAGTAAGATTTGTGTTTTGCGTTAAAAATATTTTTTACGCTTTAAAAACCGGGATTATTTTTTTCAAATCTTGTTCGCGATTTCATATCATTTTTATTGTTGAATTTTGTGACTATATTCGTTTTATTTTTGTTTTATTTTGTTTCGTTTTTGTTTGTTTATAATTATTGTCACTATATTCGTTTTTGTTTGTTTGTTTTGATTTGTTTTTTTTGTTTTGTTTTTATGACTATATTCTTTTTTGTTTTGTTTTGTATTTGTTTTTTTTTGTTTTGTTTTTATGACTATATTCTTTTTTGTTTTGTTTTGTATTTGTTTTTATGAATATTGTCACTATATTCGTTTCTTTTTTTGTGCTAGTGCACTTACTGATCCGCACTTTTTTAATCGTATTTCCAAGTTTAATTAAAGTTTTATGATATGTTTTTTATTCAATTATAAGATTAAAGTATAGAATAGGTAAAAAAAACACCTTCCCTTCCCCATGTTAAAATGGCTTTTTAAATGATAATGTTATTATTTCAGCACGGATCAATAAGTGCACTAGTACCTTTTTTTTGTTTTGTTTTTTTGTTGCTTTGTTTTGTTTTTGTTTTTATGAATATTGTGACTATATTGTTTGTTTTTGTTTTGTTTTTGTTTTTTTACGCGATGAGATTACTTGAATATAGAATCAGCAGTTGAGCGAATGACTTACCTAAATCGCACGAATAGAGAAGCAACAGTAGCAGTAGTCGTGCCTGGCCGTTTGTGCTTAAAATCAGTCGTATATAAATAGTAAAACCGTATCAAATAGGAGCCACGTACGTGTAAATGGCAAAATGCCTTATTTGGGGCGAATAAAAGTTTAACTTCCAAACATTTGCATTAATGTCACATATCATCCCATGAACGGAGGTGGCTATGTTACCAAGGAATTATAACATGAATTGGTCCGTTTTCGGGATTTTAAGATAATGACTACTCGACGAGTTAGAATTCTTATGAGTTCAAATATTTCCGTAACATATACATGTGATAGGTGTATCAGAAAGTGACCATTAAAAATGATGATCAGAACTTTAATAATTCAACCTACTATTTTTCGAAGCTTATAACTACTTGGAAATACAATTCAAACCCTAATTTTTATTTTCAATTAAAGGAGCAAACACCAAATGTAAAAAAAATAACAGGTTTAATAGTAATTTATGCAATATTTGTTTTTTTTTAAAGCGGTTTTCTTTTAAAAAAATATAAAGAAAATCAACGTATTTTGACTTGCTTATAAATATATGTATATATATGGATGCCAAAAAATCTCTTGCTTAAAAAAATATACTATCAACTGAGTAGTTCCGTTCTGCATTGTTAAGAATTTATCCATATTTATATTTTAAATTCCATGTATTTTTTAAATAAAATTTTTTTTTAAGGCGAGGGTCGTAGAAAATCGCATTTTCGCAACGTATTTTGCGCGAAGCTGTAAAGAGCTGCTGCTGTTTAAATGAAATTTATGAAATACGTATTCGTCCAAGGGACATAAATAATGTCTCTTTTTTATTGCGTGTGTTAACCAAAATTAGTATTTTTCATTCTCCGTAGTTAAAAAGGAAACGCACATTCACTTATAAGTTTTTCCCCTAGAACAAAAAATCCGCTTCATCGATTTTTTAAAATTCTTTTAATGAAATACACAAGTTTTTGATTGATATATTTTAATACTTCTTTATCGACTAAATGTTTTTTTAAATATCTAAAAAAAGAAAACATTGAATGAAATAGAAAAATTTGCCGTCAGCGTCTGGTATTTACTTGATGATGTAAGCAAACATGAGCTTTCATTTAAAAAAAATCAACGTGTTTTTTTTTTGTTTTTTTTTAAAGAAAAAAGGTTTTACACTTTGGACTTTACAGATAAATTTCCAAAAAACTATTCTTTTTTTGTTTGTTTTAAATTAGAATATTTTCTTTATTGATCTTTTATATTCAATTTGTGATATATAAAACTTTGGCACATAAATTAATTATTAAAATTTTAATAAACATTTCAAAATAGGGGAGTGAATTTGAAAAAAGAAACGTTTCTCTAAAATATTATATTTGGTTTATTGGAAAGAGCATAAAATTTCACATTAACCCTGAAAATATTGTAATAATTGAACCAATAGAAAAGTTTTGATAGATTTTTAAAGTTTAAAAATTGAAAAATATTTAACTCGTAAAATTCTGTTGATTTTATTACGTAAAAAAATGGCTGCATGAAGGCACGCCGGCATTTTGTAAACATTTTGTAAACACTGTTTTTTAAAAAATAAAAAATAATATTTCCATTATTTTTTAAACAACTTTAATAGTTTATTTTGGAAGTATATTCCATACAGAAAATAAACAACCCACTTTAAAAAGAGAAATTACGAGTTTTTTTTCATATTTTATTCGCAGTTTTCTGTTAGGGATGTCAAAAATTCCTCCAAATTTCTGATGCACCTAAACATGTGATGTCGGCATTAAGGTGATATGCCGTAAAACATGAAATGATAAGAACACGCTTCCAATCGTTACCCTTCTGAAAATGACATTTCATTTCTTTATCTTCTACAGAATATTGGCAGCTTTATTTTGTTCTGCTTCATTCAGCAATTGTCTGCGATCAGAAACGAAATGCTGTGTCTTTTTTTAAAACGAATATTTGCTTAATTGTTTCATGGCAAATGATATTTTCGTCGCCTTTCATAAAAAAGCACCTGTATAGGAAAGATTTCTTACACATATGGCTTGTCAGCCCAACTAGTCTTCAAAGTACAGGTCTATACATGGTTCAACATTTTGGTGAGATTTTTTCACCCCCCCCCTTCCCTTGAGCCAAGAAGAACATAAATTTATGATTTAGAAATTTATTTATTGCATAAAAAAATCTGGCGGTAAAAGATTAAATACAGCTTTGTAATCGTTCCAATGTTTTCAAAAAGGCTTTCTTTTTCCTTTTCATCACTTAGTACATTGCTTGCTCGATTTCCATACTGCTTGTTTAACGTGATACACATCTTGCTTAATCGATAATTGGTAGAATAAAAGCTACCCCGCCGCCAATAGCGATTATTAAAATGATAGACATGATAGGCACGGTAACGATGCCAATGTATTGCAAACTCGTTTCGAATCATTGCTCGACAGGAAATCGCATCTCATCCATTTAACGTTCAGAAATATTAATAGCTCGATCGAAGTATTAACGCGATTAAGATATTTTTTGTTAATGGGTTACTATTTATCAATGCCAAAGCAAACCGGATTGATAAGAAAGGACGATTTTCAATTGAAAGATGAAGAATATTATGAGAGGATTGAAAATGATTAATGGACTGAATTAAGCATCTCATTCGATTTTTACAAAATATAAACAAATATTGTGATATGATACTGATTTAAATACACAATAGACTATTCCGATAAATCTTTTTATACTTTGACTCTAGTCAATTTTAGGGAGTTCATTAACAGAGAGCTACTTTCAAATGCTATGTAGACTAGACGAGAATACGTCTTCGATAATCAGTTCGACAGAGTATGGATCATTGTGACACAAATAAGCTTCCCTTTGTAAGGCTGAAATATGGTTCTGGATAGTCCTAGGATGTCCCCCTCCTCAGGGCTTACCTTCATGCTTTAAAAAGCGGTTAACAATCTGATACGCTCTCACCGGGAAATGCCGACGGTATTACTCAGGCTTTTTGTAGGGTCAGAGTGACTACTACTTGCGTGCTGGCCTATGAAATTCTGACCTTGTGTCACATCTTCTTGCAATAAGAAGGGCAAATATCTTCGAGTAGCAGGAATGTATACTGGCGACATTGCATGTAGTGGTTCTCCACCCTGTTTAGCCCGTGAACCCCTTCATCGGGTATGAGAATAATATTCTCCTTTTTTTTTCAGAAAATATCAGCCGCAAAAAACTAAGTGAAAGTGTGTTATTATTTATTTATCCTTCGCCTCTTCCGATAACAATTGCAAATCGCTTTTTGTTACGCAACATCCTTTTACCATTGATTTCTTGTTGATAACGATTATTGGGTTTCTGTAGAATTTGAGTGGGCGTAATCCTCCACCAAAAATTTCAACAGTATCTTTAAGAAGATGACAAATTTAATGGTTTTCAAATTAATACAAACCGCAGATTTGAAAAAAAAAGTCGGAGTATGTATTAAATATCAAATAGTTTTTAACACTAATATTGGATGACGATGTAATCCTTAGAATTTATACGCGATTAATACGGCATAATAATGGCGTCGCCAATAGGATGCATGAACACACTGGACAATCCATACTATATAGAAACTTGGATGAAATACTTTGAGGAGCTAGCTAGAGTAAAAAAAAAAAAAAAAATAACCGAAGCCCAGTGGGTGGGGGCAAACGAAATTATTGACATTTTCCTCACAACAGCCGGGTGCGAAACAATCAAGAATCAACGATAGAAATATCCAAGAAAGTTGGAAGAGCTTATCTTCAAGGAAATTAGCAAGAGAATAAACAAATAAATATCAGGGCAAAGAGTCAGTTAATGCTGAAAGAACGCAGGAAACAAGACAGCACCCAATGAGTGTATTGCACAAAGATAAACGAAGTGAAAAGGAGCAGAATTAATTTATGATATCGAAGAAAAAATCTGAGACTAAGTCAATACACGTGCAATCTTTGTTTACATTTAGGACGTTGGCACATTTGACTGATATGATCTATGGGGCGATGCAATACACAACCTTCTCTGCTGTTGAATTTTCCTTGCGACATCATAATCTGGTTTTCTTATTTGCCTTTGTATTTCATTACAGCAACCAACACTGCTCCCTACTTCGATGTGTGAGAATTACGTAAACTATGTATCCAAGTGTGTTTCGCGGTTTGGACCCCTGGCTTTGCAAAGTGAGGAGCAAGGTGAAATAGAGCAATTCAGGGACATAGTAGCCAATCTCTTTTCCTCAGTCTATTAGTCACTGAAATGAAAGCCTTCAACTCGTCCTCGACTACAATCGATCCACCGTTAATTTGCCCGGCCTTGCACGGTTATAAGTTATGCTTAAATATATTTTAATTCATGCAAATTTCGTATTTATAATTAAGGAACTAATTCTCTATTTAATATATATGTTATATATATATTATATGTAATATTATATATATATATATATATATATATATATATATATATATATAAACTACTTGACATATATATAGTGTACATAATATATATATTCTAGGTGATCGCACCCAAGTCATTTTTCTATACTTTGAAATCAGTACTATATATATTGATGTTTCCGTTGAGTCTCGGAAGATAAAGGATACCTTCTGTAGGGGAAGCTGCACGTGTAATTGTGAGGGAAGGGTTGGGCAATCTTTTTTTTTTACATGGGGGTCACCACTTATCAAGGCCCGGAGGCCACTCAGGGATAAGGGTTATTGCGTGTAGAGTAATCAATGAGATAGTATTGTAGTAATCATTAGTATTGGAGATTTGATAGAGTGTCTTACTTAAGGGGGCGGTTTCTCAGGAATTTGTTTATGTTGGATTTGAAGACATCCAAGTTGTAGTCAGGTGGGAAAAGGCGAACAGAAGAGAGTTCCACAATCGTGCACTTCTGAGAAAGAAACTCTGCTCATGGAATCTACGTTTGGATTTAGGTACAGATAAAGAGTGGGGAAAATTATTGACAGTAGTTTCAGTCAGACGGGTGTTTCTCGTGAAAGGTTGGTGAGGGGGGGACAAGAGATTGGAGCTCAGACGAGCACTTGCCATAGAAATAACGATAAAACAAAGACAGGCTCGCAACGTCTCTTCTGTGAGAGAGAGGCTGCAGGGAAGAGGAAAGGACATCCCCCACCAAACCACGAAGTCTATTTTGTACTCTGTCAAGGCAGGATAGGCTGTTTTAGCAGCTGCTGCCCAGATATGACAGCAGTATTCCATCCTTGGACGTACTTGGCTTTTATATAGATAGAGAATTGCATCAGTAGTGAGATATCTTCTGGAGCGGTAGAAGGATCCCACCATCTTTCCAGCGACCTTGGCAACAGACTTGATGTACGTGTTCCATTTCAGATCAGGAGTAAAGGTCAAACCCAGAAGCTTGTCAAAACATAGAGCCTCCCCAAGACGAGAGCCATCCATTTCAATTGATGCCAGATGGGGATCAGAGCATTGATGATGTAAAGATAGGAGCTTGGTTTTAGATGCATTAAAAGTGACCAGCCACCTCTTCCCCCATTGTACCACATGCTCAAGATCAGAGGAGAGAGAATCAGAGAGAACTTTGTCATATATGGCCTTTGATGCGTTGCCATAGATGATCGTGTCATCAGCATATTTAATGATTTAAGTATGTGTTTTGGGAGATCATTGATGTAGATCAGGAAGAAAGTTGCACCCGGGATGGACCCCTAAGAAACTCCAGCATTAATACTGTGGGCCTGTGATTTCTTCCCATCAACCACTACTCTTACGAGTCTATCAGAGAGAAATGATTTAATGATTGAGAAAATATTTCCAGTTATACTGGAGCTGGAAATCTTGTGAAGTTGGCTTTTATGCCATACCTTTTCGAAGGCCTTTGATACGTCAAGAGCAATTGCCCCGAGAAAGGCAGCCTTTGTAAAGAGATTTACTAATCCTATGAGATATAACTGTTAGCACATCTGCTGTAGATCTAGCAGAACGGAAACCATATTGCGTGTAACTAAGAAGGTTATTTCTGCTGAGGTGGTTGACTATTTCTCTATTTAATATGGATTCCAGCAACTTACTCATGACACACAGGAGACTTATTGGTCTGTATTGAGAGGGAGATGACTTATCACCTGAATTCTTAAATACAGGGCAAACTGATGAGGGTTTCCAGGGTGTTGGAAAGCACTTCTCCTTAAGGCAATGCTTAAACAGTTTTGTAAGTATGGGGGCAAGTTCTGGTTGAAGCTTTTTTAACATTATAATTGGAATGCTGTCAAGGTCAGTTGCTTTACTGGAATCAAGGTTCTTGATTAGCTTGGCGACCTCACGCACAGATATTTGTATGTTCCCTAGTGTGTTGTGTGTTATAGGAGGAAATATGGGGAGCTGATGGCCTTCGCCGCATAGGGTAGAATTAGCTGCAAAGTTCTTAGCAAATAGTTTGGCCTTGTCTGATGCTGACTAGATGACCTCTGGTCCATTGATAATGGTTGGGAGAGAACGCACGTTTCTGTTCAGGATCCTTTTTGTTATTTGCCAAAATTGGTGGGAACTAAGCCGTTGATCGACTACTTTGGATTTAACGGACTGAGCATATAGCTCTCTTGTATTTTTTATTACTCTTTTACAGTGGTTGCTGGCGTTCCTGAAAGCAGCTTAAGTATCAGTGCATCTATTACATTGGTAACTATGGAAAAAGTGATTTCTGTGCACGTCTGAGCTCCAATCTTTGGTCCCCCCTCGCCAATCTTTCTCGATAAACACCCGTCTGGCTGAAACCACTGCCAATAATTTTCCCCACTCTTTATCTATGCCTAAATCAAAACGTAGATTCCATGAACAAAGCTTCTTTCTTAGAACTGCACGCCTATGGAAATCTCTACCGCTTGCCTGTTTCTCTCCTGACTTCAACATGGATGTCTTCAAGTCCAACATAAACAAATTCCTGATGAACCGCCCCTTAAGCAATGACACCTTATCAAATCTCCAATACTAACGAATACTGCAACATTATCCCATTGATTACTGTACACAACCCTTATCCCCGAATGGCTTCTGGGCCTTGATAAGTGGTGACCTCCATGTAAAAAAAAAACATACTAGAATTTTCCGCAACGACCCCCCGTAACGTAGTGAATAAATTACTTGGTGAAGTTCAATTGTAAGTTACACTCTTCTGAAGATTGAAGTTCAATCCTCAGTGAAGGCGACACTCCAAAATACAATTGCAGATTACTTAGTACTTCTACCCAGTCCCGACTAACAGCACAATAGCATGCTAGCCCGTGTATTAAATATATTGTTTCATTCGAAATTCCGTCTAGGTTCACGAGTTCGATAGAAAATTTCCCGTTTGACAATAACACTCATCGTTAGAACAATAAACTGAAGAATTTAAACAATACGAATGTTATGGTCTTGTTTCTTATTGAACCATTTATTATAAACTGAGGAGATTTCAAATATCTATGAAATTTAATTGTTTCAAATTAAACAGCATTTCGTACACTTGGTAATTTATGAAGACTTCCAAAGTTTCCAATGAAATATCTGACGACTATATGATTTCTGCGTGTATCGTCGCCGTCAATAGAGAGATGTTAGTTATATGGTTCGTATTACGAATTACGAGTTTTTTGTAGTTTTCATTCTCTTTCGTAAAACCGAGTTTTATGCTAATATCTTCATGAATAATGGCTTTGTAAATGTATGGGATATATGTAGGTATAAGTAATTTTGAAGCGCAATAGATGGAGCCTACTTTCTTTGCAGACATATTGTCCCTAAGTGACCACCCTATTATCTCTTATCCTCAAGTGGCTTTGGCCTTAAAATAGTGAAATTTATCCTGGCAGGTTGAACTGGTCATCATCAATGGAGAACTTTAAGTGGTCCCCAGTCGCATGGATATACTGTCAAGTGGTCCTCAGTCGCATGGATATTCTGTGAGATAACGATGTTAGATTTTTGCAGGGATGTGTCGGCGTCCTCCTCCATACAGGACGTAGTATTCCCAAAATAGTTACCCATCTGGTACTGGCTAGGCTGAACGTTTCTTAACTTCAGTGGTCTAATGAAAACCAGCATGTCGTTATGATTATACGGTATATAGATATATGATGATTCCCTCGCTAGACGTGACATCACCATTATGTTAGCCAGCATCTTCTCTACTCTTCTGATGAGAAACAGGCTTCGAAATCCCTTGGAATAAAAAGTCCCCTTTAACCCCCAACTAAATGTATGTATGTCCTCATTAAATAAATGACTCATTCTATATTTTCCAATATATAGTATTTGTGAATTCAGTTTCCACTCCTATATATATATATATATATATATATATATATATATATATATATATATATATTGTGTACAGAAAGTTGTTAGTTTAGACAGGTCATTGGTACCGTCGGTTTCAAGCCCGATAATAAGGCCCGTTTAAGGTATCCTTATCAAGTTCTCTTCAGCCAATATTCGTCTATCTTATAACCGGAAGTGTGAAGTATATATACTTCGCGAATTCACGTTTAAATTTCGTTTTATTAAATCCCCCCTTTTTTTATCGGATGATGTAATACCTAATTTTAAACTTTGAATTATTTAAATTTAAGATCTAATTTCGAAAAACATTTCCTTATATAAATCGATTTTAATTTGAACCCAAATTAATTTTAAAATCTCTTTTCTTATGTATAAAAAAACTTTAAAATCTGTATTGGTATCGGTTAAAAACTTAAAAATTCGTTTAATTATATTGAATTACGTTTAAAAATTTCCAAAAATACGTTTAAAGTTTTAAAAAAATATTTTTAATTATATCGAATCACGTTTAAAAATTTCGAAATACGTTTAAAAATTATTTTTTAAAAACCAAATCTTTCAAGGTTTGGGGAAGTGAGTATTTATCTATCCTAAGTGATTTCTCATGCTTATTAACATTATTATATTTTTCTATAGTTTTAAATTCAAAATAGATTATAAATTACATTTATAAAATATAATTAAATTTTTTTTTTTATAAAATACATTAATTTAAAATCTATAATATAATTGCGATTAAAATCCAAGTTTACCGACTAATCATTTTTGTATTTACAAATTTTTTTCCTTATTACATATATATATATATATATATATATATATATATATATATATATATATATATATATATATATATATATATATATATATATATATATATATATATATACAACATCTAAGTGTTGTTCTTTTCATTGATCCAATTTATTAGGAGCCCCTTCCTTCTATGTATGCAACTTTTCAAAGCTTCACTCCTCACATTTAAACATTTTATTTTTGGGTCATGAATGGCCCGGAGGATGTAGTATTTCTCTGCGTTACAGAGTGAGCATTGACTCAATTCCGGGACGTATGCTGGTTTATGCTCTATTTTTCTCCATTTTATGGAAAAGGGTGTATTTTTTTCTTTATATATATATATGTATATATATATAGATATATATATATATATATATATATATATATATATATATATATATATAATACTTGGATAATGATAAGCATTGAAAAGATAAATTTAATATATACACGGTTTTGATTTTAGTGAATGATGGCACGTAAGTATAAAAAAAGTAAAGACATCAGTATTCACGTGAGACATTAATATTTAAACGATCTTGTGTAATAACTTATAGCTGAGTGAGTTACGTGGGAAGAATTCTGCTACGTTTGACTCGAACTGTTAAGATTCGATGGAGCCACACCTGATGTGGTTGCAAATACGTTTCTAGCTTTTACAGTAAATAGTTCTTAACAATATTATGATCTATGCAAGATTAAAAAGCAAAAGAAACAAAAGACAAGAAATGGGGATTCATAGTTGAATAAGGAAATGATCATAAAATCAAGTTTGACAAAACATTTAAATAACGAAGAAGTGGTTTAAGGGCGCAAGAAAAGAACAGACACAAAAATAATGAAAAATATTCGGGTGCAAGTGAGAGGTAAGAATCTGAAAACAGTTCATGTGATAGGTGCAAACGTACAGCATTTGAAAAGTCTTATTGTAAAATGTATTTCCTTCCTAACACAAGCAACTGAAACCGTCGTAACGATGAATAATTTTTTTTTCATAAATTTGCTCCTTGCGTCATGGATTTGACGAACAAACACCATTCAGTCTGTAGTGGAATGGGCCGTAAATAAATGGTAACATTTAATGCTACTAAGACTAAACTTCTTTCCTTTAACAATCACAAAACACTTTCTCAATCACCGATTGCTATGACAAATAATAACTTATCTGAGAGATAATCTTTCAAACTTCGAACATTCACAGGCAACATGGATTGGAACAAACACATTGAGTACATTGCCAAGACTGCTGCAAAGAAGGCGGGCTTCCTTTACCGTGCTAGAAAATTACTCACACCAGTGAGCTTCCTATAATTTTATAATGCCTCAGTTCGCCCATGTATGAAATATTGTTGCCACATCTGAGTTGATGCATCTACCACTAGTCTCTTACTGTAAGACAGGGTCTGAAAAAAAGCCTCAAATCTAAAGTCCCGCACTATCGGCCAAGGTCTACCCTCTGTCCCATCGCCGCAATTTTGTACCCTTGTAAATGTTTTACAAGTAATTTAATGAAAGATTTCTGATACGCTCATAGCATTTGTTCCTCCGCGACGTATATATCATGACTACCCCAGCAAACAGCAAAACCACACCTGCTCACAATTGATGTCGGTAGATGCCCGGAAGACTTCTACTTTAATACAGGACGAAATGATAAAATTGTCATCATAAAGAAAACAACACTATAGCTTTATTTTTAAACTTTTATTGAAAAAAATCAATTCAGTTAACTTGATTATGTAGTAGAACTGATATCTAATTAATGTAGCCACATTCAGCTTCAATCACTGCCTCGATACGAGTCAGGAACTTGGAGCATGTTTTTCTACAAGCGCTGGTGGGAGCACGGCAAATACTCGGTGGATAGCAGCGATTAGGCTAGCTTTGGTGTTGTGGGAGGTCATGTTGGTGATGTTCTCGACGTATGACCAAACGAAGTAGTCCAGCGGGTTATGGTCAAGAGAGAAGAGGGCAGTAAGAGAAGAGTACAAAGTCATAGCACTCCTGAAGCCAAGTTTCTTTGAACTTGTTGGCTGGCGCCAAGTCCTGCTGCCACACCTAGCGTCTGCCAGCGGCCACTTGATTGCACCAGGAGATCAACACACTCTTCACATACACTTTCGTGTTGACTTTCAAGCTGACTTCGAAGATGTGAGGTAGCATGATGTGGCACTCACTTGAAACCATAGCAAAGTACCATAACCATTGCCAGAAATGTGTTTGTAGCTGTACTCTCAGGTGTTGAACCGTCCGGATTTGCATTTTGAAAATACTGCCAGTAGTCTTATTGCCATAACTAGGATCGGTAGAGAGCATGAGTTGTTCAGCAGCGCATCTTCGATCTCGCTCGTTGAATATTGCTTCACTTTCAAACATAATAGAAGATTCCTATCGCTCTTGAAAGTTTTACACAACTAGCCAAAGAGTAGATGGTCTGCAACAGAAAAAGAAAACCAGTTTTCATCAAAGGGAAATGGAATTATTTCGTCTTTTCTAGAGCGACAATTTTATCGTTCCACCTTGTAGTTTCTTTCCTCAAACTGCTACACTTTGAGATTTTAAACCATGTTTCCTGTTTCCCTGATTGTACTAACATGCATAGTTTGAATGCAATGCGAACAGACATCACGCTGCTCAACTTGTCTGTATTTGTGAGGTTCAGATGTGTTAAACAGGTGCTTTGTGATTTGGAAAATGTTAGAATACATCAATCTGGGATGACTCGAGCCAAGAATGACAGTTTGTTTATAATATTGAACCAAGTCAAAACGATATAAGACCTTAGAATTTGAAAGGTCAAACCCGAAAAAACTCATGATGGTATACAAAAACAAAACAATGTTGAAGCGTTATGTATGAATCTCTCTCTCTCTCTCTCTCTCTCTCTCTCTCTCTCTTTCACTCCCTTTTTCTCTCCTTCAAAGAGAACTGAATATAATTCTATTGTTTTAAAATAGTTAAAGTTTGGATTCTCATACGTAACAGACGCAGACATAGTAGTTTGGTACACACGTAATAGGTCGACTGAATATGCTCCCTCATGGTTAAACGTTAAATAAATTATATATTTTTATAAAAATGTATTTGTTCGCTGTTTCTATACAAGCGTCAAATTTCAGCATGAGTTCCTGCCATTAATGCCGACGATGCCTATAACGACGCAATGAAGACACAAGAAGTTATAGCTGACGACATATCGACCTGCTGCGTTGATGTTCCCATGTGCCTATCGTTTAATATCGTGCCTAACACCTGGGGAGCTGGTTTCGTTCCCAGGACATTCCTCAACCAAGTAACACTCCCCGGAAAATGATAGTTTCATATTATAACACATTTAACTCATCAATTTGTGGAAAATTAATGTTCTTCACATCTTTACGAACTGAATATTTGAGAGATACAAGTGAAGTTAATGGAACGCTCGAATATTTATGCATCTCGTCTACAGATCAATCGTTAGAATTAAACAAAGGTTTCTTGCTTTCTGAGAATTTCGATTGCAGTAAAATGAAACAAGAAAGTTGAAAATACATGTCGCGTTTGATTATCTACCGTTTCTAATTACATAAACAAGAAAATAAGATAAAAGAAAAACATGTACGAGATACTTTCAATAAGTTTACAGTTTTTTTTTGTACATGCATTTAAAATTGTTTTAGACTTTTGAAAATTCACTATGTTATTGCTGTACATCTTATGAGATGACTGATCAATTTTATGATTTCAGGCTCAAAGAAACAGCTGCAGTAGAAATCGAAATACGCCCTACTAAAGTCTGATTTTCACATCTACTGAATTTCACAAATGCAATCTGGACGTGAGCACACTTTAGAACAACGATATGCAATACAATTCTGTTTTAAACTTTGACAAGAGGCTACAGTGACGTAGGGAATGCTTCAGACTGCTTTTGGACCATCTTGCGTGAATCGAGCACTGACATAAGAAATTCAAGGAACGCAGGAAGTCTGTGAATAATAATAAGAGTTATAGGAAGAGTAATAAAATCAGAACCCCAGGATTGATTGGCCAAATAAAGAATTCCATAGAAAAAGGTCGTTGTTTGTCTATAGAGTCAATAAGTGCACAGTTTGATGTTAGTGTGGGAACTGTACACACAATTATTTGCAAGGAATTAAAAATGCGGAAGATTTGCACAAATTCTCCAATCCATAAATCCATCCTAGTCACATACTATTTAACCAAGATGAACATCAAGACAGTTCCTTGCCATCCCTATAGTTTAGACCTTACTCCATATGGCATTTGGTTATTCCCTAAGGTCAAGGAAACCTGTTGTTATGAGACAATTGAGAGGATGAAAGAGGCTGTGACGAAAGTCATTGACACAGAGGACTTTCATTGGGGCTTTCCAGAGATGTTGGAATGGTATATTGCAGTGCATTGCAGCCGGGGGAGGTTACTTTGAAGGGAACTAGAATTTCATTGTGTACTATCAATAAAAGTGCTTATAAGAAAAAGTCTGGTAACCTATTGAAGGCACCTTGTAAATTTATACTTTTTGGATGACGTCATTGCATTTCGAACTTCTGCTGATGCGCAATAAGTTCTTACACTGATTTGTCCCAAATTAAAATGCATACATTATTCAATATTAATATATTTTTATATATTTTTTAGTCTTATGTTCTACTCTTTCGTTTGAAAATTTATTTATTGTTATTTATATATATATATATATATATATATATATATATATATATATATATATATATATATATATATGCTTACTAAAAACTAACAGTTTTATAGAGGAAAGTACTAAAACTCTTTTTACTTTTTTGATGAAATGGGTGCTCAGTATTTGAGAGGAATAAATAAATTGTATTTCTCTTTCTATTATTTAGGACAAATACTAATCTTTGATCGCGACCCATCGATTTGATATCTTCGGGTTTGGGAAAATTTGCTAATTGTTATTATTAGACGTAGTATAGAATTTAACACGATATGGGTACCATTAATTATAAATAATAAATAATAAGTAATAAGTAATAAAGTGAGCAGTAATAATATTATTAATAATAATAATAATAATAATAATAATAATAATAAGAAGAAGAAGAAGAAGAAGAAGAAGAAGAAGAATAGTAAATACAGGCATAAATAGTAATAATATGTGGTAATAACTAATATTATAACACACGATGCAAATATTCGGATTTTTTTTTACTTTATGTAATCATTCCCAATTTTTTTCTTTTCATTTTGATATTAAAAGTCCCTTGTTTATGAGTCTGTGCGACAATTTTCAAAATTGACATAGTAATAATAACAATATGATTGTTTATGCGCTACGAAACAGGTGGTGTTAAAAAGTGGACATTTTGGCATGTCAAAAAACATGTCATGCTGAATAACATCTTGGAATTTAGAATATAGTTGTTTTGTTATATGCTCTGTAGTTAAATTTACCATGTATCTAGTTTCATAAATAAAAGGATTGGTATATATAAAGAGTGAACTATAATTGAAAAAGCATATGTCTCCCATATATATATATATATATATATATATATATATATATATATATATATATATATATATATATAGGAACAAGTAGTTAATAAAACATGTTAAAAACACTTTGAAAAAGAGTTAAAAACATTTAATTTTAAAAAGGAAACACAAAGTGAGTGGATAGCCCTTAATCCGCGGAGTTTCGAAGAAATACTTTCCTTCTCATCAGAGGGTAGGATTTAGCAAAATGCGGGATCGGATTTTGCTTGCAAAAGTATTTAATGAAACTAGAAGTAAGTCATAGATCTTACTTAGTAACAAATAGTGATTTAATAACAACTTTATGTAAACCGTAACGGGCTATCCTTTCTTGGAAAAACCGTAATACGCAGATACAATAATCACTTATAATTTTCATAGACTTTTTTTTTGTTTGTTTTTTGTTTTTGTTTTTTATTTTTGTATCGATTCTTAAAGCATTCTTTATGTGAAAATTTTATGTAAAGTTTACACATTCTAAAATAAAATGTTTAATTTATTTTTAAAGATTTAAAAGTATGCCTATTTTAGCGTTTACGTAAAAAAAAGTGCTAGCCTTATCTGAAAGATAATAATTATTGATAACATATTCAATGAATTTCACACTTCAAAACGCAAAAGATAAAAAAAATTGAACACATTTAAATTTCCGCTTTAATTCGCCAATATCGAAGGCACCGTATGAATTTTTTGTTTTTGTTTTTTGCTTTCCAACATTCGTTCAACCTCCTACCACAGAATGAGTGTGTGTTTAGTGATTCCCTTGGAATTTAAGAGGTCGAACAAGGAACAAATGGGCAATGGGGGGCATGAATTCCCCCTAAATATATTTATACAGGAATTATAAAAATAGGTTACACGCATATAAAGTGCATTCTTTACTTATAATTGGTGAAAATTTTATATTTAATTTTTGGTAGATATTTAATTTTAAAAGACAGACTCTGTTACGAAAATCAAAAACAGTCCATAATTTGGCGGTAAGTATATATATATATATATATATATATATATATATATATATATATATATATATACTAGCAAAAGTACCCGTCGTTGACTGGGTTCAAAAACAGTCTACAGAAAATGGACTCTGATTTATGAAAGTATGATAGGTTATGAAAAGAAAGGGTTGTAAAGAGATAGCTTCGAGTTTGGGGGTATCAAAACCAAAGCAAAATATGATGAAAGTAAAAATAGATATACCCCATAATTTATTATACCATACCTGTTCACACTGAAACACTTATCACAATATTCTGTGGATCTATATTAAAAAAAACTTGTTAAACTTTGTGACATATTTCCATTCTATGGAGGTCAGGTGCGGACAAACACCCCATAATTTTATTATACCATATTTCTTCAAACTGAAACATAATTATCAAAGTATACTTATGCAGATAGATATGAAAAGTCTTTATTAAAGTTTGTGCCTATTTCCATTCTATGGAGGCCTGTCGCGAATGCAGACCCCACAATGTTATTATACCATCCCTATTTAAGTTAAAACACACTTATCAAAGTAGTCTTATGTACATCTGTATCAAAAACACTTGTAAATGTTTCTTTTTTAATATTTAAATTTTTTATTTCCATACTTTGTGGACTAAGCGCGAACGCAGACCCCGCAATTTTAATGAACCACCGTTCTGCCAGATGAAACATACCCATTCCTGTGTCTCGATATATCTTCTATCATTATATGTGAGCAGTTTTTAAAATAGTCAACCATATAGGAGCCTATTCGTGACCAAACACACACACACACACACTCACACATTCAAACACTCACCTTCAGCTTTATATATATATATATATATATATATATATATATATATATATATATATATATATATATTGCCCCTTGTTTTGGGGAAAGAATTCCAGCCAAGTGCTTGATTATAAAGAAATGTTTTCAATATAAGAGCTTAATATTCATTTATTTAAAACTGTAGTGAAAGCTAGCAAAACTTTGTTACCGTCGGTTTAAAGCCTTACATAATGGGACCAGTTGATGGAATGTTAGACTATCGTCAGCCATATTTTTTTCCTTTGGCTGACGATAGTCTAACATTATTTACAATCAACTGGTCCAATTATGTTAGGCTTGAAACCGACGGTACTAATGTTTTCTGACTTTCTGTACAGTTTTAAATATATATATATATATATATATATATATATATATAAAGTACTTTCGTTATTGGTATGATACATGCATGCAAGTGATAAACCACATACAAGTAAGATTATAACTATCTTGCCTAAGTAGCCGGCCATAATTACTTTCCAATTCAAAAGAGAGAACAGTAACATAAAACCTATTTACTCACGGGGAATTTTTTTTTTTTTTCAATATTTTTTCCTAAGCAAAAATAGATAAATACTTGGACAGCCATGTAAAATGTGTTAATGAGAAGTTCATTTATTCAGTAAACTCGAAAAATACACGCCTTATTACACTTCCCATATATATATATTGCAACGTCTTGTCAGACGAATGCCACTCCCTCAGACACTTAGTCCATGAGCCCAAAAATAACTTCCATCGCCACAGGATCATTTTAATAGACAAATGCCTGAGAGAGTATCTATACACAGATGATGTTACAGGGTCTTAGCTTTGTACGACAGCTAAGTCTCTCTCTCTCTCTCTCTCTCTCTCGGTTCAAAATGTTGAGATCCAGCATCAAGCAAGAGCAAGATAGCTAGCAGTAAAACTGCAGACCAGCTTCATGCGGATACTGGTCTCCCGCTTTGTGGTGTTTTAAATCAGAGATTTGCTTCTCCTAGAATGGTTGCCTTACGGGAGCCCTCTCCACCCCAACACACACATACATACACACAGACACACACGGTGCTAGTTGGGCGTTGACCACGAAAAAGGGTTCATTCACCCTTTGAAAGGTCTTGTCTTTAATCCTTCAGGGAGACTAGCCACCCTCCTTACCAAACAAGTCTGGTGGGGGAACCAGTTTAGTCGCCGGTGACCCGACCATGAGTCAGATAGTACTGGGTTACATGGTACCAGTAGCATATGACATAACCTGAAAAACATATATATATATATATATATATATATATATATATATATATATATATATCAAAAACACTTGTAAATGTTTTGTTTTTTTAATATTTAAATTTTTTTATTTCCATACTTTGTGGACCAAGCGCGAACGCAGACACCACAATTTTAATGAACCACCGTTCTGCCAGATGAAACATAATATTAATAGAAACATACCCATGAATAATATTAATAGAACCAACCAAACTAATAAGCAAATAAAGAACAACCTGAATAACAACATATGAAAATTAAAAACGATACTGCCCTTGGAGAAAGGGTCAGAGATCTCATAAGTAAAAACATAAAGTATGAACTAAAATGGTCCATTATAGGGAAAGCAAGAAAATACTATCAATCAAAATCAGGTAGGTGCGGCTTATGCATTCTAGAATCTTATCATATTTTAATGACAAACGACAAATTACTGAACTCACGCAAAGAAATCATCCAAGGATGTCTGCATAAAAATAAATTCCTGTTATTTAAACTTAATCCAGACTAAATAAAAATAGGTTTGATGCAAAGTATTCTATAAGATAAAAAAAACTAAGACTAAAGATAATGTAAAATTAAATAATAATTATAATAGATAAAGAGGAATACCCACAATAAATGAAAAATTATAATACAAGATAGAATTACAGAAACACCTAACTTGGTTTAATGTAGCATTTTAAATTCCTAGTGAACCTAGAGCTTATATAATTTTTAAATCCTTCTTTCGTCACATTGTTTTTAGAAGTGACTTAGATCTAAAGGTTTTTTTTTAGACGTAAAAAAAGGAAATTTTTATTGTTTTACTAAGTTTAATATAATCTTCCGTTTTTTTAAAACGGCAAATCAATGTTGTTTTTGTCAGTTCCTAAACTCATTATTATAATCGTTAGCTTCATACTTCTCCAAATTATTCATTTATCACATTTTATTTTTTACATGTAAATATTATCAAGTTTTAACTAGACGTAAATAATAAAGTTTTTATTGTTTTACTAACTTTCACAGAATCCCCCATTTTTTTAAAACCCCAAATCCATGTTTAGTTGTACATATTCTATCCTGGATCCTGAATTCAGGGTTTGATCAATTTCTCATTCGTTCCCGAACCCGCGAAATCTAAATAAAAGCTAAAAGTAAATTAGAATATAATTAAAAAGTGAGACTCATTTAAAATAGTGCCCCCAAAATAGGCTAAAAACAAAGTTATAGGAAGATGTTCTTGACTGTAAGGGTTGTACGAAACTAAAAATAAGTATAAATATGAGCTCCATTTGATATGGAGGGAAAAAATAAACGAGTTCAAAACGGATTGAAAAACTAGTTGGGAATAGTTGTAAGCGTTTCTGATGAGTGACTGGATGGAAGATTTACAGTTCTATGGACGAGAGGTAATTGTCCATCCTTTCACGAAACAGCTGTAAGAGCTTAACGCCAAAATAAGTGAATTTCTATTCATGTAGGTTGTGATTTTATTCAATTCACGTATATATATATATATATATATATATATATATATATATATATATATATATATAAGGAATGAAAAAATACTAGCGGTGGTTGACGTTATGTTATGAGAAAAATAGAAAAAAACGAATGAAATTATTAAAAAATCAACGTTTCGTCCTTATTTCAGAGGACATCTTCAGGATAATTGAAATAAAAAATAAAAATGTAAGAAAAGAAAAAGTCATAGATCGTGCGAAAAAGACAGTTTTTGAATCCTACCCATGTCGGGAAGGACAAACATATGTGTGCGTATGGGAAGGTTGGGTTGTTCGATGTCTATATATACACTTTTAAAAATGCGTTAAAATAAATATGTACATTTTTTTTTCTGTAAACATATTCATTTTGTTGAAATATTTAAGGAAAAACAGTTTAGCCAGGATCTGTTTTGATATTTTATTCTTAAAATAATAAAATTAAATAAAAATTACAATTAAATCCATTCACATGAAATCACCTTTTTCTTCACCATATTCCCCCTGCTTCACTTTTTGCTATCAAGTAAGATCTTTGACTTACTTGCAGTTTAATCAAATACTTTTTGTATGCAAAATTCGATCACGCATTTTGCTAATTCCTATTCTCTGATGAGAAGGAAAGTATTTCTTCGAAACTCCGCGGATTAAGGACTATCCACTTATTAAGTGTTTCCTTTTCAGATTAAATATGTTTTTAACTCTTTTTCAAAGTGTTTTTAAAATGTTTTAAAAATGTTTTGTTAACTATTTGCTCTTATATATATAATCCAGATTCCAAATTCAGAACATTTATTTTTCATACCAAACAGTACCTTTAACATGGCAAAATGTTGGTGGAGTTTTTTACAGGTATGGCTACCTAAATAGACATATGTTGCTGCGTCTTTTATCTATGTTTCTTTCCGACCTTGCATAACAAATATACCTGTAAAAAATGCACCGAAATTATAACTTGTAGAAAGATCTGTTTTATATGAACACACACACACACACACACACACACACACACACACACACACATATATATGTTATTTATTATACAGTGACTCCAAAAAACGAGCCCCGTATACACTTTATGTGATATCTCCATTATTTATTCACCGATTGCCATTATTTTACAGGACATGGCAGAATCAACGACCGTGAGTACACCAAGACCCCAGTGGTGGCTGGGACAAATAATACACTGTGTTACATTTTACTACAAGACAGGCTCGTTTAAGAAAACCCAGGCAGTTTCATGCGTCAGTTCGAATGTGAAAAGACTCCATTCAAAAGCAGAATTCAGAACTGGGTGGATCACTTCGAGAAGTATGGGACCGTGGAGAACCTCAACGCTGCCAGAGAGAACCGTCCAAGCCACTCGTCCCAAGAAGCGAACAGTTAAGCTGGTCGAAAGAGTGAGAGAGTCTCTCCAGCAGACTCCGAAATACTCTGTGCGTAAGCAAAGTCAGTCCCTCGGTATGCCTCGTGAGACTTGCAGGAGAGTGCTGGTGAACGATATCAGGGCTTACCCATACAGAATACGGACACTACAGGCCCTTACAGCCTCAGACAAGAAGCAGAGGAGGGCTCTGGCAGTCGAGATGGAAAGGCGAACTCCAAGACAAATGTCATCTGGGGGTCCTCCAGAACTAATGAAGTAGCCACCAAGCCCCTACACTCTCCTAAGTGCATGGTGTGCATGGTGTGAGCTACAATCTCGGGCAGAGGTATGATCGGACCAATCTTCATCGAAGAATCTGGCGCAGCAGTGACAGTCACCAAGGAGGGGTATGTGGAGGTCCTCAAAACTTCAAGAGTGAGCTCCAGACCATCTACCCGTCGCTCATGAGCAAGTTCTGGTTCCAGCAGGACGGAGCAAGTTCTCACACCTCAAATCTGTCCCAAGATTGGCTGAAAGAGAACTTCGAAGGCCGAGTGATCAGTCTCAAGACTGATTTTGAGTAGGTACCCCATTGCCCGGACCTAAGCCCCCCAGATTTTTTTCTTTGGGGCTATATAAGGACAGAGTTTATGCAGGGAACCCCAGAACCATTACGGAACTCAAGGAAGCCATCAGGGAGGAGATGAGAGCCATTACCAATTCGGTCTGTAAGAACGTCATGGACAAATTCGTGCTGCACCTCAAGAAATGCACAGAGCTAAATGGAGGTCATCTAGAACATATGCTGCTGAACGGAGAAAAAAACGCCAAAGACCCTAGTGTTTTGATGTGATGTTTTGAATATAATAAACTAGTTATGATCAAAGTTTCATTCGGACAAAACACTAAGAAACGGGGCCTAATTAGAGTTGGGACCCGTCTTTTTAGGGTCACCCTGTACAAAAGCATTAAGCAGGGAATTTATTAATTCTTATGTAAAACAAATAAAAAGTATATCTTGCCCTTCTTCGGTATTGAGCACTTTTGCATTAATCTCCTAAAAACTTTTATGGTTGCTTTAATTCTGAAACATATTAACACTGAATCATATATATATATATATATATATATATATATATATATATATATATATATATATATATATATATATATATATATATAAAGATAGGTCGATAGGAAGTGAATTTTTATATACTCGTAATCTCCAATTACCTAATACAATTTCATGTGTATTTTACTTTTCACTTTTCTATTTTCCATTTTCCCTCCTATTCTCTTTCACCTCATCAACTTCTAAAATTAACTTAAGTTTTTTATTCTAATGTGTAGTTTTTTTTTACATTTTTAAAATGATATTTTTATCGTGTAGGTAGTACCCTCTTTTAGTTAAATTGAAAGTTAGACAGTTATATCGAATTTTGAGGATTATGTCCCTTTGAAAATGCGGTAAAAACTATTTTAAAGCTTTTTCTAGAAAAGTAAATGATTTTATGAAAGATGAAGTCGACTTAATTACAAGTTTTCTTAAATAAACTTATACTGTATACCACAGGTTTTTATATCAATGTTTTTTCCTCCTAGATGCATGTCTTAACGAGGACTGAAGGTGCATCTCAGTGAATTAATGTGTCATCAGATACCAACCTGGAAATTTCTACAACTCAGCGCGGTACATAAAGCGCCTAGCCCTTCCAAATGGTCACTAATCTGGTAATGGCCACGCTCAATATTACTAATATATATATATATATATATATATATATATATATATATATATATATATATATATATAAGGACGAGTATGAAATGAAGACACAAAACTATATATTCGTAGATATAGAATGAATCATTTATTGAATAATGGAATAGAGGCAAAATTTGGGCGATAGAAGGGTCTCTTTTGGCCAGGACATTTCGAAGCCTAATGCTTCTCATCAGAAGGTGCTAGGTAGCATGGGGAAGATGCGACTCTAGCGTAAGGTTCATTAGGGAAGAAAAAGATTAAGAGGAATTATAGAATGTTGGGGGAAGCTTTATTGAATTCTAAATAAATAAGGAGAAGCTTATTATATATAGTATAATATATGAGAATATATATGGTCTTTAACATAGTATTGAGATTAAGAGGTATATGTATTATGGTTCAATAGGGGGTGTATTGTTGCTCCGTGGTAATTTATTTCAAAGGTTTTCTATAGAGTGGGTAATTTTGATTAATGCCACCTAAACGGCAAATGGTGGCTATAAAATCGCTTATAATTTGGGGGGGGGGGGGTTATGCAAGGTTGTAAAACTGAAAGGTAATATGCGGCAATATATTTATAAATTTCTACTGTTATGATATAGGGAGTATGATCATAAGGGGGCGGTCGGAGATTAGGGTGCCAATGATTATGAGTGCGTATAACTTGATGCAAAAGGTTAAGTATACATATTGATGTCAAAGTGGAGGAGTAAGGAAACCATTACTACTTATGAGAGTGGTAAAAATATACCAAATAATAGTAGGGTAATTATAATAGTACGAAAAATAATAGTAATGAAAATTATGATAATAGTAGTAATAATAAATCTGAAAATAAAACAGAAGTAAAATTGAAGATAAAAATAAAGACAAAATTAAAGGTAAATATTAAAAATAAAAATAATAAAAATAAACATTAAAGATAATATCACCAATAGTTGTGATAAAATTAAATTCAAAGTTAATGTTAATAACAGTAAAAATGGAGATCATGGTAGCGGTTATGGTAGCAATAACGGGGATAATAACAGGGATAATAACAATGACACCAATTATAATGATGATTATAATAATAATGATAAAAACAATAATAATAACAATAGTAATAGTGTTAAAAAACAATGCAGTAATAATAATGATAATAATAATAAAGATAGTAGTAACAATACTTCTACTACTACCTCCACCATCACCAATAATAATAATGTAAATACTGTTAATACTAATTATTAAGCATGCGTAGAAGAAAGGGATACAGACAAGTGGGGGGGGTTAGAGTAGACGAAAATGGGGTTGAGGAGTGAGAGGTAAGTGGTCCCGTACAAAATAGAGTAAAATAAAGAATACGTACATATATATATATATATATATATATATATATATATATATAGAGAGAGAGAGAGAGAGAGAGAGAGAGAGAGAGAGACATATACGCATGTATATACATGTATCCATATGAAAAAATAGATGTAGAATAAGTCGGGAAAGCGTAAGATTTCGGTGAACAAAAGGCCCTTGGGTTAAAATTAAATTAAAGGATTGCTTCACTGGGAACGGTAGTTTCAAGAGTCCACCTTAAAACTTTAAATATCTTGAAGTTCGATTATAAAGGCCATCAAATTACTATTATCTTTCGTACTATTATAATTACCCTACTATTATTTGGTATATTTTTACCATTCTCATAAGTAGTAATCGTTTCCTTACTCCTCCACTTTGACATCAATATGTATACTTAATCTTTTGCATCAAGTTATACGCACTCATAGTCATTGTCACCCTAATCTCCGACCGCCCCCTTATGATCATACTCCCTATATCATAACAGTAGAAACTTATAAATATATTGCCGCATATTACCTTTCAGTTTTACAACCTTGCATACCCCCCTCCCCAAATTATAAGCGATTTTATAGCCACCATTTACCGTTTAGGTGGCACCAATCAAAATTACCCACTCCATAGAAAATAGACACCCCACAAACCGTTAAAATAAATTACCACGGAGCAACAATATACCCCCTATTGAACCATAATACATATACCCCTTAATCTCAATACTATGTTAAAGACCATATATATTCTTATATATCATAGTATATATAATAAGCTTCTCCTTATTTATTTAGAATTCAATAAAGCTTCCCCCAACATTCTATAATTCCTCTTAATCATTTTCCTCCCTAATGAACCTTACGCTAGACGCCGCATCTTCCCCATGCTACCTAGCACCTTCTTTACTCTTCTAGTGAGAAGCATTAGGCTTCGAAATGCCCTGACATAAAGAGTCCCTTCTATCCCCCAATTTTGCCTCTATTCCATTATTAAATAAATGATCCATTCTATATCTACTAATATACAGTTTTGTGTCTTCATTTCAAACTCTTGTTGTCCTATTCTATGAGCTCCAATAATTATTGTTAAGCTTGGCATTATCCGGATAAGTCTCCTTTGTGGAATTGAACTTTCTCTTTTCCTTTTACATTAAGCTATATATATATATGTATGTGTGTGTGTGTGTTCATTGCTTTTCGGAATTAATTCCAGCCAAGTGCTCGATTATAAAGAAAAAATGTCAATATAAGGCTTAATATTTATTTATTTAAAACTGTACAAAAGATCAGAAGAACATTGGTACCGTTGGTTTCAAGGTACACGTAAGGGGACCAGTTGATGATAAATAATGTTAGGCTATCGTCAGCTATATTTTTCTCCTATGGTACCAATGTTTTTCTGACCTTTTGTACAGTTTTAAATGTATATATATATAAAGTACTTTCGTTATTGGTATGATACATGCATGCAAGTGACAAACCACGTACTAGTAAGATCTTGCCTAAGTAGCCAACCATAATTACTTCTTATTCAAAAATGAGAACAGTAACGTAACACGAAACCTATTTTCTTACTGGGTTTTTTTGCAATCCTAAGCAAAAATAGATAAATACTTGGACAGCCATGTAAAATGTGTTAATGAGAAGTTCATTCATTCAGTAAATGTATATCTACTCGAAAAATACACGCCTTATTACATCTCTCTCACACACACACACACACACACACACACACACACATACATATATATATATATATATATATATAAATATATATATATATATAAGAAAAACAATATGACAACATTCCAAGTTCAAATTATTTATTTTTCATACCAAACAGTACCTTTAGCATGTCAAAATGTCGGTGCATTTTTGCAGGTATGGCTACCTAAATAAACACACGTTAGCGAGGTTTTTATGTATGTATCTTTCAAACATTATATTATCATGATTTTTCTCATTCTAAAAAACATTTCTGTTTTTTAATGAGTATACTCATAAAAAAATTCGATATTAACATAATAATAATGTTTGTTCTTGCATAACAAACATACCTGTAAAAAATGCACCGAAATTTTAACATGATGAAAGAACTGTCTAATATGAACCCATACAAACACACGCGCGCCCGCACTCACACACACACACACACAGACAGACACACACACACACACATATAAGTATATATATATATATATATATATATATATATATATATATATATATATATATATATATATATATACACTGCGTGTCAAATTATTAACGAGATAACATTTTTTGCCAGTTTCAGAAACGTACCGGTAGTTTCGTATCAAAAGCTTCGAAAACATTAGCAATGCTGAGCTGTGCGTACTGTTAAATTTTCGTACTGTTCCACGCAATGTAAACAACTTGCAATCGTAATTACCGAATCCACCATATTTGAGGTGTGTCAAATTATTAACAAGGCAGTTTTTTTCGTCAATAAAATTTGTCATAAAGGTGGTTTGAGTAGTTCTGAAAAGAGTACTATTACAGAACAGCTAGCAAAAGGTAAAACTACCCTCAAAATATCGAAAATGATATGAAGCTACCATCAAACTGTGAAGAACTGTGTCAAGGATCCTACAAAGGTACGTAAAGAGTTTATAAAGGTAAATCTAGAGTTGTTTCACGCCGTTCTCTACTCCAAATTAAACGTAAAGTTGTTAAGAACCCTGGGCAAACAAGTCGAAAAGTTTTTGACCAAGCCAGATTGAAGAATGTCTCAAAAAGTACGCGATGTCGCCTTCTGAAAGAAGTGGCAAAGTCTGTTTAGCCTACGACAAAGCCTCTATTAAAAGCGCATCACATATAAAACCGATAGAAATGAGCAGAGGACAACATGAAAACGGATTTTTCCAAGGTTTTGTTCACGGATGAAGTGCGTGTCACACTTGATGGCCCAGATGGCTGGAGCAAGGGATGGGTCCTAGATGGACGACATCGACATCAGCGTTTAAGGCACTAACAAGTTGGTGGTGGAATAATGATTTGGGCTGGGATTATCGGAGGTACTTTAGTTGGCCCATGCAGAGTCCCAGAAGGCGTAAAAATGACGTACAAATGCTCACATAGCTTTTCTGAAGGAGCACTTTGAACAATGGCTGAAGAAGCAAAGGTTGACGTTCAGAAGAACCATTATTTTATGCAGGATAATGCTCCCTTGCATGCGGCAAACAAAAGCAAAGAGTATGTGCAACAACTGGGATTCTCTGGACTACGGAAGTGATCTGTGAAGTCACCAGATTTGTACCCAATTAAGAACTTTTGGAGTATCATGACGCGACGCCTCTATGCAAGTGGACGCAAATTTAACAGAAAAGATGAGTTTTGGGATGCTCTCCAAGAAGTATCGCGAGGAATAACTGTTGACGAAATCACAAATTTAACTAATTCTGTGGACCAACGTCTTTTACAAGTCATTCATAAAAAAGGATCCCGCATATTCCCTACTAATTATGTCAACGTAGAAATTGCTAGGCAGTTATTGTGTTCTAAGCATTTCTTCTAGCCATTTAATGTTTGAAAATTATTGGAATAAACAAGTTATGGGTATATTGGGTTTTTTTTCTCAACCTTGTTAAAAACCTGACACACTAAAATCAACATATATTCCTATCTTCTGCCATAGTTTCGTTAATACTGCTTTAAATAGTTTTATTTTCTGACAGGAGTAGCTGAATAGTACTATAAGCACTTTCTCCAAGTTTCATGGATTTTTAGGCACTCGTTCCTTAAATATTTAAAAAAAATGTAAACTCGTTAATAATTTAATACGCAGTGTGCATATATATATATATATATATATATATATATATATATGAAGTGACTTTTTATACACTTGTAAACTTGTAAGCTCCCATTACTTGATATAAATTATTGCGTATTTTACTTTTCACTTTTCTATTTTTCATTTTCGCTCTTATTAACTTTCACCTCATCTAGTCCATGAATTCCACCGAAAGAAGATTCGCCGCTGAATCGAAAGCGCTTGTAATAGCTATAGACCTTTCATTAGTATTTTCGATTTTGATATAAAAAAGATTATACAAAACATCGAAAAAATAAAAAAGAATCAGGAAACAAAGTATCCCCGTTGTATTTAATAATGTCTTATTGAATGAAAAAATGCTGCCTAAATAAACTAATATGTGTGTGTGTTGTTAAATATTATAGATGACTTGTGTCTGTATATTTTTACTTGGTGCATTGTAGATCAGACATGTCAAACATACAGCCCGCAGGTCGCATGCGGCCCATCGCAGACACGCTTGCAGCCTGCAGAAATGATCTTTCTTTTCTTCCACATTAGCAGGGGTTTGGTACGTTTCGGCATAGTAGTCAATTCAATACTATAAAAAATAACAACACATCTAAGTCAAATCATAATTTAGCCTAAATGTTTTATTTTTGTATGAGTGCGCTCAACTGCTAAAATTAACTAAAGTTTCCTTATTCTAATGTATAGTTTTCTGCACTTTTAAATGATATTTTTTATCGCGTAGGTGCTACCATCCTTTATTTAAATTGAAACCTATACAGTTTTATTCAATTATGAGGATTATGTCCCTTTAAAAATACGGTAAAAACTATTTTGGAAGCTATTTCTAGAAAAGTAAATGATTTTATTTACAGTTTATGAAAGATGAAAGTGATTTAATTACAAGTTTTGTCAAATACGCGTGGAGCTACTTATTGGTTATTAATTATTATTGGTTATTAATTATTATTGGTTATTACTATTTGAATTTATGTAGGTTGTTAAATTTTGAACTTGACTTTTGAATTTAGTGATAAAATTCGTTCATTTTATTTTTCAATTTTATATACAGCCTTCGTTCAAAACATTAAAGTATTTTTCTATTAAACTTTCTATTATTTAAAGACTTTCATGTTGACTGATTTTATCAAACAAAAAATTCAAAATTCATTTTTCAGGCAGTAATGGGCTTTAAAAATAGCTAGTCATAAAAATAATTTCCTTTTTTGGTCTTAGCTGGTCCTAATAATGCTTTGTCGTTAAATTAATGCTTCGACGTTATAGTCAATATGTTATTTACATAAACTAAAATATTTTTCTTTTAATAATATTGAAATAAAAATTATTAAAGATCTCTGAATTCAAAAATGAAATTTAAATACAGCAATTTTGTAAATGTTTTAAAATTTAAACTCATTGTTTTAAATAAAAAGGACTTGTTAAATATTATATTTTCTAAAAATATTTGCATAAATTTGTTTTGATATTTTATTCTAACAACTAGTTTTTTTTTTAGTAAATATTTAAAACTTTCAAAGAAAATGTAACAATTTTAAAACTTTCTAAGTTTGGAACTTATTTTATTCCTTTTTAAACATGAAAAAATATTTATGAATTAATAATTTATTTGCATTTTTTTAATATAATATTGGCCATCCGATTTAAGGCTTTCAATCTTCTCATCATCCAACCTCATTCACCCATATTCATGAGTGGCTTTTAGCCTTAGTAAGTTCTAACTCATTAGTATGTATGTAAATAATGAAATGATAAAAATCTGATGATATGATTTTGAAAAATGGCGGCGGAAGACCTACATGCTCACCGTTTCGCCTGTTTTGCAAGCTTTTTCAGGAGTGAGAATTCATTCTTTCTCCTTGTAATATTAGCGTGGACTATACTTTCAATCCTTGTTAGAGTTGCCAATCAAGTAAAACTCCAAATTAATCCTAATTTTTCTTTGCTTATTACAATATATTACGGGTCTTATCACAGTCTTCCTACCAACTGGATGTAAGAAATATAAAACCGGAAGTGCCATTCGGGATTTCGTAACTCTTGCTTCATCCTTTAGAGTCCAATCACGGAGACACAGGGTCACAGTACACAGTGTATCTATTTTCTTCTTTCGATACTGAAGAAGGCCAATTGACAGATAATCTCCACATTATTCTTATCTGCGATAGGTAACGCAGCTATTTGACCGAAAGGACATGAACGAACGAAAACAAAACCAGATTTCTTTCTTTTTTATTAGGCGTGGCTGCTTAGAAGAAAATGGTTCTATATAAAGTACACGGATAATTTATGCCACAACATCATTGCAGATTGTCATGTATTCTAATGTAATGACAGTAGTAGATACAACCTTACTCAACATACACGCAATAGATATGGGTTATGTAAATTTATACGTTTAAGATATTCCTTATACTTTAAAGGCTAAGTTAACCGATGGTCCCAGCGGGAAGAGGTGAGGAATATTTAATAATTTATTTTGAATAAAACAAAATGAGCAGAAAGCCATCCACCCTTAACTATAAATTTGCACGTCGATTCCAAATTTATTGTACATTTGCTTATAAACTTTGTAACATTTTACATGGCCTAACACGAAGTTTTTCTAATAAAACTTAAATCATACGGTATTACCGGACGAATACGAAATATAATCAGTTTTGTCTTAAACAAGAGAAAAATGTTGTCCTCGATGGCCCTACGTCCAAACAACATGATATAAATGTATGTGTACCTCAGGGATAAATCATTTGATCTTTATTATTCCTGATATTCATAAATGACCTCCCTGATAAAATTGTCTCTGAGATGGGTATATTTGCTGATGTCATCACGATCTATAACAATGTCTACTCTCTAGTAGGCATTTAAGTTTTCTCCAAAAAACATAAGGGAAACTCGAATGAACAAGTATCTAAGGAAATGGATGAAACCTTAGAGGAAGGCTTCTAGTCTGTCGTAGAATGAGGATGTAAATAGATGGTAACATTCAATGCTAAAGACTAAGCTCATTGCGTTTAACAACTACAAGAAACCTTCTAAACTATTGACTGCTATAATATACTACTTGAGGACTCATCGTTCAAACTCCTTTGTTTAATATCCAAAGGCAATGTGAATTGGAACAAATACATTGAAGACATTGCCAATGCTGCTGTAGAGAAGATAGTCTCTCTCTACCATGCTAAAAAATTACTCACACCCAACAGTATCCTGTATCGCTACAAAGCCACCATTCGCCCATGCACACAGTACTATTAGCCTATTGCATATACCACTAGTCTCTGCTTCTTAGACAGGATCTAAAAACGAGTCTCCAACCTAAAAGGTCCGCAGTATCAATCCAGCTCCCATCCTTATTTCTCAAATGTTTTTATAGAACGTGATCTGACGAACTGAAAGCACTTGTGCACCCTCGACGTGAATAGCTCCGACTAATCCGACAAGCAGCAAAACCTCACCCATTTACTGTAGAGGTCGCAATCTGCCAGAAAGTCTTCTACTCTAGTGATGTCGTCCATCGAACCGTTAGACTTTGGAATTCCCTCACGGTCTCCTGCTTTCCTGACTGTACTGACATGCAGAAGTTTAAATGTAATGTGAACAAATATCTCGCTGCTCCACTACGTATATGACGTGCCTATGCATATGATCCTAAATAATAATTCCTTATGATTAAGTGACACTGTGCATTGTTTCGGGTGAATAAGAGTTAAAAAATAAGACTAACAGGGAATGTAAAGAGCTACATTTCTTTCATTTGGGAGCAAAAAGGAAGAATCACACACACACACACACACACACGCGCGCGCACGAAAACACATATATATCTCAGAAGCAAACAACTTATACAATCTTAATAGGTTTATTTTATCTCTATAAATTGTATATATATATATATATATATATATATATATATATATATATATATATATATATATATATTAAAAAGTTTGACTCATTTCCAAGTAACCTACCTCTAAATTTTTAAGTGTTTAGACCCAAAATTGGCGGAGGAGTTTGACAGAGTCTGCAAAGGTCAACTCTTTCAACTTTGACCTCTTGGTAGCCAAATTCCCCCCAAAAAATGATTTAAAAGCTTGCTGCATGTCTGAATACCCTTTATGTAAAATTTCAAATGTTCAGACCCAAAAATTGCTGAGTAGTTTGCTAGAGATCGAAAACGTCAAATCTTTTGAACTTAGACTCCTTGGTAGCCAAATTTTCGACCAAAAACCGAATAAAAAGCTTGCCCTATGTCTGAATACACTTTATTTAAAATTTCAAATGTTTAGACCCAAAATTGGCGGAGGAATTTGGTACAGTTTTCAAAGGTCAAATCCTTGAACTGTGACCCCTTGACAGACAAATTTCTGTCCGAAAACAAATTAAAAAATTTTTCCTAAATCTCAATATCTCTTATGTCAAATCTCGAGTGTGTAGACTAGAAATTGACAGAGTAATTTGGTAGGAAAATGTACACACACAGACAGACAGGCACACACACACACACACACACAGACAATTTCACTTTTTTATATATCTTGGAATAGATTTGATAGGTTTAAAGAGTTTTCTTAGAAATATCAATAACTCGAACCATAATAGTAATCACTCAAATGGAAATAAGAAAGTTAATAATTAAAAAAAAAAAAAGAATTAGTGTAAAATGAATGTCTGACAAAAATCGTTATTTACAAAGTCACAGTGTTAATATAATAAAAACCGCACTACCAATCCATTACTACTAGCCAGATCACAGGTTAAGCAATGATGAGCCCGGTCAGTACCAGATGGGTGACTATTTGGGAAGGCTAGGCGCTGTATGTACCACGCCAAGTTGTAGATATTCCAGGCTGGTGTCTGAGGGCGTGTTTAACTCACACGGGGGAGAGATACACCCCCAGAATAAAGACGGAAATCAACGGGAAAGTACCGTCTTTACTTGTCTTCCCGAAATTACCATGGCTCTATAATTTGGAGTGCTGTGGTCGCTGACGCTGTCAAAACAGCAGGGCCGCTGCCTGCACATACTAAACATGTAGTAGGTAGTGCATGGAAAATTGGCTAAGAATGAACACTTACACATCCTGAAAGTCAACTGATATTTCGTCTTTTGTGTAGCGGAGACTTATTTAAAATAAAGACTGTAGTGGAAAATACCGTAAATGGATGGTAACAGTTAATGTTAGCAAAACTAAACTGTTCTCTTTTAACAATTACAAGAAGCCTTTTGAACCACTGATATCCAATAAAAATTACTCTGTATCCGAGAATTCTTTATTAAAACTCCTCGGCTTAACATTAACAAGAAATATGAACTGCAACAAACACATTGAGGATATTGCGAAGGCTGCTGCAAGGAAAGTGGGCTCCCTCTATCGTGTTAGAAAATGGCGCAAACTTGAACGTATCTTGTACATCTACATCCCTACTATGCTTGTCTTACAAGTATTTTAATGGAATATGCTCTGATGAACTCATTGCACATGTGCCTCCTCGATGTACGCATCCCCGACAAACCCACTTAGCAACAAGATCACACCCTTTACCTTTTGAGGTCCCTAAATGCCAGAAAGCTTTCTACTCTAATAGTTTCCTTCTCTCTTCAATTGCAAGATTTTGGCATTCCTTTCCTGCTACCTGTTTCCCTGACTGTACAGATATGCAGAAATTCAAATGTAATGTAAACACCCACCTTAATCTTTCTTATGCATAGTACTAATTAGTAACCCCCTTACGTCCAAGTAGCGGTAAGTTTTGTTTAGGTTGAAGGTGAATAAAAAAAAAATGTTTTTCATAAAAACTTTATCTCTTTGAAAATCTAAGCAGACTAAACTATTCGCTTGCAACTGCACCAAACGAATCTATTTTCGTAACCTGCCATTATATTTACTTTCCTCCCCTTGAATTCTGTTTGAAAAGCTATCCATTCAAGTTGTGGTTTTACATTTATTCTTCAACTTCTATTTACGATAAGATTTGTTATGTTGCACCAAACAGAAATCTGATCCAGCATAATGACAATTGCATTCGACCGACATTATTATGCAAAATACGTTTTTTCCTTACATACTTAGTTATCAGATAGCAGTTGAAGTGCGTTAAAGCGACCTTCCGAATAAATATAATCCTCGTGGGTAGAAATGCAAAGCATTATAAATAAAATACCATGTTATAAACATATAAGCTTTGCTGTCTAGATTAATGTCTCTGCGATGTGGATTTATACATACACACATACATACATACATACATACACACACATACACACATACATACATACATGCATACATACGTACATACACACATACATACATATACACAAAAAGTCTATATTTCAAATTTGTTTTCCATCTTATCGTTTATTTCTTCAGCATGTTAAAATGTTGAATTCTTGACAGCACCTGTTTCGTAGCACAGAATCATTCATGTAATTATTATGTCCATTTTTTTGTAGAATTCAAAGATGGTGTAATTAAAATGAAACACAGTTTTCTAATCATGCCGATATTCTTTTTATTTTCTTTAGAAGTTGATGAATTCATATGCTTTTGATGAGGAAGGGCAAAATAAATTTAAAAATTAGATAAATGATTTTGCGCCACGAAACAGATGCTGTCAAGAATGGAACAGTTTAACACACTGAAATATACTCTGTAGTTACATTGAACTTCATAAATTAAAGGAGTGGTATCAATAAAATGTGAAATATAATTGAGTAAGCATATTTTCCCATAAACAATACACACACACACACACACACACACACACACACACACACACACACATATATATATATATATATATATATATATATATATATATATATATATATATATATATATATAATATTCAAGCAAATATTATTAAATGCAACGGAGGCACTTTGCTTTATGGTCCGTTTTTTTTTTAATTTTTCGATTTCCCGTATAATCTTTTTTGTATCAAAATCAAAAATATTAATAAAAGTTCCATAGTTGCTGCTGTCACGTGCGCTTTCGATTCGTCCATGAATCGTCATCAGGTGTTGAAGTAAAAGTCCGAAGGAGCAAAAATGAGAATTAAAAGTGAAAACTAAAATATACAGTAAACGGCGAGTTAAAATATATAGAGTGGGTGAAAAGTCGATTAAAAATATAGGTCGATTAAAAAATATAGGTCGATTAAAAATTCGAGTATAAAAATCAGCAAGTTCGTGGACACCGTTAACAAAGTCCGTCCAATACGAACTACGGAAGACATTTTAGAATGTTACTGCTTTTCTCGAATACGATATCATTTTTAGTGGGTTGAAGGGTTCTAACATATGACGCTTCAAGAATTTTACATTTTTTAATATTATTTGCCTGTTGTATGATTTTTGTGTTGTCAACAAGGACCTTTCTAACATTGGAGGAGGGGAACAGTTATGCTCTTTTTAATGTGTGGCACAATGGTGGTTCAAGAAAGTTCGCAATGGTGACGAGAGCCTTGAAGATGAAGACGGTCGTGACCGGCAGTTGATAACGAATATTTGAAAGCCTTAATTGAAGCCGACTCTACCTCATCCGCCATATTTACCAGATGTCTTGCGCACCGATTATCACTTTTTCAAGTACGAGGGGGCGTGTAATAAGTAATGCCCCTGACCAACTCCAGTTGTCTGATCTAGCTGAAATTTTGCATGTGCAATGATTTATATCTCTACGGGTTATGTGGCAAATTACAGCTCCGAACTAATTGTAGTTTCTGTTTTAAAGGTGTTTGAACTGAGTCAGGTGTGAAATGGAGCCTGTTGAATGTCGAGCAATGATCCGGTTTTGTATTTGAAAGGACGCACACCACAGGAGACTTTTGATGAAATGAAAGAAACTTATGGTGATAATGCCCCATCATATGACCTTGTAAAATGCTGGCATCGTGAATTCAAACATGGCCGGAAGTTTGTGGAAACAGCTCTCAGACCTGGTCGCCCCTCCCCCCTTCTGCCATTGATGAGGCATCTGTTCGTCAAGCTGAGGTTGCCATTTTGGAAGATCGGCGCATTACTATTCGCCAAATAGCCCAAGATGTCAAGATTAGTACAGGATCTGTGGAAACTATCATTCATGAACACTTGCATATGCATAAGGTGTCTGCCAGATTGATTCCCAGGTTGCTCACACCATTCCAGAAGCGATAACGCGTCAAGTGCTCGAGGATGAATTTGGAGATGTGCCAAGAAGATGAGTCAAAGTTTTTCAAAAGACTGATTACACAGGACGAAACCTGGGTCCATCACTATGATCCAGACACCAAAGCCCAGTCAATGCAGTGGAAGCACTTGGACTCACCACCTCCAAAGAAGGCAAGGGTGCAGCCTTCCACTGGTAAGGTCATGCCCACAATCTTCTGGTACCAGGACGGAGTAGTGATGACAGATTTCCTAGCAAAGGGTACCACAATTACAGGAGTCTATTATGCTTCACTTTTGAGGAAATTAAGGGAAGCTATCAAAATCAAGAGGCGGGGCAAGATCAGCGAAGGTACCCTCCTCCTGCAGGACGACACTCCGGTTGCAACTCGCATGTCGCCAGATCAGAAGCACAGGTGTGTGGTTATGAAATCCTCCCCCATCCTCCCTACTCTCCTGACCTTGCATCCTCTGACTTTCACCTCTTCCCAGCCATGAAGTTGTTTTGAAAGAAAAGCGTTTCCCAGATGATGCAGCCTTGATTTCTGAAGTCACGTCATGGTTGGAGGACCAACCTGGGGTGTTCTACAAAAACGGTCTCCAGAGCTGCATCAAACGATGGGAGAAATGCATAACTCTGGGTGGTTCCTATGTAGAGAAAGACTAATAACTGTGCCAAGTTTCGTTGCTCTACTGCTAAGGGAAGTGGGTCATGGCATTACTTATTGCACGCCCCTCATATTTCGACAACTTCCTGCGCAAAAAATGAATCGGCCTTCAATAATTTCATCGCTTTTAGAACTCCGGATTTCTTATGCTAATGGGATAAATAAACTTGTTTCTCGTTGGCAAAAATGTGTCGATTCTAATGGTTCTTATTTAGTGTATTATGAAAAGAGTTATGATCTTTGGAAATTGAACGTAAAAAAAAACATTACTTTTGCACTAACCTAATATTATCATTATTATTAAGGATGGAGTACTGCTGCCACATCTGGACACGAGCTGTTAAAAAAAACAGTCTATCCTGCCTTGACAGAGTACAAAATAGTCTTTGTGGTTTAGTAGGGGGATACCCTTTTCTCTTCCCTGTAACCTCTCTCCCACAAAAGAGATGTTGCGAGCCTGTCTTTTTTTATCCTTATTTCCATGGCAGGTGCTCGTCTGAGCTCCAATCTCTTGTCCCCCCTCACCAATATTTCACGATAAACACCCGTCTAGCTGAAACCACTGTCAATAATTTCCCCACTCTTTATTTGTGCCTAAATCAAAACGTAGATTCCATGAACAAAGCTTCTTTCTTAGAACTGCACGCCTATGGAACTTCTGTTTATCTGCTTCCCACCTGACTACAACTTGGATGTCTTCAAGTCCAACATAAACAAATTCCTGATGAAACGCCCCCTTAAGTAAGACACTTTATCAAATCTCCAATGCTAACGATTACTACGATACTATCCAATTGATTACTGTACACGCAATAACCCTTATCCCCGAGTGACTTCCGGACCTTGATAAGTGGTGATCACCATGTAAAAAAAAAAATAAAAAGAATCCAATCCAAGATTTTTCAGGAAATGCCACAACATTTTTTAGTATGATTCTTTTAATTAAAAAAAAGATCTTTTATTTTCATTTTTAACAGTTTTAAATTCATTTTTTCATGCTACAATTTGAGACACTAAAACAAACGTAAAACATTTAATATTACAAAAAAACAAAGCCGTTGACTTGTGATAAGTGCTTTCGTTAAGAGTCTCACTTCTTTGTTCAAAAAGCCATTCAGCGGAAATGACGTCAGATAAATTATAAGGTTCGAATGACCAATACTGTATTTAATGTTACTTTTTTTTAGCAAATATAAAAATAGAAGTTTTGATAAATTTTTACTTGGTTTCTACCTAAACATTTTCCTTTAAAATTACGACGGGTTAAGGTTTTCGGGTATGCTGAAAACGACTATCGCATTTAAATTTTCCGCGAATGAGTAGTTTCCGGATATTAAGCAGTCTAATTCTGTATGTTCAAGTGGTGGCCATTGTTGTACTTGCAAGCGCGCATACTTTTGCCATAATTAATATACTCACTATTCGATAGCTAGACTTAACATATACTGACCTAACGGGTCACAGGTAGTCTAATATATATATATATATATACATATATATATATATTTAAAAATTTTACTTTTAAAATTTTTAAACTTCAAAAAATGAACTATGTGTACGCGGGAAAACAGTGAACGGTCACGAAAGAGTCGCCTAATTTGGAAAAAAAAATGTAAGAGTAATCTCCCTTGAAAAATATAATTATTTCAATTTCAATCGTTAGATTTAAAAATCAGTGAAAAATATCCCCCGAACCTGCTAACACATTAACTGGAAGTTTCTAAAAAATATAATTAAAAATATAAATAAATAAATAAATAAATAAATAAATAAATGAATGAATGAATAAATGAATGAATGAATGAATAAATAAATAAATAAATAAATACCAGAAAATTTTTGTGGTTTTTAACTTTTAAATTCAGATGAACATATCTCGGCTCAAACAAAAATTTATTGATCGAAATAAGCCCCACCAAAATGAACACATTTTTTCCAACACAAAACAAATGTATTTACGCCAGTAACATAAAAAAAAAAAAATCTTGCGTTCAGGTGGCGACAAAGTCGCTGAAGGCGTTTTTGATATCGCTTGGGTTTTTTAGCATTCCTCACACAGAAAAATCGATGAGACCGGTCGCAGACTACCAAACAGTCAGCATCGCCTTCTTTTGGTGCAACTCTGGCTTCAGGAAGTGTTGTGGAGTTTCGTCAATTTGCAATCCTGCCAATTGTCGCTTTATCATGGCCATTTCCTGGAGACGGAACTCCCCTCCCCACTTATTCCAAACTCTAGTTTTTACCGGTAAATATTATCACTTTCATTTTTTCCCAAGCCATTTGTCTTAAACCTTTTTGCCCGGGTGTTTGGATGTGTATGTTGAGCAAAAAAAAAGTAGTAGTAGTAGTAGTAGTAGTAGGAAGGCAGGCTCGAGCCCGTACCGCAAAAGAGGAAAAGAACGGGGTAAAACCTAACGTTTATGCTGTTACGACCACCGCCAAACCGGAAGCGACATTTTTTAAAATTAAAGCTAGACAATCTAAAGGAGAGGATAACTTTCAAAAATTTTGGCGAAAAAAGTGACCCCTCCCCTGTAGAAAAGTGCCTAGTTGAAGGGGAAGATATTAATGTTTTTAGCCAATTTTTTGATATTTGTCGTATGAAAGATCGAACTTTAGAACGATACTGATCTTGGTAAGGCAGACATGCAAACAGACATACATTTATATATTAGTAACTAAAATTTTCGACCCAAACTGATGAAAAAGCTTGCCCTATCTCTGAATAGCGTTTATGTAAAATTTCAAATATTTAGACCAGAAATTGTCTGAGTAGTTTGGAAGAGACCTCAGAGGTCAATTTTTTTAAAACTTTGACCCTTATTATGACTCCTTAAAATTTATTGTTTTGGGCTCAAATCAAGTTATTAAAATTTCAAGTGCATAGACCCAAAATTGTCGGAGGAGTTTAGTAAAGTTCTCAAAGGTCAAATCGTTGAACGTTGACCCCTTAATCGCCATATTTCTGGCCAAAAACCGATCACATCGATTTTCCCAAATCTCAGTACCCTTTATATCAAATTTCGAGTCTGTAGACTAAAAATTGACAGAGTTATAGCGTAGGGAAATATACACGGACACACAGACACACAGATACACACACAGATACGTTCACTTTATATATATATATATATATATATATATATATATATATATATGCGCACGTATGGGCATGGCTCAGAGGCAAAGGAATGAGAGTGGAAAGTTGTACGTTTTTGTTTCGATTCCAGCCGATGGCACCCAAGTCATATATATCGTTTTTTTTTTTTTTTAGTTTTGATCTCACTATCATACATTAGATTCAAGATAATAATCGATAGATAATTGTCTCTATAATAATAAATACGTAATCTGTATGGATTAAAATATCATATTTAAACGTATCTTACGACCAGGAAACGCCGGGTAGTCTACTACTTGAATATAAAAATGTTAAGTTTACCGTGAAGAATACCAACCGATAAAAGTAATAAATTTCAAAATAAATATAAATTCTGATAATAACTGATAAACACCAGACCCAAAAAAATCATAGGAAGAAAAGAAACCCTAAGCCTAAGCCCAACAAATCATAAGAAAAGATTTTCAATTCGATAATTAAATGTTACTAAAGGCGTCGTCCGTGTATCTTTTCTGTTTCTTGTTCTCCGCTCACATCGCAAATCTCTTAATGAACTTTTACACTTATTTTATAGCAATTGTCAAGAGGAAATTGTTATATCTGATCCTAAAATTGACTGTGGTAACTGTCAAGTCAAGGAAGTAAAAATGATGTAAACGTTTTCGTTATTTCTGATTATATAGAAAATATGTTTCCCGGCTAAAGTCATTCATTTCATCTACACTCAACAAATAAAAAAAAAATGCCGGTAATTCATTTTTTTATATTTCGAACGATCTTATAAAATAGAATATATAAACTAACATAAAATGAACCACGCAAAAAAAGCGGGCATTAAAATTAATTCTGAAGTGGAAACAATTCGCGATGGCAAATATTTCACACATAAAGCTCTATCTGAAAACACGTTGAATCCTATTTTTTTTTATTCTTGTTGTTGTTATGTTGTTGTTGTTGTTGTTAATAATAATAATAATAATAATAATAATAATAATAATAATAATATAACTCATGTAAACATATACTTTTGTTTAATTATTTTTATTTGTTTTTTTTTTGTTTTTTTTGGCTTGTTTTGTTTTTTCACTGACTAGCAGTTTTCACATACGTTATCAGCGATTGCTCCCCGGTAATAGCCAGTGCTGTTCCTCTTGAGTGAATGCCAACGTCTCCTCATATTTCCAACCTCATTTAATAACTGTTGCAAATCAGTTTCTGTGATCGCAAAAGCTGTTTACCATTGATTTCCTACTGATAATTTGTCTGGCTGCTGTTTTCGATCTGCAGTACAGGCGCCTTAACTCCTATATGGTTCTCTTCGATCCAGAACTGTAACCTAATTGACGATCTCTGGCAGTATAGACGCTGCACTCTCCTTAGATAATAAAGCCCAAGTACATGTATTTTATGATTTTAATGCCCACCACAGAAGTTACACAGACACGGTTAGTAGTAGCACAAATAGGTTTTGTCTAACTTATTCCGGCAGTCACGTTCCTGGTCCGTCTTAAAGATCAGAAGATCAGCAAGTTTCACTTCTAGATCTATTCCATGTCTGTAGTCCATTCGGGAACGCGGATCACCTTGTGATGTAGATAGATATCACTTTTAGTTCTCAACCCCATGCTGAAGAGCCGTTGCTCCGAATTTGTTTTTATTCTATTTTCACTCCAAATAAGGAACAGTGCCATTTTGGTGTAAGACGCTACTATCTGGGACATAATTTGCAGGAATTCTATAGAGGGAGTTGAGCAGCAAGATGTCTGTTTAGATTACACTTGGACTTCTGCATGTCAGTACAGTCAGAGAAGCAGAAGCCAGAAAAGGAATTTCACAGTCTAGCAGTCCCAGGGAAGAAACTATTAGAGTAGAATGATTTCTGGCATCTGGGGATCTCTAATGTGTAGGGGTGGGATTTTGCTGATTGTCGGTTTTGTCAAGTGTATTTATGTTGAGTGGGTACAAGGGCTTGTGATTCGTCGGTACACCTACTATTAAAACACTTGTAAAACAATCAGAGGGATGCAACATTTCATCGATGGGTCAAAGGTTAAAGCCTAACTGATAGTGCGGAACCTAATAGGTTGGCGACTCTCTTTTGAACGCTGTCTAAAAGAGAAAGACTAGTAGCCGATGCGCCAGCCCAAATGTGACAGCAGTACTCCATACATGGGCGAATGATGGCCTTGTAGAGATACAAGATACTCTCAAGCGTAAGTAACTTTCTAGCACGAGAGAACCCACCTTTTTGCAGCAGCCTTGACAATGTCCTCGATGTATCTATTCCAATTCATACTCCCTGTGAATGTTAAGCCGAGGATTTTGAACAAAGTACTTTCAGGTAATGTATCTTTAGCCATGGCTATTAGTGGTTGAGAAGGTTTCTTGTAATTATTAAAGGAAAGAAGTTTAGTCTTGGCAGCATTGAATGTAACCTTCTATTTTAGTTCACATTCCACTAAAGATTGGAGATCTTCCTCTAGGATTTCCACCATTGCTTTGGATATGTATTCATTCATTTTGCCCTCGTATCTGTCATAGAGAGTGATTAGCAGAAGTTGATGCATTTGTGTGAGATGCGACTTTTAGAGTCTGGGGTCTTTTTATACTGTTTTTTTTTTTTTGACCCAAACAAAGTACAGTGTAACTTTGACATTTAGGAACCTTAATAGTAAAGGGGTGGAATTTTGCTGCGTGAAGAGTTAGTATGTACGTCAAGAAGTCACAAGTGCTATAAGTCCATCGGGACGCATTTAATCAAAATACTTGTAAAACAGGAATCAATATTGCGGCGATGGGATCGATAGTGCGGCGATGGGATCGATAGTGCGGGCCGATTCGATTAAAAACTATTAATACGTTAATATCGCAACACACTTGGACGACTTACAAAGATACGTAGATTACATTTACATGCGTTCTGTAAACACCTTCGTAAACAAACACGTGCAATTAACATGCTTGACTTATTTTGTAAACAAATGTATTGCACACTCACATTGTTTTACAAAGTTATAAACAAACTTCGAACTAATTGCAAGATAACGCACTCAAATGCACACACGCGCGCGCGCACGCACGCACACACACATACACACACACACACACACACACACACATATATATATATATATATATATATATATACTAAGTTTTTCGGTACGTACTGCCTTTTCTTTTATTTTCATAGAAAGTTCGTAACACGTTGAGCTTTTCTTCCCCCCCCCCTCATTTCTTCGGACCCTCTTTTTTCAACCTTGTAGTGTGTGTGGTTTCTCAGGTTCGTTATGCCCCCCTCCATGTGGGGAGGCAATGCACGGCACCAGAACGAATATGTTATATTGTGAGAGTTCAAAACGGAGATATGTAATATAAAGGGGTTATTATGGAAGAAGTTTCATACCTTTCTGTCCAGAGGTCTTCTGTCTTCAACCGCTGGGTGCTGTGACAAATGTACATCATACGAACACAATAGATCAATGAGACATACCTGAAACTTTCCTTTGCATGCTCATTCTGAACCACAGGACAACAATTTAAATTTGATACTTATAAATTTATTTCAGATTTGTTAAGTGTTGAGACATTATGTTGAACAAGGTTGGCAGCAGTAAATCAAATCGGCGAAGAATCAATGCACTCAGGATCTTGAGTGTTGACAAAGATGGCGGCGAAGAATCAATGTAGTCACGATTCATTCGTTTCAAGACAGAGGTTTGACAGCGAACTGAATTGAATCCAAAATTCGATATTTTTTAAATAAATTTGAAGGCTTCTGGTTGGTTGATTGTCCTAACCGTAAGTGTAAGTAAGGTCGTTGGAATCATGGGGTCATACACTTATCAGTAAGGTGGATTGTGTGATTTTTTAAGAGAAAATGGATTTTTTAAGAGGAAATGAATTTAATGACAAAGTTAAACCGAAAGAAATTTTTAAATGTCTACTCACTTCAAAGTTCTCTTTCTTTTTACGACAATCTGTCAATTTTATGATCATCCGTTGAACTTGGTTTAAAAACAGTTAATTCAACAAATAAAAAGATAAAATGACAAATAGGTTTTCTGTTCTCTATATGTCTGTCTTTCTCTCTCTCTCTCTCTCTCTCTCCACACACACACACACACACACACACACACACACACACATATATATATATATATATATATATATATATATATATATAATTTATGTTTATTCCTACATACACTAGCGTTTCACGCTAACGCAAACATCAGGGTAAGGGGTGACAATTCCTGCCTGTTGTGAGATTTCAACTCAGTTAAGAAGTCATCTTTGTTTCCATTTATGATGGAGTATGCAAGTACCTCCACTGGACCATCTGTAAAAAATTAAACATCCAGTTTAGCAGCAAGTCCTGGGAACATCAACCTGAAAGAACAGTTGGAAATGACTTATATACCATACATTACGACCATGTAATTCCGACAGCAACCTACCTTGAAAATGCTGCCGTGAAACCTGACATAGTTATATGGAATAAGTCAGAGAGAGGTGCAACCTTGATTGAAGTGAGTGTTCCTAATGATGGAGGTCTGAACAGAGCTGAAAGAGAGAAACAGACCAAATACCAAGGTCTCATGTATGATATGAAAAGAAACTGGAATCTTAAGGAGATATCAATCATACCAGTTATCATAGGTGCCACAGGACTTATGAAGAAGAACCTGAAGTCCTACCTAACTAATATTCCTGGTGAACCAAGTGCAAAAGAGATTCAGACAATTGCACTTAAGGGAACAGCGAGGATACTAAAAAGAGCTCTCGGTTGGTTTCAATAAAAAAGCGGGGTAATGTTGGCAGCTGGTTTGGCTGCCCCATACCCAGCATTACAATCTTCAAAGGAAGAAAAATAAAAAAAATTAAAAATTAATTTTTCAATCATTTGTTTTCACATTTTTTTCTTATTCTTTAGCGTTTTTTGTGGTTCATGCTAATAAGCAAACACAACTTGCAGATTGTGTGATTTCTCAAGAGTAAATGTCTTAAAGGTTCATTGTTAAGAAAGATCAAATAATTTAATGATACAGTCATACTGAAAAAAAGTCCATTAACTTTAACGTCATTTTTCTTTTTACAACAATCTAAACATCATCCGTTGAATTTGTTTTAATTTTATGATCATCCGTTGAACTTGGTTTAATTTTATGATCATCCGGTGAACTTGGTTTAATTTTATGATCATCCGTTGAACTAAGTTAAATATTATGATCATCGGTTGAACTAAGTTTAATTTTATGATCATCCGTTGAACTAAGTTTTAATTTTAAAATGAATGAGTTTATAAAGTCAATTTATTCAACAAATAAAAAGATAAAATTACACATTAATTTTTTGTTCGCTATATTTCTGCTTTTCACTCTCTCTCTCTCTCTCTCTCTCTCTCTCTCTCTCTCTCTCTCTCTCTCTCTCTCTCTCTCTCTCTCTCTCTCCGCATATCGTCGTCTTCGTTGGCAGAACGATACGGGCATATATTTTTGCTCATAAGGATTGAACCAGCCCCAGCTATCAACTGTTTTAGGTGATCCACGAGGCCAACTTCGTGTCGCACACATTTCAGATGTCGCCATTCGCTGCGGCAAACATGTGCTTGACGTGCAGGTTCAGGAAGGCATCTTACAACAGATTGCCAGTACACTATTACTTGGTGCACCGCTTTGTCAGGGGAGTTTATTCGGTGTTGCATCTGCGATTAGCCTGGCCAGTACCATACATATGATCATATGGGAAGGCTAGACACTGTATGTACCGCACCGAATATCGTAGAAATTTTCAGGTTGATATTTAGGGGCGCGTTTGATTCTCCATATATATATATATATATATATATATATATATATATATATATATATATATATATATATATGATGAAAATAATGGAAATAGTATTCCGACAAAATAGAGAAAATAAAAAGGAACAAACCGTATTATGTGTTCATCAACGTTTCGTCTTTATTTCGAGACTTCCTCTGGATGAATGAGATTAAGAAACAAAAAATACCAGTACAAAATATTTGAAAATGTTTCACGTGCACAGTGTGACGCAGTTCTATTTCAGAGAAACGGAAAAAGACGTCAATAATACACATAATACGGTTTGTTCCTTTTTATTTTTTATACATATATACGTGTACGTAGATTACTGTTTTAAAAATAATAAATAAATAAAAATGTTATATACGTCCAAATTAAAAAAGGGCGACTTTCTAAGTAAATAAAAAAAAATAAAATAAAATAAATGAGCTCCGAGGCGGAGCCAATATTAACCGTATGTATCGCTTGAAAAAACAACAATAACGAAATCTAAATTTATAAGCGATAAAAATAAACAGTATTATTAATCTAGGGTTAAGGCACCGGACTGTGGTAAACATGGTCTGAGGTTCGATCCCTAGAAACAGTTGAACTACGCTGACGAGAGGTAATGACCTCGAAACACGCGTGTACGTAGATTACTGTTTTAAAAATAATAAATAAATAAAAATGTTATATACGTCCAAATTAAAAAAGGGCGACTTTCTAAGTAAATAAAAACATTTTTTTAAAATGAGCTCCGAGGCGGAGCCAATATTAACCGTATGTATCGTTTGAAAAAACAACAATAACAAAATATATATATAATTATGATTTATTCCTACAGACACTAGTGTTTCATGTTTACGTAATAATCTTTAGTGTAGGAAGTAACAATTCCAGCTTGTTGGGAGATTCGAACCCAGCGACGGATTTGACTTGATTTGCTAATCCTTTACTTTCGGGTCGCCAACAATTGCCACGAAATGAAAGGAATTAACAACTTATAAACGCCAAATTAGGCAAAATTTTGCTATCTGCATGCCGACTGAAGTTTTCGAATTATTGAAAGGGCCAACAACACACACATTCTTATGCAAATAAAGACCAATATGCTTATTTTACATTTATTTTATTTTTATACATATATATACTAGACTATCCGTGACCCATTGGGTCACTATGTTATATTAGCTATTATTAAGAATTAATGTATGAGCGTAGCACTTGTGACGTAAAGAAAATATTTTGTGTGACATAACAAAAACATTTCTATGAAAGTATATTAACATGAAAAAAGAATATAAATAGATTTCTAAGAGCCGTTCTGTTTATAATTGTTTTTGTTTTTTTTTTAACTTACAGCCATTGAATTATAAGTGGTTTGCCATACTTATAGATAAATGTGCACTGAACAGATACCATAATACTTAAAGTTAAATTCAAATTTGGATATATCTTTTTTTAAATGAAATTATTAGTTGAAAGTACAGAATAGTTAAAAAAAAAAAAAAAAAAAACACTCTCCTCATGTTAAGAATGATTTTTTAAATAGAAAATGAAAATAAAATGTAACTATTTCATTTATTTTAAACAAGAATTCATGGCCCATTGGGTCAAATATTTCATTTATATGTTAATAATAAGGCCAATAAAACTAATTAAGACAATGCGGAAATGAACGATGTAAAAAAAAGCAGAAAGTATTAATAATTGTTTATTTGGATAATTTAAACGCGAAAAAAAAACAATTGGGACGCTGAAAACGTAAACAGTAAAACAATACGTTTTATTGTCGCGTTAATTATTTATTTGTAACGCAAATTAAAACAAAATATTTCCTGAGTTATTTATTTATGTTGGTAGTGTAAACGAAAATGTATGGATGTTTTTTTTTAAGAAAAGTGTATTAAAAATGGAGAATGATATTTAAAAAAATCGCCGTTGTAAGATGTTCTTATGGTTGTCAACAGGTTAGAGTAGATTTATTTGTAAGAAAATTGCGTTAAAATAAGGTAAACGTAATACAGAAATGAACAATGTAAAAAAAATGCAGAAAGAATTAACAATTGTTTATTTGGATAATTTAAACGCGAAAAAAATTGGGACGCTGAAAACGTACAGAGTAAAACAATACGTTTTATTGTCGCGTTGATTATTTATTTGTAACGCAAATTAAAAAACAATTTCGGGTTTATTTATTTATGTTGGTAGTATAGAGGAAAATGTATGAATGTTTTTAAGAAAGGTGTATTAAAAAATGGAGAATAAATTTAAAAAAGGAAGGCGGTGGATAAATCGCCGTTGTAAATTGTTCTTATGGTTGTCAATGGGTCAAATTTTATTTATTTGTAAGAAAATTGCGACAGTATAGCTGTAATACAGAATAGTTGCAAAACATCTTCACCCTTCCCATGTATAATAATAATTTCTAAATAATAACGTTAATATGCCAGTGCGCAGGTCAAATTCTGAAAAAGTAGCAATTTGTGTTTATTTGTTTACGCTGTTATGGGTTTATGTTTATGTACGCATGCGCAACTGAAAGTCGTAAACCGGATATGGGGTTACAACACCCGTTACAAAGTCATTTGAGTTTTATAATTATATGGATATATTAGTACATAGTTATATGCAATCATATGTAAAGTTGTAGACAACATGAAAAGAAACAGAGTTTCTTAAAAAAAATTTCCAAAACTTTTTTTGAGAAAAGGTCAAATGTAACGTAAACCAACATCTTGCTCATTTCCCCTAGACATGTTTCCAAATAGTAGCCCTTACGTCCAAGTGGTGATGTACTTTGTTTGGGGTGAACGGGATTTAAAAAAAAAATAATTTAGCGTTATTTTAATTACTTGTATTGATCGTTGTTCTCATTTTGAGTGTTATCTGTGCAACGTTTCAATCGGATAGGCCTTCAACTCTCCTCAGACATGTTGTTTGTTGTTTGAAAAAGAAAAGGAAAAAGTTACTGGCTCAGTAGATATGTTCCTATTATTTGTCTTAGTTAGTATGTTATAGTTATTGTTTCGTATTTATGAAAAATTGGTTGACAAAAGTGAGGCAACTATAATAAAGACCGATAGGGAATTATCTCCCTTCCATCGCCGAAATTTTAATGCTTGTTTATTTTTTTACAACTAGAGGCTCCCATATGCTTCTACTTTCTCGGCTTGGTCTGCTTAGTAATTTTTCATTTTTTAATATATGTGCTGCCTCCTTGAGTCACCTGACCCTCCACCTTGCATCTCTGTCAATTATTCTGACCTTTTTCCACACAGGAAGTGTGTTCTTTTTTCTTTTTATATCTGATCAGTTAGACTCGACTTTAAGGCCTCTCTCCATGTCATGGCTTTACAGTGTTCTTTTAAACTTACGTTTAGGGGCGACCAGTCTCATCTTTGTATAGTTTTCTGAAAGAAAAAGGCCTCCTTAAGTCGTCTGACCCTCCACTTTGTGGAACGAGGTCAAAATAATTGACAGTGAGTCAAAGTGGAAGGTCAGGCGACTTAAGGAGGCCGCACATATGCCAAAAAGAAAAATAACTAAGCAAACCCAGCCAAGAAATTAGCAGCAGCAGAAGCAGCAGTAGCCGAAAAAAGCAGATATGCAAATTAGGAAGTGTACGCGAGAAAAAGAAGGAAAAAGAGGAGAGAAAAATATTCCACGTGCTCGAAGCAGAAGTAGAGTTTATGGACGTGTGAAGCGTCGGAGGAAGAAGAAAAGTGTACACCGGGCGAGATAGACAATAGAAAAAACTTTTAAGTGGTGTCGAGACGGGAAACTAAACGGTAATAATAAACATTTTTTTTTTAAAAGAAAAAATGCCGACCCGGATTTTTTTTTTTTTAATTTCTTTTGTTTGTTTGTAACAATAATGTTACATGTTGTCCTTTTGATATTTTCTAATTCCGGGGTGCCTAAAGTCTAATTGGTCCAAAAACTAGTTTAGGGAAACAAAGTTGATTAGGTCAGCTTTAGTATAATGATGCATCACTGTGAATGGTTTTGTAAGTAGAAGCTGAATACATTACGTTGCTCGAGTGCATAACGTATTAATAAGATGATATCTAACAGATAACATACAAAAATGGCGATAATTAACTTAGGTTGAATCATATCTGTTGGTGAACCCGGAAACCATCATTTATTTATTTCAGTAAAGAATGTTTTAACCTGTTCATTGCACACAACAAAAGTTTGTCTGTTTGTTATGAGGGGAAGGGGTTACGTAAATTCTATTGTAATGAATTTCTCATCCGTCTTCACTGAACAACGAGATTAAAAACTACGAGAAAAGTATTAAAAAAAAGAAACGTGTCAAAAATGTATCCACCCAAAAACAAACGCAGACATTTTCTGCACCTTAAAGTTATTGAGACAACAACTAATTCTCAAATTAGTCACTTTTAGGCGGGGTTTTAGCTATAAAAAAAAAAGAACGTAACTCAAAAAAAGAAAGATTTTATTCGCTGATAACGAAGCAGGTTTTAGTTTTCCTTTTTTAGTCGTTCGGAATAAATTGTTTCACAGAATTTAAACGTTAACACAAAAAAGACGTAAAGAAAAAAACCTACAATCCAAAGACTGGACAGATATAAAAGTCCAATACATCAACGGACTTGATTGACCGGTTATATTAGCTCATACGTAAAAAACATTTCATGTTTGAACTAGCTCTCCCGCCTCGATGTTGCTCTAGAATCATTTACTTTTATTTTGTTTCGTATTTTTCTACTTTTTTTTTTACACGGTGGTCACCACTTATCAAGGCCTGGAAGCCACTCAGGGATAAGGGTTATTGCAAGTACAGTACGTTAGTGTGGAGATTTGATGAAGTGTTTACTTAAGGGGGTGGTTCATTAGGAATTTGTTAACGTTGCACATGAACACATCCAAGTTGTAGTCCGGTGGGAAGCAGGCAGGCGGAACAGAGTTCCACAGGCGTGCAGTTCTAAGAAAGAAGCTTTGTTCTTGGAATCCACGTTTTAATTTAGGCATAGATAAAGAGTGGGGGAAATTTTTCATAGTGGATTCAGCTAGACGGGTGTTTTTCGTCAAAGATTGGCGAGGGGGGACCAGAGATTGGAGTTCAGACGAGCACCTGCCATGGAAATAACGATAAAACAAGGATAGGTTCGCAACGTCTCTTCTGTGGGAGAGAGGTTACAGGGTAGAGAAAAGGGCATCCCCAATAAGCTACGAAATCTATTTTGTACTCTGTCAAGGCAGGATAGGCTGTTTTAGCAGCCCCTGCCCAGATATGGCAACAGTATTCCATCCTTGGACGTACTTGGCTTTTATATAGATAGAGAATTGCATCAGTAGTGAGATACCTTCTGGAGCGGTAGAAGGATCCCACCATCTTTCCAGCGACCTTGGCAACAGACTTGATGTATGTGTTCCATTTCAGATCAGGAGTAAAGGTCAAACCCAGAAGCTTGTCAAAACACGGGGCTTCTCCTAGACGAGAGCCATCCATTACAATTGATGCGAAATGGGGATCAGAGCGTTGATGATGTAAGGATAGGAGTTTGGTTTTAGATGCATTAAAGGTAACCAGCCACATCTTCCCCCACTGAACCACGCGCTCGAGATCAGAGGAGAGAGAATCAGAGAGAACTTTGTCATTTACAGCCTTTGATGTGTTGCCATAGATGGTCGTGTCATCAGCATAGATGTCAACGAATGATTTAAGTATGTGTTTGGGGAGGTCATTGATGTAGATCAGGAAGAGAGTTGGGCCCAGGATTGACCCTTAAGGGACTCCAGCATTAATACTGAAGGCCACTGATTTTTGTCCATCTACTACTACTCTTATGAGCCTATCTGGGAGAAATGATTTAATGATTGAGAAAACATTTCCAGTTATACCGTAGCTGGAAATCTTGTGACGTAGACACTTATGCCATACCTTGTCGAAGGCCTTTGATATGTCAAGAGCAATTTCCCTAGAAAGGAAGCCTTTGTCAAGAGATTCACTAATCCTGTGAGATATAACCGTTAGCACATCCGCAGTAGATCTTGCAGAACGGAAACCATATTGTGTGTCACTAAGAAGGTTGTTTCTGCTGAGGTGGTTGACTATTTTTCTATTTAACATGGATTCCAGGAACTTACTCATAACACACAGGAGACTTATTGGTCTGTACTGAGAGGGAGATGACTTATCACCTGAATTCTTAAGGAAGTCGGAAAGCACTTCTCCTTAAGGCAACGCTTAAACAGTTTTGTAAGTATGGGAGCAAGTTATGGTTGAAGCTTTTTTAACACTATAATTGGGATGCCGCCAGGGCCAGTTGCTTTACTGGAATCAAGGTGCTTGATTAGCTTGGCGACCTCATGCACAGATATTTGTATGTTACCTAGCTTGTTCTGTGTTATAGGAGGAAATATGGGGAGTTGATGGCCTTCGTCGCATAGGGTAGAATTAGCTGCGAAGTTCTTTGCAAATAGTTTGGCCTTGTCTGATGCTAACGAGATGACCTCTGGTCCATTGATAATGGTTGGGATAGAACGCACACTTCTGTTCAGGATCCTATTTGTTATTTGCCAAAACTGTTGGGAACCAAGCCGCTGATCAGCTACCTTGGATTGAACAGACTGAGCATATAGCTCTTTTGCATTTTTTATTGCTCTGTTACAGTGGTTGCTGGCGTTCCTGAAAGCAGCTTTAGTCTAAGTGCATCTATTACGTTGGTAGCTATGGAAAAATGATTTCTGTGCGCGATAGCAGCAGCACATTCTGGGGAGAACCATGGCTGGCTGTTAGGTTTTTGTTGGAATTTTTTAGATGGTATGAATTGGTCTATGCCTACAATTAACCATTCGGTCAGATCTGATACTATGGAGGACACATCCTTTTTAAACATGGAATGCAGAGGTAAATCAGATATGAATGTATGAAAGCTATCCCAGTCAGCCATAGAGTATCAGTATACAGTACGATGGAGGGGTACGTCTGGGGACTTATTACATTTCATTTTTATCTTAACTGATATGACGGAGTGGTCGGAGGATCCTAGAGGAGAATGAATGGAACATGAACATAGCTCAGAGGAAGTTGAGAGAAAAAGGTCTAGGAGGCTTGCATATTGACCAGTAGTATCGGGCACACGGTTGGGTTTGCGAACAATCTGAGTGATGTCATAGGCAATGGCAAAACCATGACAAAACCTCCCCTCATCGTCTGTCTTATTTGAATGGGTTAGCCATTCCACGTTATGGACGTTGAAGTCACCACAGATGTGGATTTTAGCTGAGGGATGCGCAGGCAGGATGTCGTCTATTTTCTCAGATATGCTCTTAAAGATAGTAACTCCACTGTTGTGGGGCTGATAGAGGGCAAATAGTAATGCAGTGGTGTTAGCAAGTGCAACCCGGAAGCACATATAGGTAAATTAGGATCTGCTCTGGAGATATCCCTGCCACATGGGAAGTCATCTTTAATGTAGGCACATATTCCATGCCCATGGCGATCTTGGGGGTCAGATTTAACTGTTGTTAGAGTATCCGTTAATTATGAACTCATCTAGGGATGTGGTCGGCCCTATACCTAATACTTTCTTTTTACAAAATTATTATTATTATTATTATTATTATTATTATTATTTACTTACGAGGAATAGTCACACAGGCCATCATCAAAGATTTATCTTCAAGAACAACTTGTGGTGTACCTTAGAATCTGATTGACAAAAAGTTCCACCAGGTTTCCAATACTCTCACCTCTTTCGATAAGTTTTGCAAATGGATTTGCATTATCGCAACAGTCACTTTCCATTGATTTCTCGTTGGCAGCAACCATTGGTCTTCAATGGAAATTAGGTGGCAACAGGTCTCCTCAAGGTCCAGTCCCCCTGCATTCAACTAGTGGAGGTCTGGCTAATTCTTTCACTCCTCAGTCTTTTCATCTTCCTTAATCCTACTCACTTATTTGGTGTGGCGCCAGTTTATGGTAACACTCAAAATAAACGCAAGGGAGTTAACTTACAAATATATAGTTTCAGTTTTCATGATTCCATGTGATTTCTGTTGTACATCTGTAGCAGTTTCTGTATGTCTGACTTGTGCTTTGTTATGTTACTCAGCTCTCATAAGATCCCTTTTTCCACCTCAAATAAGATAAAATAAAACATGGGAAATAAACGGTGTTTATTTACACAAAATAATAAGTAACAAACGAATCTTTTTTTTTTTTTTGTGAGTGTGTGTGTGTGTGTGTGTGTGTGTGTGTGTGTGTGTGTGTGTGTGTGTGTGTGTGTGTGTCCAGAAGGTGTGTCTGGAGAGACAGTTTTAGCAAATGTGAAAGTTATTAAGACTATTATTATTCGCTGTTTTGACATGAAAAGACAGAGTGTTTTCTCACTGAGAAAACAGACTTAATTTTTGTGCGTGCTAGGAGAAATAAAGAAGAAGGTAAATGTCCTTGCGTGCGGCTGAATATCTCCATTATTTGCTCTGTGTGTGCGTGCATGTGGATGAGCACTTTTCTGTGTGTGTGCGAGCATGTGGCTAATCGTGTTTTGTCATGCTGGCGGAAAAATATGTAGCAACGGAGTCGTTGACTTGAATAGAGAAGTGAGCGAAGAGTGAGGAATGCAGAGTGCAGAGCACTGAGTGAGAATAAGTGAGTGAGTGAATTCGTTTAAGTATTTGTCAGCTCCTAGGCGATGTGAGAAAAAGGTTTTGAAAATTAAATCTTTCTCTGAGCGTTGATTGACCGAGAAGTGCACTTCTATGTCACGTGGTATGCTTTCAACTACGTCTGCTGAACAAAACGCATTTTAAGTTTTGTTCCCCACAGAATTTGCGTGGGCGTATTTTTCTTTAAATCTTTGCGCCTCTGAAATTTATCTTTTTTTGTTTGCGTGCGTAATTGAGTTTTCATTTATCTATTTGTTATTTTTAGAACAAGAACTGAAAGCATTTTTTAAGTATGTTTAGCCGCACAATCTTTAGCCCGTGTGTGTTAGTTTCCGAATTCAAGGGTTTTCCTTAATATTTCAGCCGTTTTCATTATTGTTATCTGTTGTATCTTCTCAGCCATTCTTCTGATTCCAATCTTTCCAATTCTCTTTTCAAAGTTTTTCGGTATTGTTCCTAGTGCTCCTAATATTAATGGTGTTATCGCTCTGAGCTCTCTGGTCAGTTCAGTGTATTTACGCCACTTCTCCATCTCCTTTTTTTTTTAAATCAATTTTCACCCCAAACAAGGCACAGTGCCACTTTGAAGTAGGAGGCTACTAGTCGGAACATTGCAGGGATATTATGAAGGAAGGTGAGTAGAAAGATGTTTGTTCACATTACACTTGAACTTCTGCATGTCAGTACAGTTGGGAAAGCAGAATCCCGGAAGGGAGTTCCAAAGTCTAGCAGTTATAGGGAAGAAACTATTGGAGTAGAAGGCTTTCTTACACCTAGGAATCTCTACTGTGTAGGGGTCGGACTTAGTTGCTTGTCGGGTGCATTCACGTCGAGGGGGTATAAGTGCTTGTAATTCGTCAGAGCATTCATCATTAAAGTACTTGTAGAACAAACAGAGGGATGCAACATTTCGTTGATGGGACAGACGCTGAAGCTTAGTTGACAGTTCAGGACCTATCAGGTTGTTGACCCTCTCTTGAACCCTGTCCAGGAATTGGAGGCAAGTAGCAGATGCACCAGCCCAAATGTGACAACAGTACTCCATACATGAGTGAATGGTGGCCTTACAGAGGTAGAGGATACTTTCAGGTGTGAGTAGCTTTCTAGCACAGTAGAGAGAGCCCACCTCCTTCACAGCAGCCTTGGCAATGCTCTCTATATATCTATTTCAGTTCATGTGTTCTATGAACATTAGGCCGAGGAGTTTGAAGGAAGTATTTCCAGGTAACATGTTTCTGGCCATTGCAATTGGTGGTAGAAAAGGTTTCTTGTAATTATTGAAGGAAACAAGCTTAGTCTTGGTTGCATTGAATGTGACCATCCATTTTTGTCCCCATTCCACTACAGATGGGAGGTCATCCTCTAGTCTTTCTGCCATTTCCTTAGATATGTGTTCATTTGTTTTCCCCTCATTCCTGTTCTAGAGAGTCATCAGCAAATATACTCATCTCAGAAACAATTTTATCAGGGAGGTCATTTATGAATATCAAGAATAATAAAGGTCCCAGGATAGACCCCTGAGATACTCCCGCATTTATATCATATTGTTTAGATGTACGACAGTCGAGGACAACCTGGATTTTTCTCCTACTTAAGAAGGATTTAATTACATTATCTATTCTTCCAGTGATACCATATGATCTGATTTTCCTTAGAAAACCATCGTGGAATACTCTGTCAAAAGCCTTAAATATATCTAGGACTACTGCTATACCCTCCCCTGCTTTGTCTAGTGAACGGTATATATGTTAAGAGATTACAGTTAGGATGCCTGCTGTGGAACAGGCTTGCTTAAATCCATATTGATTGTCAGTCAGGAGTTTAGCAGCTGTAAGGTAATGGATTAGAACTTGATTAATTATGGTCTCAAATATTTCGGTGAAAAGCAGGAGGAGGCTAATGGGGCGATAATTCAATGAATCAGTTCTTTCGCCAGAATTCTTGAAAAAAAAGAAAAAAGCAGTTTTCCAGCAGTCAGGAAAGGCGTTCATTGTAAACTTTGGAGAGAACTGGAGCAACCTCAGTGGAGCATTTTTTTAATAGCACTGCTGAGATAAGATCGGGGCCACATGCTTTTGAGATGTCTAGGTTTTTTATGATACCATGTACCTGAGAAGGGGTTATTTTCAAATCGTCTAGTGTGGTGTCAGTCCGCAAAGGAAAGTTGGCGAGGGAGTGGTTGCCGGGTCCAATGTGGAGTTTGAGGGAAACCGACTGACAAGCATGTTAGCCTTCTCGGTTGCCATACAAACAACCTCATGATTGTTTGATAGTGGGGGGAATCATTGACTGCCCATTATTTACTATACTGTTATAGATTTTCCAAATATCGCGGGTTCCTAATTTCTGTGCTTCAATGCATTTTCTGGTGGTTTCAGCATATTCTGTCTTAGCTGTCTCTATTTCTTTCTTACAATTACTTCTAGCTTCAATATACTTCTGTCTATTGTAACTGGACTTATGTCGGATAAATCTGCAGTACGCATGCTACCTTCAAGCAATGGCAGCTGCACAAGTAGAAGTAAACCATTGGAGAGAGTATAGAATTTCTGTCAGGGAACATGTGCTTCAATTGTAGTTTTGAACCATTCAGTGGTCTCCTTTGTGCACTGTTCAGTTGGAAGAGAAAAAATGAGATCCCTGATGTCTTCCCAGTCAGCCTTTTTGTAATACCTCGTTGTTTTGAGCAATGGCTCTTCAATTTTGGGTCGAGAATTTAGGGAGATTTCTACCATTATCACAGTGTGATTAGCATTCCCAAGTGGGCTGTGGGCATTCGTTATACATTCATCGGGAACTGTGGTCAGAAATAGATCTAGAAGTGATGCATGTTGATCTTGCTGGTTTGGGAAACATGTCGGAAATGTAACCGTCTGTGATAAGGAACGGGATATAAAAAAGCTATGTTTTGTGTTACCAGCTGTGTCTGTGTAAGTAGAGAATTCAAGCCAGTTACTGTGGTGGATCTTCACTCTGTGATCGGCTTAAATTATTATTATTATTATTATTATTATTGGCTCACATGAAGCTTTTACACAAGTCATCAAAGATCTGATTGGAAACCTGTGGTGTTCTCTGGAAGCTGAGTGACAACAAGTCTCCCCAGACGACCAGCTCTCTCCAACTCCTTCGATAGCATTTGCAAATAAATTAGTGTCATCGCAACAGCCTCTTACCATTGATTTTTTGCTGGCAGTGGCTCTTGGTCTATACTGGAATTTGAGTGGCACTAAGCCTCCTGAAAGTCTCAGTTCTCTTCGCACTTGTCCAGCGGAGGTCTGATCAGCGCTCTCTCCTCGGTCTTTCCATCCTCCTTGACCCTTTTCAGCTCTTTGGTATCACTTTTTTCTTAGAGGGGGAACGGTGATGAGACAATGAGAGAGGATGCGTGATGGAGGTGTAGAACTCGTCGATATGCAGCTTCAGCGTTCTTCATTCCCTGTAACGCTTCTTCATTATATTGTATACTTGTATTATTCTCCGCATGCAAGGGGTTTCCTTAATATTTCAGCCGTTTTCATTATCGTTAGTCGTTGTATTTTTGCAGTTATTCCTCTCATTCCAATTTCTGCCATTCTTTTTTCAAAGTTTTTCGGAATTGTTCCTAGTACTCCTACTATTATCGGTATTATTTTGATTTTCTCCATTATCAAAATCCCTTTTAACTCTCTGGCTAGCTCTGTGTATTTGCTCCATTTCTCCTTTTCTTTCATACTCACCTTGTGGTCAGCTGGGACAGCAAAGTCTACGATTTGACAGGATTTTTCTTTCTTGTTAATTATTATGATATCTGGTCTTTTTGCTTGGATAGGTTTGTCCGTCTGTATGTTCATGTATGTCCCATAGGATTTTGTGGTTCTCGTTTTTGAGTACTGTTGTGGGCTTATGCTTGTACCATTTGTCTGTACGTTCAAAATGTAGCCGTTTGCACAATTCTCAGTTCACCGCCCTCCTCACTTGGTCGTGCCTGTTTTTGTATTCCTTTTAGGCTAGTTTGCTGCATTCACTTACTATATGGTTTATCGTTTCATCTCTTTGTCCACAGAGTCTGCATTTGCTGTTTTCTTGTGTTTTATCGATCTTTGCTTTGATATGGTTGGGTCTTATCGAGTTATCTTGTGCTGCAGTTATTAGAGATCAGTTTCTCGGTTTATGTGTCCTTTTCGCATCCATGTCCAGGTGTTTGTGTTATGCTCATCTTTTGTCATTCTTATGAATCTTCCGTGGAGTTGTTTCTCTTCCCATTTTTCTTTTCTTGTTTTGTAATTTGTCTCTCTGTTTTCTGTTTTATTTTAAATTTTCAGTGTCTCTCGCTGCCATAATTATCCTTTCAATATTTTGCATTATGTATTTTTCTAGTTCATTTTTTGTGTTTTTCACACAGTCTTCTATGCAGACCAGTCCTCTCCCACTGTCTTTCCTTTTCACGTAGAGTATGCCCATATCAGGTGTAGTGCATTATGCATGGCTATGAGTTTCCTGGTCTTCTGGTCGAGCTGTCTCAGTTAATCTTTTGTCCACCCTATAAACGGTCCAGAGTATTACTAGTGATACTGCCCATGTATTTATACCTTTTATTAGGTTTCTGCTATATAATTTTCTTTCCAGGAGTTTTCTTGGTCTCCTGAAGTATTTCTTTCTGATTTTCTCTTTCATTTCTGTTGCTCTGATCGTGTCCACTTCCAGAATTCCCAAGTATTTATAGTCGTCTTGTTCCCCTAGTGCCCTCATTTCTGTTTGGTTGGGGAGTTCCATGCCTTCTGTCGTTTCCAGTTTTCCCTTTCTTATAACTAGTAGTGCGCACTTTCCCATTCCAAATTCCATTTGGATATCTTGGCTCAAGATCCTGGTAGTGTTAATTAGTGTCTCTAGCTCCTTTTCGGTCCTTGCAAAAAGTTTCAAATCGTCCATGTACATCAGGTGGTTCATTTTTTCCTCTGCGTTGGAGAACTTGTATCCGGCTTGGCACTTTCTCAGAATACTGTTCAAGGGCATCATGGCTATGATGGACAGTAGTGGTGATAATGAGTCTCCTTGGAAGATGTCTCTTTGTATGTTAATTTCTGTTATGTGTTGTCCATCAGTTGTCAATTCCAGTCTCCATGTTCTCATTGCATTTTCGATTACGTTGATGATCCTGCTTGGTATTTTATACATTTTTAAGCATTCTATTATCTTTGCTTGGGGGATCATGTCGTATGTTTTTTTGTAGTCGATCCATGCCATGGCTAAATTTTTCTCCTTCTTTTTTACCTGCTTCAGGATCTTTTGATCTATATATAGCAGGTCATGTGTTCCTCTTTTTCCTTTTTGGCATCCTTTCTGTTTCTCAGGGAGAAATCCACGATTATTCAGTGAGTGGTAGTTTTTTCCCCTCAATTGTGCTGTCAGTATTTTCCACATAGTGGGTAAGCACGTGATCGGCCTATAGTTGCTGGGGACAGTTCCTTTCTCTGTGTCCTTTTGTAGTAGTGTGGTTCTACCTTTTGTCATCCAATCTAGCACGCTTGTTTCCTGCATACATCTTCTCAGGTTTTGGGCTAGCCTTCCGTGTAAGGTTGTGAAGTTTTTGAACCAGTATGCATGTATCCCGTCGTGTTCTGATGCTATCCAGTTTGCCATTTTTGCTATGGTTTTCTTTAGGGTTTCCTTGCTGATTTCATTCATTGTTCCTTCTTCTATTTTTTGTAACTCTTCTTTCATGTATTTCAGCCATTCGGCATTTCTATTGTGATCTCGTCTTTCTTACCATATTTTACTCCAGTAGAGTTTTGTTTCTGTCGGATTTGGTTGTTCTGTTTTTGTTTTTCCTCCATTCACATTTTGGTAGAATTGGCTTTCATTAGTTTCAAATTTTCTGTTTGGTTTGCATTGTTCAGATTTATATCTATATCGTCTCAATCTCGCTTCTTTTGCTTTTATTTTTTGGTCCAGTTCTTCATATTTCTTGTTTAGCCTCTCCCTGCCAGTCACATTTCCAATATTCCATCTTCTCCACATTACTTTCTTCCTGTTGATCATTTTGGCTTCTTTTTTATATTTGTGTATTTGAGTTTCTAGTCTCATTTCCCATCCAGGTTTTGTCGGTCCACTTGTCCCCGGTTGTTTTTCTAATTTGAAATTCATACTTACCTTTTTGCGCCTGCGTAAATTAGGTTGTTTAGGTCTGTGATTGTATCTGTTGGGATGGGTGGGAGGAGCTTGTTAACCTTCTCTGTTTATATTTTTAATTTATTCTGCTCTTGGTTCCTTAACGATGGGAACTTTATTATTTATTTCATCTGCTTAATTCTCTATTAGTTCTGTTTCATTGTTCTCGGTTTCCACGTTTGTAGAGTTTGGTCTTTGTATGCCCTTCGCTTCTAGTGTTTTTACTTGTGAGGCTTCAACTTGTGGATGCTTCTTGTTCAATTTCATCATTTATTTTTTGCTATATTTCTGTTAGTTCTAATTTAGAGAGCCAACCTTTCTTGAGTATCAGTCTTGCTTGGTCCGCAATTCTTTGTTCTGTCGCATGGTAGTCACTGGACGGGTCCCATAGTTCTTTTATTCGTTTCTGATAACCGCCATATGTATATTTAGGATAACTTCTATAATAGCATTCCATTACGAGTCTATTCTCTTTTGTTGTCCATTTGTTTCTTCGGTTTTTTCTCTATTTTGATGGTTATCATGGCTCTGCTGTGTTTGTTCGGTATCATTTTGTTCCCTGAAATTAGAGGTTATACTAATCTGTTCAGCGTCCATGTTATTTGAGTTTCTGAAATTAGAAAGTTGGTTAACATTCGTATGATGAGGACGGGGTCCCCCATGCTGGCTACCGAAGGAGTACTTGCTGATCATGACACCCAGATCTTTCTCCTGGGTCCCACGGTTTGGATTATTAAAAATTGACATTTTTCATATCTTGGTGTTTGGGACATACCAGGCCCAGAATTATTTAACCTGTGGTTCTGACGCAGGGATAGTGTATAGCTCTCATGTATACAGGAGGTATTGTGCATTATCACACATACATAAAAGACATGAACAGCAAAAAAATAAATTAATAAAGAAAGAAAGAAAAAAGAAAAAATTTTAAATAAAAAATTAAAAATTTTTTTTATTTAAATTAAAAAAAAAATCAGCCAATTATTTTACTTAGTAAAAGTCGGTAGTAATGCTCTGAAAGAAGGCGTTTGAAGATAAGTCTACCTTACACCATACTGCTTAGTCACTAGAACTGTTGGGGGGAAAAAAGGAGGTAGACAATTACCCCATTGCAATGGTAGTTAGTATTTCCATCACTCGTTCTAAGACAGTGGAAAATTCTATGTTTATATCGCAACAAAGACACACATGGAGAGTAGATAATGAACTGTGGATGGGTTATCGGCAGCTCCAGTAACTCTCGCTTCTCCTTTTTTGTCCTTCAGTCCTCATTTTCAATGAGTGATTTTTCTGACAAAGGGTGAAGAAAAAGCTGCTTTCCAGTTCGGTAGTACTTTGTTAACAGTAGCCTGAGATGTCGGAAATTTTCTGTTCCTATGTCTATTCTTGTGGTCATGTAACTAGTAAGGGTGCTGGAGGTAAACGTTTCATCTGGGCTGACGTTATCCGCCTGATAGTCAGGGACTCGAACCTTGGATTAACCACTACGGAGGCTGTTCTATCAGCAAGTGCAAAGTACTGGGGCTGCTGTATTGCCATTTGGTGATTGGATTCTGGACCATGCAGTGGGTCCTCTCGATGCCATACTAGTGGGTAATTGTTATGGCTTTACCTTATCATGTGCTATAAAAAATTAAAAAATCATATCTTTTTCTCTCTTGTTTTCCCTCTCTATACTGCTCTAACCAAGTCTGTCGACCTGTTCCAGCAATCCCAAAACCTCAACAGGAAATATCTCCAGAAAAAAAAAACAAATAAACCTAGAACCTCATCCTCCGTCGTAGACTCCTACTACCAGGTCTCATCAGGGGTCTATGTTCCAACCTTCCAGAGGTTGAAACCCAATTACAGGAGACAAAACCGGACATATTCTTTCTAAGCGAAACTGGAATAGGGCCGACCATTTCCCTAGATGAGTTCATAATTAATGGATACTCAAACTTAACATCTAAATCTGACACATAAGATCGCCATGGGCATGGAATATGTACCTACATTAAAGATGGCTTCCCGTGTGGCAGGGATATCTCCAGAGAAGACCCTAATTTACCTTATATGTGCTTCCGGGTTGCACTTGCTTACACCACTGCATTTACATTTGCCCTCTATCGCCCCCACAAGAGCGGGGTTACTATCTGAGAAAATAGACCACATCCTGTCTGCTAATCCTTTGGCTAGACTTCAAGGTCCATAATGTGGAATGGCTGACCCATTCAAATAAGACAGATGATGGGGGAGGTTTTGTCATGATTTTGCCATTGCCTTTGACCTCACTCAGATTGTTCACGAGCCACCTGTGTGCCCGCTTCTACCGGTTAGTATGCAAGCCTTCTAGACCTTTTTTTCACAACTTCCCCCGAGCTATGTTCATGTTCCATTCTATCTCCTCTGGGATCTTCCGACCACTCACTTGTATCAATTGAGATACAAATGAAATGTAATAATGTCTTCAGACGTACCTCTCCATCGTACTGTATACCGATACTCTATGGCTGACTGGGATAGCTTCCGTACATTCATATCTGATTTACCTCTGCATTTCATGTTTAAAAAGGATGTGTCCTCTATACTATCAGACCTGACCGAATTGTTAATTGTAGGCATAGATCGATTCATACCATCCAAAAAATTCCAACAAAAACCTAACAGCAAGCCATGGTTCTCCTCAGAATGTGCTGCTGCCATCGCGCACAGAAATCACTTTTTCCACAGCTACCAACGTAATAGATGTACTGATACTAAAGCTTCTTTCAAGACTGCGAGCAAACACTGTAAAAGAGAATTAAAAAATGCAAGAGAGCTATATGCTCAGTCTGTTCAATCTAAAGTAGCTGAGCAGCGGCTTGGTTCCCACCAGTTTTGGCAAATAACAAACAGGTTCTGTAACAGAAGCGTGTGTTCTATCCCAACCATCATCAATGGATCTGAGGTCATCTTGTCAGCATCAGATAAGGCCAAACTATTTGCCAAGAACTTTGCAGTTAATTCTACCCTATGTGACCAAGGTCATCAACTCCCCATATTTCCTCCTATAACAAACAATATGCTATGTAACATACATATATCTGTGCACCATGTCGCCAAGCTAATCAAGAACCTTGATTCCAGTAAAGCAACTGGCCCTGACGGCATTCCATTTATAGTGTTGAAAAAGCTTCAACCAGAACTTGCTCCCATACTTACAAAACTGTTTAAGCATTGCCTTAAGAAGTGCTACTCAACACCCTGGAAAACCTCATCAGTATGCCCTGTATTTAAGAATTCAGGTGATAAGTCATCTCCCTTCCAGTACAGACCAATAAGTCTCCAGTGTGTCATGAGTAAGTTGCTGGAATCCATATAAAATAGGGAAGTAGTCAACCACCTCAGCAGAAATAACCTGCTTAGTGACACACAATATGGTTTCCGTTCTACTAGATCTACGGCAGATGTGCTAACAGTTATATCTCATAGGATTAGTAAATCTCTCGACAAAGGCTTCCTTTCTAGGGCAATTGCTCTTGAGATGTAAAGGGGCCTATCCTTGGACATTTATTATTCCTGATATTCATAAATGACCTCCCTGATAAAATTGTTTTCGAGATAGGTATATTTGCCGATGACATCACTCTCCATAACAGATATGAGGGGAAAACAAATCGACACATATCTAAGGAAATGGCAGAAACACTAGAGGATGACCTCAATTCTCTAGTAGAATGGGTACAAAAATGTATGGTCACATTTCCAGCTACGGTATAACTGGAAATGTTTCCTCAATCATTAAATCATTTCTCTCCGATAGGCTCATAAGAGTAGTGGTAGATGGACAAAAATCGGAGGCCTGCAATATAAATGCTGGAGTTCCTCAGGGGTCAATCCTAGACCCAACTCTCTTCCTGATCTACATCAATGACCTCCCTAAACATGTACTTAAATCATTCGTTGACATCTATGCTGATGACACGACCATCTATGGCAACACATCAAAGGCTGTAAATGACAAAGTTCTCTCTGATTCTCTCTCCTCTGATCTCGAGCGCGTAGTTCAGTGAGGGAAGATGTGGCTGGTTACCTTTAATGCATCCAAAACCAACTCCTATCCTTACATCATCAACGCTCTGATCCCCATTGTGATAGATGGCTCTCGTCTGGGTGAGGCCCCGTGTTTTGACAAGCTTCTGGGTTTGACCTTTACTCCTGATCTGAAATGGAACACGTACATCAAGTCTGTTGCCAAGGTCGCTGGAAAGATGGTGGGATCCTTCTACCGCTCCAGAAGATATCTCACTACTGATGCAATTCTCTATCTATATAAAAGCCAAGTACGTCCAAGGATGGAATACTATTGCCATATCTGGGCAGGAGCTGCTAAAACAGCCTATCCTGCCTTGACAGAGTACAAAATAGACTTTGTGGATTAATGGGGGATGCCCTTTTCTCTACCCTGCAACCTCTCTCCCACAGAAGAGACGTTGCGAGCCTATCCTTGTTTTATCGTTATTTCCATGGCAGGTGCTCGTCTAAGCTCCAATCTCTTGTCCCCCCTCGCCAATCTTTCACGAAAACACCCGTCTAGCTGAATCCACTGTGAAAAATTTCCCCCACTCTATATCTGTGCCTAAATCAAAACCCGGATTCCATGAACAAAGCTTCTTTCTTAGAACTGCACGCCTGTGGAACTCTGTTCCATCTGCCTGCTTCCCACGGGACTACAACTTGCATGTCTTCAAGTCCAATGTTAACAAATTCCTAATGAACCGCCCCCTTAAGTAAACACTTCATCAAATCTCCACACTAACGTAATGTACTTGCAATAACCCTTATCCCTGAGTGGCTTCCGGGCCTTGATAAGTGGTGATCACTGTGTAAAAAAAAAACATTCAATGCAAATCTTGTTTCCTTCAATAACTACAAGAAACCTTCTCTACAACCAATAGCAATGGCCAAGAACACATTGCCTGAAAGTACTTCTTTTAAACTCCTCGGCCTAACGTTTACAGGGAATATGAGCTGAAATAGATACATTGAGAGCATTGCCAAGGCTGCTGCAAGGAAAGTTGGCTCCCTCTACCGTGCTAGAAAACTACTTATGCCTGAAAGTATCCTGTACCTCTATAAGGTCACCATTCGCCCATGTATGGAGTACTGTTGTCATATTTTGGCTGGTGCATCTGCTGCTTGTCTCTCACTCCTGGACAAGGTTCAAAAGAGAGTCGCCAACCTGATAGGTCCTGAACTGTCATCTAGGCTTCAGCCTCTGTCCCATCGACGAGATGTTGCATCCCTATGCTTGTTCTACAAATACTTTAATGGTGAATGCTCTGATGAACTGCAAACACTTGTACCTCCTCGACGTGACTACCCCTGACAAACACGACAAGCAACTTAGTCCCACCCCTTTACAGTAGAGATCCCTAGGTGTAAGAAAGCCTTTTACTCCAATAGTTTCTTCCCCAGAACTGCAAGTCTTTGGAACTCCCTTCCGGGATTCTGCTTTCCCAACTGTACTGATATGCAAGAGTTCAAGTGTCACGTGAACAAACATCTTTCTACTCATATCCCTTCATAATGACCCCACAAATTATGTCCCTGATAGTAGCCCCCTGCTTCAAAGTGGCACTTTGCCTTGTTTGGAGTGAATATTGAATAAAAAATTTTTTTTAAATATCAAAGGCCTTCGATAAGGTATGGCATAAACGCTTACTTCACAAGATTTCCGGCTACAGTATAACTGGAAATGTTTTCTCAATCATTAAATCCTTTCTCTCTGATAGGCTCATAAGAGTAGTGTTTGATGGGCAGAAATCAGGGGCCCACAGTATTAATGCTGAAATCCCTCAGGGGTCCATTCTGGACCCAACTCTCTTCCTGATCTACATCAATGATCCCCCAAAACACATACATAAATCATTCGTTGACATCTATGCTGATAAGACGACTATCTATACCAACACATCAAAGGCCGTAAATGACAAAGTTCTCTCTGATTCTCTCTCCTCTGATCTTAAGTGCATGGTACAGTGGGGGAAGAGGTGGCTGGTTACTTTTAATGCATCTAAAACCAAGCTCCTATATTTACATCATCAACACTCTGATCCCCATCGGACATCAATTGAAATGGATGGCTCTCCTCTTGGGGAGGTTCCATGTTTTGACAAGCTTCTGGGTTTGACCTTTACTCCTGATCTGAAATGGAACACGTACATCAAGTCTGTTGCCAAGGTTGCTGGGAAAATGGTGGGATCCTTCTACCGCTCCAGAAGATATTTCACTACTGATGCAATTCTCTATCTATATAAAAACTAAGTACGTCCAAGGATGGAGTACTGTTGCCACATATGGACAGGAGCTGCTAAAAACAGCCTATCCTGCCCTGACAGAGTACAAAATAGACTTTGTGGCTTAGTGGGGGATGCCCTTTTCTCTACCCTGCAACCTCTCTCCCACAGAAGAGACGTTGCAAGCCTTTGTTTTTATCGTTGCAGTCTTTGTTTTATCGTTATTTTCATAGAAAGTGCTCGTCTGAGCTGCAATGTCTTGTCCCTCCTTCACCAATCTTTCACTAAAAACACCCGTCTAACTGAAACCACTGTCAATAATTTTCCCCACTCTTTATCTGTGCCTAAATCAAAACGTAGATTCCATGAACAAAGCTTCTTTTTTAGAAGTGCACGCCTGTAGAACTCTCTTCCGCTTGCCTGTTTCCCACCTGACTACAACTTGCATGTCTTCAAGTCCAACATAAACAAATTCCTGATAAACCGCCGCCTTAATTAAGACACTTTATCAAATCTCCAATACTAACAGTTAGTATGACACTATCCCATTGATTACTGTACATGCAATAATCCTTATCCCCGAGTGGCTTCCAGGCCTTGATAAGTGGTGACCTCCATGTAAAAAAAAAAAACACTGCTTCCTGAAATAAATTCAGCGTAAAATTTAACTTTTTTAAAACTTAAACTCACATTTCGATGGTTTCCTTTAAGGAAATTGTTCGGCAAGCATGTGTTAAGCTTTCCCTTTTATATATATATATATATATATATATATATATATATATATATATATATATATATATATATAGAGAGAGAGAGAGAGAGAGAGAGAGAGAGAGAGAGAGAGAGAAAGAAAGATACACACACACACACACACACACACACACACACACACACACACACACACTCGCACGCAAAAATTCTGCCCGTCTTTGCAAAAAACAAAAAAATGAGTTTTCAATAAAATAAAATAATCCACCCGTCTGTCTGGAAAATTTTTGCATCATCATCATCATCATCATCATCATCATCATCATCATCACCACCACCACCACCACCACCATCATCATCATCATCATCATCATCATCATCATCATTTTTATTATTATTATTATTAATATTATTATTTTTATAATTATTGCTATTATTATTTTTGTTATTATTATTATTAATATTATTATTAATATTGTTAATAATAATATTATTATTATTATTATTATTATGAATTTTATTATCATTATTATTATTATTATTATTATTATTATTTTCATTACTTTTATTATGATTATTAATATTATTGTTAGTAGTATTGTTATTACTGTTGTTGTTATTATTATTGTTAATAATATTATTATTAATAATAATAATGATATTATTATTACTATTATTATCATTAATATTATTATTATGTTTATTAATATTATTATTATTAATATTATTATTATTGATATTATTATTATTATAAATATTACTATTATTTTTATTATTAATATTATTATCATTAATATTATTATTATTATTTTTGATTTTATTTCTAATAATATTATTATTGTTAATATTATTATTATTAATATTATTATTATTAATATTATTTCTATTAATATTATTATAAATGAAATTATTATTAATAATATGATTATTATTATCAATCTTATTATTATTATTGTTATTAATGTTATTATTATTAATGTTATTATTGTTATAATTATTATTATCATTATTAACATTATTATAATTATTAATATTTGTACTCAATATGAGTTGTCACACTAGTAATTATGAAAGAATACTTATGGATAAGAATATTTTCTCTTGTGCATTAATGCCCCCTTGCTGACTGATGCGGCCATACACTGACCAGTCAGTTAGTAGGGTGCATTAATCCTATATGCCCCTTAAGAAACTAATTACCCCTTTTAAGAAGCAACCAGCGGAGGAACTCAAACAACTCTCTTTCTACTGAATTTCCCCAAACTGTGTCTGCTTTATAGGAAACCTCCACTGGACAACCTGGGGAAACTTCAAGTTCCTGCCTCCCAACCGAGGACATCCAAGAACCTTCTATTCCTTATTGTGTTCTTTCATGCATTAACAAACTTTTCACTCTTGACATAAGTAAATGGAACAGGGTGATACATTTCATTATATCAAATATATATTTTCAAATATTTGTACTGGTGTTTAGTTTTCTCAATTTCATTCATTTGTTTTCTTAATTTCATTCATTCAGAGGGAGTCTTGCAAGAAAAACGAAATGTTGCTGAACATATAATTCGGGTTGTTCCTTTTTTTGTCTCTGTCTGTCTGTCTGTCTGTCTGTCTCTCTCTCTCTCTCTCTCTATCTCTCTCTCTCTCTCTCTCTCTGTATATATATATATATATATATATATATATATATATATATATATATATATATATATATATATATTTCTCTCTTTTTGTTCTATTTTACTTCAGTCAAAGTTCTCAGAAATCAAGGGGCCCCCGTACCTGGGGCTAACACTTGAACTCTATATGAGATACATAGATATTCGAATGTTCCATTTAAGTTCTTTATATCTCAAGCACTAAGTTAGTAAAGAATTGAGAACATAATTTTCCTCTCCTCAATTAACCAGTTTTATACGTTGTAATATATCTTTCATGTTGGTCTCTTAGTCTTACTGGATTCTAGGACAAGAATTTATCTAGTCTGGTGGAGTATCCAGCTTCGTGCTAGTACTTGAGGTAATATCACTTGGAGAAGGTGCACCATTCCTCAGAAAAGTTGTGAGGAGATCTTATTTGGGCAGCGAATACTATGTGATTTTGAATATTTGGTCAGGGTTTACTTCTATGGAAAAAGTATCCTCATGCCAGATTGTTCTGACAAACCCCTGTACAGAGAGACCTTAGACACTCCAGGATAGTGTCTAGTAGGCATTCAAGTTCTCCCCTTTTTCCCTGCATGCATGTGTGAGAGGTCAGATCAGGATTTAAATCGTTAAAGAACATGCAGTATAGATGCACTTTCATCAACTCTGCAATTCTCGCTTCTTTTGGACTGTCTCACATTCCTCATTTTCCATAAGCGATGTTTCTTGCAGTTTAATGTGAGTGGTAACTGGAGATGACCTTTTATTTTCGTTGCTATCTCAATGATAAGGATGCTGGAAGTAAACGTTTTACCTGTCTGATGTTATCCACATAATAGTCCAACAAAGCAACAAAAAAAAAAAAGACTTGACAAATTTTATAGGCCTGGCTTTTCGTCTTGTGCAGTGATAAAACTTCTCAAATGCATTTGTTATCTTAGTGTTAGCTTTGTTCAAAATCAGTGTTCCTTCTTTAATCAGATATGTTTGATTATCGAAACTTATCAGAGGCATTCCAATACAAAACCTTTCTAAGAACACTCATAGACACATAAAGTACATTGCCCCTAACAAATCGCCTCAAGCATTTCAAAGTCCATAGGAAATGACCTCACGCACACACAAACACACAAACATGCGCACAGAAACACACACACAATCACACACGCACACAAACACACACACACACGCACAACAAGCATACACACACGCACACAAACATGCATACACAAATACACACACATACAAACACACACATGTGCACAAACGCAAACACACACACATACATACACACACAAACACACACACACACTCACACACACACAAACACACAAATTGTCTTTTATAAATAAGTAGAGATAAAGAGTATCTTTTAATCATAGAAAATGATGAAAACATAATGATACTTCACTAATGTCCACACACACTGATGAATTCATAGCATTTTTGCCACCTCGAATTACATGCTCCAGTCTAACCCACCCGTTCATTCACTGTTGACATCTCTAGATGCCGGAAGCCTTCTACTCTTAATAATTTTTCCCACAGAATGCTAGACTAGAATTCCCGCCCTGTTTCCTGCTTCTCTTACTGTATCAATCTGCATAAGCTTAAATGTAATGTGAACAAACATCTCGCAGCTAAACTCTCCAGAGTCCCCTGTTAGACACAATTCGAAATAGTAGCCTCTTATCTTCAAAGTAGCAACATATCTTGTTTGGTGAGAAAAAGAATATATATATATATATATATATATATATATATATATATATATATATATATATATATATATATATATATTCCAGGTTAAAAGATGTCCAAAAATTAAGAATAATTTAATTTCAACAAAGGTCGTTGATAGTGCTCAATCAAAGAGAGCAAATTATCGTTTTTATTTTTCTTGATGTAAATACAGTCATATCTTGTTCTGATGTGCAGACTGTTTCAATCATAATTGATCTCATCAGGCAAGAAAATTTAAAATTTAAAAAGTGTTCAAGACTATTTTTAATTCTAGAGGAGAGAAAATATACTTTGCCATGATTGACGTGAAGCAAGGTTAATGTTCTTATGGATTTAAATTTAATTACAAAAATCAAATTTCTGTTAAGGAAGGTGGGAGGGGTAAAAGGATAGTTTTGGGAGAGGATTAGAGAGAGAGTTATAAGAAGGAAGAGGATAATACAAAGAACACAAATTTGATTTTTGTAATTAAATTTAAATCTATGCTTCACGTCAATCATGGCAAAGTATAAATAAAATTAATTATCCAAAAATATTAATTCTTCACCCTAAATTGGGTAGTTTTCTACAAGGAGAAGTCGGGGTTTTGAGTCGCCATTTTTGCACGTCATTATATCAGTTGGATCGACTTCACTTAATTTCAACGTTCTGATTGGACTGTGCAGACATCGGCAAAAGACGTTATGTTTTTTGGGGGGTTTTCTTCCCTCCTTTGCTAAGTGTGTCAGAATTTTGGGGGAATTTTTGCCACCCTTAACACAAAACTGCGAATAAAATATACAAAACTCGAATTTTCTCTTTTTAAAGTGATTTGGTTAATTTCTTTATGGAATATACTTCCAAAATAAACTATTAAAGAAATATTATTTTTTATTTTTTAAAAACAGTGTTTACAAAGTGCATGCGCACTCATGCAGCCATTTTTTCTACGTAATGAAATGAATCGAATTTTACAAGTAAGATTTTTTTCAATTTTTTCAATTTAAAAATCTATCAAGACTTTTCTATTGGTTCAATTTTTAAGATATTTGCAGGTTTAATGTGAAATTTTATGCTCTTTCCAAAAAACCGATTATAATATTTTAGACAAACGTTTTTTTTTATTCACCCCCCCCCTCATTTTTAAAGGTCTATTAAAAAGAAAATAAATAATTTTCTCACCTAAGGTTTATATATCACAAATTGAAAATAAAAGATCAATAAATAAAATAACCTAATTTAAAACAAAAACAAAAAAGAATACTTATGTGCAAATTTACCTGTAAAGTCAAAAATTTAAAACTTTTTTTAAAAAAAAGCATAATTATTTTTTATTGTTTTTAAGTTAAACCTTACATTTTGAAAATATTTTCCTGTAAAAATTGGACACCTATATTAATTGTTTCTATTTCATTCAATGTTTTTTTTAATCTTTGAAAAAAAAATTATTGCATAAAGAAGAAATAAAATATTTTAAATCAAAAACTCATGTAATTCTTTAGAGAATAAAAAAATGGAATATTTATTGGCAGGTTTTTTTTTTAAGTAAACTTTGATGAGTGAAATGTGATCATTCTTCAATACGGTGACTCATCATTGACTAATTTGATTGTTGACAGTAAACACATGTCATAAATTCAAAGGGAAGATAAGACAGATATCAGCACTTAAAATGTTTGTTTCTTATATAGTTACTATCGGGAAATATATTTGGTCTAATGTGTTGTTTTTACGTTTTTTAAATAATTAATTATGCCGCTTTTCAGCCTCCGTATTTGTCAACTGAAAGAAAGGGAGGCAACTCCGCTCTGTGATCACCTGTTATTAGATTTTAAAATCGCAGGGGATGCTTGCTTAAAAAATCATTTTATTTAAAAAGTACATGGAACAAGTTAAAATTCATTTTTGAAGAAAACCGATTAAAAAGAAATGCATATTTTTCTATTAAACCTTTTTATTATTTTTAAATTTGGTCTTTGCTCCTTTTATTGAAAAAAAAATTAGGGTTTAAATTACATTTTTCAAGTAGTTATAAACTTCGAAAGATAGTGAGTCTAATTATTCAAGTTTTTATCACTCATTTTTAATGGCGACATCTGACACTGCTACTCCTTCACGTTACGGGTTCAAGCTTGCCTGCTGCCACTTTTTTTTTCTTTCTCCACCCAACCTGCCTACTGTTGTTTCGCCCCGCTATTATTCAATTTATTTATTTAATTAAATAAAATATATTTTTTCTTCATGTTTTGGCTTAGCTTGTTTTCAATAGTTAAAAATAAAGTGAATTAAAGTGGTTCGTCGTTATTTTTTGCAATAGAGAAAAAAATAGCTTTTGTCGGAAAACGATCAAGGGGAGATAAGTCATGCAAGAATATTTTTATTACCTCTCTTGAATGCTGTTTCAATATTTGTTTCGCGTTAATGGCAATTAAAACAACACAAAAAACATCTAAAATGATTGTTTTCGAAATATTTGCTTATACCAAAATAATAATTGTTGTTATTTAACATTTTATTTCTTTTATTCTATTTTTCTTACGCGATTGTTTTAACTGTTTTTAATTTTTACATTTATGTTATTTTAACAACGAAGAAACAAAACTAAAAGATGTTTAAAGTTTAGTGGGGTAGTTGTACCCCAGCTAATTATTTATCTTTTAGAACCGTCGATAAAAAACGACAAACTCCTTTTAACATTGAACTTTTGCAAGTCTTTATTCCACGAGATAATAGTGGTGGAGACTGGAGCTCGAAGTTCTTGAGTCAGGTCCACGTCGGACTGTCGGTGCTGGGCGAGGAGGAGAGGAAGGTGTGTCTTCGCTCGCGGCTCTGTGCTGACTGTTGGATGTCCCCTCCACTCTTTTTGGGGACAGCGGGATCAATGCGCCCTGCCTGTCGATTGGCCAGTCTATGGCCGAAGAACAGGGAAGCATTGATCCGCCAGAGAGTATAGTTCATTGGGGGGGTGCTACATCACCCCCTGCTTAGGCGGAAAGCCGATAAAGAAGAAATGTAGCAGTTGTTAAGAGAGAGAAAAAAAAATGTTCACAAAAGTTTGTTTTTTTTTTATGAGAAAATGTTCTTGCTTTTCAGTGAAAAGCTGGGTTTTCATGCTGAGGATGAAGAAAAAGGATTTTATTTTATTTTTTATAAAAGAAGAAAATGTCTTTGTGCAAAAAAAATTTTGTGTGAGGAAAAAAAAAATTTTTTTTTTTTTTTTTTTATATATAGTCTTGCACAACTTCTTTGGCCAATGCACTCTACGACCACTATGCGTGGTAGTAACGTAGTTGTCTGCATTGGGAGTACTTGCTTCAGGTGTATGTTGATGATGCATGTATGTAGGGGGAATGTGTGGCTCTTGCGTTTTCGTGTCCAGAAAGCCTTTTTTTATTCTGTCAATAGAGACAGTTTCTTTTTTACCACTGATGTCTATGGTGAAAAGTTGGTTAGTACATGAAAGCACGCGATAAGGACCGGTATAAGGTGGAGTAAGAGGGGCTTTCACAGAGTCCTTCCTAAGGAAAACGTGAGTCCAAGACGAAATGTCCTTTGGGACCAAAGATTTTATGGTCTGTTCCCTAGTATGCATAGGTGGGAGCTTATTGAAATAAGCTCGCAGTCTGTCAACGTACAGAGCTGAATTCATTTGTGCAGACTCTGTCGGGCTCAGCATTTGACCTGGCAACGATAGAGGTGCACCATAAACTAGTTCGGCTGGAGAGTATCCCAGGTCCTCTTTAATGGCAGCAACAGGTACGTATTCGTTCCATCTCTGTTGGTCAGGATAAGCACGTAGTGAAGCTTTTAATTGGCGATGGAAGCGCTCTATCATCCCGTTCGAAGCTGGGTGATAGCTTGTCGTGCGAATACGTTGGATCCCTAGAATTCTGGAAAGTTCCTGGAATAGGTGGGATTCAAACTGTGCACCACGATCCGTGGTTACAGTGGTGGGAACTCCGTAACGCGATATCCAGCCTGATATAAGGGCTCACGCTACGGACTCAGCCGAAATGTCTGTGAGGGGAATGGCCTCGGGCCACCGTGTAAAACGGTCTATGCAGGTCAGGAGATAAGTAAATCCCTGACTGACCGGCCATGGTCCAACCAGATCTATGTGAACATGGCTAAACCGAGCGTCTGGGGTGCTGAATGTTCCTAGGGGTGCACGGATATGCTTGTGCACCTTTGACTTTTGGCAGGATACACAGGAACGTGTCCAGGCAGTGATATCACGCCTCATATTTGGCCAGAAAAATCTAGCTGTAATCAGCTTCACTGTGGCTTTGCATCCGGGGTGTGCCAGATTGTGTAGGGTGTCAAAAACAACTCTACGATAAGTCATTGGAACTAGTGGTCGAGGTGAATCCGTTGCGGTATCACAAATGATCTGTGTGTCTGAAGTGGGCACAGGCGGGTATGCGAATTTGCAAGTTGCAAATTCAGGTGACGACGGATCCAAAGTGTCCAGACTTGGCTGGTCTAGGGCCATTTGCTGTAAGTCGATATCCGATGGTGAGGACAGAGAATTAATGGGAAGGCGAGACAAAGCATCTGCCGCAGCATTCTGTTCACCGGAAATATGTTGGATATCGCTAGTAAATTGTGAAACAAAATCCAAGTGGCGAGTTTCACGGGGAGAATATTTGTCCGGCTTAGCACGCAGTGCGTATGTAAGCGGACGGTGATCGGTGTAGATCACGAATTGACAGCCCTCAAGTGAATGTTGGAAATGTTTCACTGCGAGGTATATTGCTAGGAGTTCGCGGCCAAACGTGCTGTAACGTTGTTCTGCCGGTTTCAGCTGTCTCGAAAAGTATGCGAGAGGCTGTAATTGTTGTTGGTGCTGCTGTTGCAACACTGCACCTACAGCTGTGCCTGATGCATCAACGACCAGAGAATACTGGGCATCAGGTATGGGGTGTGCAAGTAAGGATGTCATCGCTAGCTTTGTTTTCACTTCGTTGAACGCCTCTAGTTGGACCTCATTAAGTGAGATTTGCTCGTTTTTCTTCTTCCTGTTGCGTAACAGGTCGGAAAGAGGGACTAGAAGATCCACACAGTGTGGAATGAAACGTCTGTAATAGTTCAACAGACCAAGAAAGTGCCTTAGTTGGCGAAGTGAAGTAGGTGGTTGAAGGTCTTGTAGAGCCTTCACCTTTTCTGGTAACGGAGATATACCGCCTGGGCTGATAATGTGGCCCAGGAAAACTAGCGACAAAGCACCGAAAATGCATTTACCAGGGTTAATCCTCACCTGGTATTTCTGAAACCGTTCGAACAGTAGGCGGAGGTGAGTGGCATGTTCCTCAGGTGAGGCGCTTGCCACGAGAATGTCATCTATATAATTATAGACAAAGTCTAAGTCACGCACTACTTCGTCCATGAAGCGCTGAAAGGTACTAGCCGCGTTTCGCAAACCGAAGGGCATAGTTAAAAATTCAAACGCTCCAAATGGAGTTGTAACCGCAGTCTTGGGTATGTCGGCCGGATTCACCAGGATCTGATGATAAGCCTTAACCAGATCTAGCTTAGAGAAGGTCTTACAACCATGCAGCGAGGAAGCAAAGTCTTGAATGTGTGGGATTGGGTAACGATCGGGTACCGTCATGGCATTCAGTTGTCAGTAGTCCCCAGTCGGACGCCAATCCCCATCACGTTTAGGGATCATATGCAAAGGGGAAGCCCATGGACTGGACGAGGGGTGAATTATTCCCAGCTGCAGCATATGGCTAAATTCTGCCTTTACTGCCTTAAGTTTATCAGCAGGGAGGCGGTGTGGTCGTGAGAACACAGGTGCACCTGTGGTCTCAATATGGTGCTTTGTTGAGTGAGTGGGTTTGCTGACCACAAAATTTAAATTGGTCAATTCTGGGTATGCTTGCAGTAAAGTCTGGTATGGGTCATCAGACGCAGCAATGAAAAATACAGGGCTGATAGCGGGGGTGCTTGTTTTTACCCCAGAGACAGAAAGTTCCGTATTAGCGTCTATCAGCCGACGTCTTCGCATGTCCACTAATAGGTTAAAGTGGTGCAGAAAGTCCGCGCCTAGTATGGGGTACGGTAAGTCGGCCACCGTGAAGACCCACGTAAAGTCTCTCCATAATTCCAAGTCTAGAGAACGAGAAATTTGACCATACGTGGGGATTGCCGAGTGATTTATCGCTTGCAGTGTGATTGGCGATACTGGTGGTTTTTTACCGAGGAGTTTTAGCGGCCATATGCTGCAAGCGGCTCCCGTATCAACCAAGCAACGTGCCTGGGATAGCGAGTCTATAATAAAATAGGCACGGTTTGTGTGCATACCTGGTCGAGAGCTTGCCGTGCTACAAGTCCCCAGACCTTAGTTTTCCTGGTTCGAAAACGAACAGGGCATTGTGCACCTCTGTGCCTCTGCTCCAAAATGGCTATGGTAAAAGCATAACCCTGGCCTGTTAGACTGGCGGCGGCGATGGGGAGATGGTGAGCGACCTCGGTAGCGGCGTCTCGGCGATGGTGCTCTAGTTGCGTTTAATTTTTTTACCTCTTTGGTGAGACGCTCAATAGCGTCAAGTATAGCCAAAGACGTGGCGTCTCAGCTTGCATTCCCAGTCGCAGCAGCATGTGTAAAAACTTCAGCCTGTGGCTGAGGGATCGCAGCGGTGGTAGGTCCCCTAGAGAATTCCATCACCCTATCCGCTGATGCTGCTATGGTATCTACAGATTGCTTCTCAACCATAGGTGCCAAAATTGCCTTTACTTGAGACGGCAGCCTCGAAATGAAGAGCTGCTTTATAAGGGCACTGTCGGCCGCGACGTCTTCTGCCAGTTCCCTCATTCTACGGAGTAACTCCGTTGGCATACGGTCCCCTAAAAGTTCATCATGGAAACGCCTTTCTGCTGAGACTGACGTTCGGAGCAGCACCTCCCGCTTTATGCTTTCATAGGTAGAATTAATGGGGGTGTCAGTTATCAAATCCTTGATAACTGGCGTCAACGATGCGGGGAATGCACTGAATAATATGTGCAGTTTTGTCTGCTCCGATAAGTTGTTTGCCAAAAAATGGGATTCCAATTGGGCAAACCAAACTCGCACGTCGCCAGCAAAGGCAGGCAATATGGTGGACATGTTTAACTAACGAAAAGAAAAAAAAAGGAACAGACCAAAAAATATTCAGTTATCCGACTTGAAGGATAATGCCAAAGGAACACGAGAAATATTGGAAGTACTAAAAATAAAAAATTAAAAAAAAAATGAAGAAATATACTTTTATGGGTCCCCTCTGGGAGGACCGAGAAAAAAAAATCTATTCTAATAGGAAAAGGAACATTTAAGCTGAAGCACGTGTGGCGTGGGGTATTTAGAAAAGGTATCGAACTGTACGTAGTAGGAGAAAAAAAATATATATATATATATATATATATATATATATATATATATATATTTAAAACAATAAAATAAATTGATAGACTATGCTTTTTCTTTTTTTCTTATATTTCTGGTAAAATAGAAAAACTATGTGTGTGTGTTTTTTTATATGAAGCAAGTACTCACGTTGGTTTTTTCTTTTGCTGGCAGGGGAAGAATATCCGTTTAAAACATTTTTAAGTCTATATATGACACGTGGTGTTTGAACTGCATGAATGTGTCCGGCGGGGGTGTTTTTTATTTTTCCGTGGGGGAACAATATGTCTGGTGTTGTTGAATGGTTTTCGGTGATAAGTATTTGATTTTTGGAAGATGATTTCGGTTTTTTTTTTTTTTTTTTTTTTTTTATCGGGGAAATAGAGAGCTTGTTAGCTGGAAATGGCTGTTTTAACCAAAATTCATTTTTTTTTTTATTTTTTTGTAAAATATTCTCTATGGAGTATATCAGGCCGCTTTTTTTTTTAGTTTCCTTCGTTTGTAAGCCGCAGACACCTTGACGCCGATACTTTTGACGTGTATGTGCGTTTTGGAGGTGGGTGAGGGGCCACGTGGGATTTTTTTAACACAAAGAATTGTCCTTTTTTTTCTTTGGTTGGTAAAAAAAACTTTTGTTTCTTTTTGTGCGAATCCCTTCGAAGAATTATATATATATATATATGAAATATTATTTCTTCTTTCAGTCTGTAGTTGTTGTTCGTTTTGAGTGCTCTCCGTAATTTCTTTTTGATTTTGCAAATGTTTGGAAGAAAGTTTGTACGTTCTCTTTAAAAAATATTCGTTTTTGTTTGAGAAGTTATTTTTAACGAGGAGCGTACCGTCGGGTCACCATTTTTAGTGGGGTAGTTGTACCCCAGCTAATTATTTATCTTTTAGAACCGTCGATAAAAAACGACAAACTCCTTTTAACATTGAACTTTTGCAAGTCTTTATTCCACGAGATAATAGTGGTGGAGACTGGAGCTCGAAGTTCTTGAGTCAGGTCCACGTCGGACTGTCGGTGCTGGGCGAGGAGGAGAGGAAGGTGTGTCTTCGCTCGCGGCTCTGTGCTGACTGTTGGATGTCCCCTCCACTCTTTTTGGGGACAGCAGGATCAATGCGCCCTGCCTGTCGATTGGCCAGTCTATGGCCGAAGAACTTACAGGGAAGCATTGATCTGCCAGAGAGTATAGTTCATTAGGGGGGGGGGTGCTACAAAAGAACCACATTTTGTTATCGTTAGTTCGGATGCGTTGGTGATTTGTATGATTGGCTCATTTTAATGTGTAGGGGACTAGGATATATAAATACCCCAATCCCGTTACAAAAGAATAATGAAACGAATGGAATTGAAGGAAACAAAGACTCAATTGATGGATAAGATAAACGTCGTTTATTTGCTGTTGAAAGAATGAACGTTTTAGTTATAACATGTGTTCATGTCCGCGCGTGTGTAACCAATGTTCTCTGCACGTAAAAAAGTGTTGTAGCAAGAATAGGAAATGTGTTTTCATTTCAAGTTCGGGTCACTATCGTTTGTTCGCGCGTGGGAAGAGAAATGAGTGTTGTAGTGAAAATTGAGAATGATAGTCCAGCGTGTAGACAAAGAAGAGGATATGAGAGTTGACATCAGTTAGCAGTCAGCTACGCGAAGGTGTTCTTAGGGAACAGTAGTAGATAGAGAGAGAAAGAGTGTGAATGTGTACATACGGTCTGTTAGCTTTTTGCCCCATACATAGTAGTAAGTGGGCGTGAGGTACGCGTGTGCGCGCGCTGAAACGGCGGCTATCGTGCCGACCAGCCACCTAGGAGACTAGTCTCGAAAAAAGGAAGAAGCCGGTTGTTGCTCTTTGTTTTATACAGTTTCCGGTCGTCATTTGCGCATGTGTATAATTCCTTAGAAAGCGGAAGTGACGTCGTCCATGTGTGCGTTCGTGTGTGCTTGTGTGAGTAGATATGTGTGCGTTAGCGTGTGTGTATATACACGTGAATGTGAGTGTATGTACGCGAACGTGAATATGTGTGCATGTGTGGACGTGGGCGCATATGTTTGTGTGCGCATATGTATATGACATAGCTTGAAATGTGAATGTGTGTTTTTGTGTGAGACATGAAAAAGGCTTGTACAAATGCTCTTGCTCCAGAAGTGCCTTATCCTTGACGCAAACCTCTACCTGTAATAATAATTAAAACAGCTTAAGATGGAAAACTTCTGTCATGTAAAGAGATGCCAAGGTGTGTCAGAAATTTCGTGAAAAATATTGAATAATTCCACCCCGTCTTTCCAAGCATATAACTCCTCGAAAAATGTAAATCAAGCCCTAATTTTTTTTTTTTTCAATTAAAGGAGCAATGACCAAGGTTTCATTATAAAAACAAAAATACAAAAACAAACAACGTGTTTTTTTTTTAAGGTTTTAAACTTCGGACTTTACAAGTAAATTTCTAAAAAACACTACTTTTTTGTTTTAAATTTGAATATATTATTTAATGATCATTTATCTTCAATTTGTGATATATAACACTTTGGTGATTAAATTAATTATTTACTTTTTAATAGATATTTCAAAATGGGGAGGCGTGAATTTAAAAAAAAAATGTTTGTCTAAAATATTATATTCGGTTTATTGGAAAGAGCATAGAATTTCACATTGACCCTGAAAATATCGTAAAAATTGAATCAATAGAAAAATTTTGATAGATTTTTAAAGTTTAAAAATTGAAAAATACTGGGCTTGTAAAATTCAATTAATTTCATTACTGTTTTAAAAAAAATATTTCTATTACTTTTAAAACAACTTTATTAGTTTATTTTGGAAGTATAATCCATAAAGAAAATAAACAACCCACTTTTAAAAGAGAAATTACGAATTTTTTATATTTTTTCTGCAGTTTCGTGTTAGGGGTGTCAAAAATTTTTCTTTGCCTTGACAGACTACAGAACCGATTTTGTAATCTGATTGGAGATGAACAATGACCTCTGCTCATCCCTACAACCCCATTTCACAAAGAAGAAATGCTAACCTCTCTCTACTAATGGTCATCGTAGATGCCTGCCTGATCTCTAATTCATGCTGCTGCTAATGATTATCATCATCATCATCATGATTTGGGTTAATAATTTCTAAAAAAAAATAATGACTAAATTCTACTGTTCTAGAAAATACTTCACTCCTGATGCAAACCACTACTTGTATAAGAACCAGATTCATCCATATTTCTTGCCTTGACAGAGCCGACTGGAGGGGGGGGGTCTCTTCATATCCTTACAGTCCCTATCATACAAGAGATATTGTTAGCCTCTTTCGACTGTATGCTTATCTTCATGGTAGGTGCTCGACTGAGCTCCAATCCCTATCCTCCTCCTCTGCAAAACATTCACATCAAGGGCTGGCCTAACTACAATCACAGTAAAGAAGTTTCCTTTCGCTCTCTCTGTACTTCTATGAACAAAGTTTTTTTCCTTGAACGTCCCATCCGTAGAATAAAATACTCTAATACTGCTTCTCAACCGACTACAACATGGTCGTCTTCAAGTCTAATGTAAATAAAAAATTGTTAAGCCATCTTCTTGGATAATGAAATGTTGCTAATATCATCGGTTGTTTCCAATCTTCTCACGATGACATTCATCATCCAATTGAGAATCTCTTTAACCCTTGTCTTTGAGTGTCTCACAAGCCTCGATAAGTGGTGGCCCGTTAGTAATGTATATTTCAAAATTTAACCCTTGTATTCCTTATTTTTGAACAATAAACCTTTGTAAATGTTAATTTGCATCAATTAATTCCTTTCATATATATATATATATATATATATATATATATATATATATATATATATATATATATATATATATATATATATATAAAATAAAAATTACAATTAAATTTACCAAAATGATCCAAGATGGTAAAATTAAAGTATATTAGAAATAGTAAAGAATTAATATTTATAAAATTATCTCAGCCAGATGTAAAAGCTCGATAAAACCAAATAGGAAATAGAGCTTATAATATGAGCAAACAGTTAATAAAATATGTTAAAAAACACTTTGAAATGAGTTAAAAACATATTTAATCTGAAAAGGAAACACTAGATAAATGGATATTCCTTAATCCGTTGAGTTTCAAAGAAATACTTTCCTTTTCATCAGAGGGTAGGAATTAGCAAAATGTGGGATCGGATTTTACATGCAGAATTATTTGATGAAACAACAAATAAGTGAAAGATCTTACTTGAAAACAAAAAAAGTGAAGCAGAGAGAATATGGTGAAGAAAAAGGTGATTACACATGAATGGATAGTCTAGTGGAAGATAAAAAATCCAGTGACGATAAAATCCAAATGTAAAACTTCAAGAAAGTTAAAAGAATTTCCATTTGTACAAGTAAAATCCAAGGAAATCCCGTAATTGGAAGAAGATGGTCCATAATAATCCAAAGGCAGAAATCCATGGAATGATTCACAAAAATGTGTACAAGGAAAAAAGAAAAGATTCCAATAATATCAATAAAAGAAAAATAAGATATGCTTTTCACTCTACTTCCTCTTTCTCTTTCCTCTTTCTCTTCCCTGATCTTTCTTATTTATATTTATGTCTTGGAAGTAGAGTGAAAAGCATATCTTATTGATTCTGGACCATTCAGTAGCTTATGGTGAGGCATCTCGATGCCATACTACTGGGTAATTGTTATGGCTTTACCTTATCATTAGCTACAAAAAAAAAAAATTCTTCGTTTCTTTTTCTCTCTTAGTTTCCCCTCTCTGTCCTGCTCTAAGTAAATCTGACGACCTACTCCACAAATTCCAAAATTTCATCATGACAAGTTTCAAGAAAAAATACACGATTAAACCCGGTTCTCCAACTTCCAACGTAGACCTCTACTACCATGTCTCCTTCTCCAACATCAGGGGTCTAAGTTCTAACCTTCCAGAGGTTGAAACCCAATTACAGGAGACTAAACCAGACCTTTTATTTTTAAGTGAAACTGCCATTGGACAGGCTATTTCCCTAGAAGAGTTCGCAATTAAAGGATACTCTAACTTAACTTCTAAATCTGACCCCCAAGATCGCCATGGGCATGGAATATGTGCCTATATTAAAGATAGCTTTCCATGTGGTAGGGACACCTCCAAGGAAGATCCTAACTTACCCTATATGTGCTTCCGGGTTGCTTTAGCTCACACTACTGCATTTATATTTACTCTCTATCGCCCCCACAACAGCGGAATTACTATCTTTCAAAGCATATCTGAGAAAATTGACCAAGTCCTATCTGCTTATCCTTCAGCTAACATTCACGTATGTGGAGACTTCAATGTTCACACCGTCGAATGGTTGACCCACTCAAACAAGACCTATGATGAGGGGATGTCCTGTCATGATTTCTCCATTGCCTATGACCTCACTCAGATTGTTCAGGAACCCACCCGTGTGCCCGACAATGACGGCCAGTATGCGAGCCTACTAGACCTTTTTCTCACAACTTGCCCTGAACTATGTTCAGTTTCTGTTCTGTCGCCTCTTGGATCTTCCGACCACTCTGTTGTATCAATTAAGATAAAAATGAAATGTAATATGTCCCCAGACGTACCTCTCCATCGTACAGTATATCGATACACTAAGGCTGACTGGGATAGCTTCCGTACATTTATATCTGATCTACCTCTACATTCCATGTTTAAAAAGGATGTGTCCTCTATAGTATTAGACCTGACGGAATGGTTAATTGTCGATATTGACCGTTTCATACCCTCGAAAAAGTTTCAGCAAAAACCTAACAGCCAGCCATGGTTCTCTCCAGAATGTGCTGCTGCCATTGCGCACAGAAATCACTTTTTCTACTGCTTCCAACGTAATAGATGTATGGAAACTAAATCCACTTTCAGGACTGCCAGCAACCATTGTAAGAAAGTAATAAAGAACGCAAGAGAGTTGTATGCTCACTCTGTTAAGTCCAAAGTAGCTGAGCAGCGGCTTGGTTCCCACCAGTTTTGGCAAATAGCAAACAGAATCCTGAACAGAAGCGTGTGCTCCATCCCAACTATTATCAATGGACCTGAGGTAATCTCGTCAGCATCAGACAAAGCCAAACTCTTTGTCAAGAACTTTGCAGCCAATTCTACCCTTTGCGACAAAGGCCACCAACCCCCAATATTTCCTCCTGTATCAGAAAACACGCTATGTGATATACGTATATCTGTACGTGATGTTGCCAAGCTAATCAAGAACCTTGATTCCAGTAAAGCAACTGGTCCTGACGGTATTCCAATTATAGTACTCAAAAAACTTCAACCTGAACTAGCGCCCATCCTTACAGAACTGTTTAAACGTTGTCTTAAGGAGAATAGTTTCCCATCTCCCTGGAGAATTTCATCAGTATGCCCTGTATTTAAGAATTCAGGTGATCGCTCATCCCCCTCTCAGTACAGGCCAATAAGTCTCCTGTGCGTCATGAGTAAGTTGTTGGAATCTGTGTTAAATGCAGAAGTAATCAAACATCTCAACAAAAATAACCTTCTTAGTGACACTCAATATTGTTTCCGTTCTGCTAGATCTACAGCAGATGTGCTTACAGTTATATCTCATAGGATTAGCAAATCTCTCGACGGAGGCCATATTTCTAGGGCAATTGCTCTTGACATATCTAAGGCCTTTGATAGGGTATGGCATAAAGGTTTACTTCATAAGATCTCTAGCTATGCTATAGCTGGAAATGTCTTCTCAATTATTAAATCATTTCTCTCTGATAGGTTCATAAGAGTAGTAGTTGAGGGGCAAAAATCAGAAGCGCACAGTATTAATGCCGGTGTCCCTTAGGGGTCCATCCTGGGCCCAACTCTTTCCCTGATCTACATTAATGATCTTCTAAATCACATCCTTACATCATTTATAGACATTTATGCTGACGACACTACCATTTATGGTAGCACATCTAAGACAGTAAACGAGCAAGTACTCTCCAATTCTCTCTCCTCTGATCTTGAGCATGTAGTACAATGGGGAAAGGAGTGGCTGGTTACTTTTAATGCATCTAAAACCAAGCTTCTCTCTTTACATCATCAACATTTTAATCCACATTTGTCATCAATTGAAATGAATGGCTCTCGTCTTCAGGAGGCCTCAAGTTTTGACAAGCTTCTGGGCTTGACCATTACTCCTGATCTTAAATGGAACACGTATATCAAATCTGTTGCCAAGGCCGCTGGAAAAATGGTGGGATCTTTCTATCGATCCGGTAAATATCTCACTGCTGAAGCTATTCTCTATCTATATAAGAGCCAGGTACGTCCAAGGATGGAATATTGTTGCCACATCTGGGCATGAGCTGCTAGAAAGGACTTGTCCTGCCTTGATAGAGTTCAAAATAGACTTCGTAGCCTCGTAGGAGATGTCCTTTTCTCTTCCTTGCAACCTCTATCTCACAGAAGAGATGTTGCGAGTTTGTCTCTGATGTATCGTTATTTTCATGGAAGGTGTTCAACTGAGCTTCAATCTATGGTCCCCCCTCGTCAAACTTTCACAAGAAACACTCGTCTAGCTGTACACACTATCAATAATTCCCTCCACTCTTTATCTGTGCCTAAACCTAAACGTAGATTCCATGAACAAAGTTTCTTTCTTAGAACTGCACGCCTGTGGAATTGTCTTCCGTTTTCCTGCTTTCCGGCTGACTACAATATGGTTGTCTTCAAGTCTAACGTAAATAAGTTCTTGATGAGCCGTTCTATATAAGTTATCAAATTTACCAAATTTTCATTACTAATGATTACATATTGTCCAATGTCTACTGTACACTCTTTAACCCTTATCCTTGAGTGGCCTCTTGGCCTTGATAAGTGGTGATGCCTATGTACAAAAAAAAAACAAAAAAAAAACTGATGAACCTTTTAAGAACATTGGTATTATTGTTTGTTCATGCAAGTAAAACTATTCAGCAATGCAGGATACAAACAATAGTACCAATTTTCCAGTGAGGGAGAATTAAAAAAAATGTTTTAATAGTTTTAAGGGTTTTAAAGAAACTTCCAGAACTATATATATATATATATATATATATATATATAATTTTAGTCATTCAATGAATTTAAAAATTTATGACGTGAAATGTTTGAGTTTCAGATCAAAAGATTTTTATTATTCGATGTAAGACAAAGAATACATTAGAAATATTTTAACTCCTTATCCTATAGGATGTCTACCATCTCTTCAGTGGAGAAAATATTAGCAAATAGTTATAATGGTTTACACCTTATTTGCTAAAGTCAGTGAGACATGGAAAATCACAATTAAAATTGATTGAGTAATTAAAAGTCATAGAGTAAGGAAAGTTAAAGAAAAGCATATAAAAGTTAACATCCAAATTGCATGGTAAAATCCAAAGTGAATGTTTTTAAAAGCAGTGTGGTAAAATGATCCCAACTGTATTTTGAGTAAATCACATCACAATGTAATGATCTGAATTAGGCATTTTCCTGGAGCAATTTTCCTTTGTTTATATAATGGATCCGGTAAAACAGTTTTTTTTATATATAGGTTCGGTGGATCTGTTTATTAATAAACATATAAATTGATATATTTAATATTTTTTATAATTATAGAATATGAGCTTAAAATTCCACTGTAAAATAACTTTGAAATTGTTAATGAAAGCGATCATGAGTTGGAAGAGATATATTAAAACCATTGCCAAGGTTGCAGCAAAGAAGGTGGGCTCCCTCTACTATGCTAGAAAGCTACTTATGCCTGAAAGTATCCTATACGTCTATAAGGCGACCATTCGCCCATATATGGAACATTGTTGTCACATTTGGGATGTTGCATCTGCTACTAGTCTCTCATCCCTGGATAGTGTTCAAAAGAGAGTCGCCAACCTGATAGGTCCTGAACTGTCATCTAAACTTCAACCTCTGTCCCATCGACGAAATGTTGCATCCCTCTTCCTGTTCTACAAGTATTTTAATGGTGAATGCTCTGACGAACTACAAGCACTTGTACCTTCTTGACATAAATACCCACAACAAACCCGACAAGCAGCAAAATTCCACCTCTACACAGTCGTGATCCCTAGATGTAAGAAAGCCTTCTACTCCAATAGTTTCCTCTCCAGAACTGCTAGACTTTGGAACTCCCTTACAGGATTCTGCTTTCTCAACTGTACTGACATGCAGAAGTTCAAGTGTAATGTGAACAGACATCTTACTGCTTCATAATATCCCTGCGACTGATGCCCCCAATAGAAGCCCCTTACATCCAAATGGCACTGTACCTTGCTTGGGATAATAATGGAATTAAAAAAAAAATATTTACATTCGCTTTAAGTTTACAGAAGCTTTTGGCTTGTAAATTTGACACACACAGACGTTCAGTTTTATATCATATATATATCTATAATATAAAGCTGTGTGTGTGTGTGTGTGTGTGTGTGTGTGTGTGTGTGTGTGTGTGTGTGTCTGGTCACGAATAGGCTCCTATATGGTTAACTATTTTAAAAAACTGATTACATATAATGATAGAAAATGTATCGAGACACAGGAATGGGTATGTTTGATCTGGCAGAACGGCGGTCCATTAAAATTGTGGGGTCTGCGTTCGCACCTGGTCCACAAAGTATGGAAATAAAAAATTTAAAGATTAAAAAAAACGTTTACAAGTGTTTTTGATATAGATGTACATAAGAATACTTTGATAAGTATGTCTTAACTTAAATACGGATGGTATAATAAAATTGTGGGGTCTGCAAGTTTTTTTAATATAGATCCACAGAATATTGTGATAAGTGTTTCAGTGTGAACAGGTATGGTATAATAAATTATGGGATTTATCTATTTTATTTTTACTTTCATCATATTTTGTTTTGGTTTTGATACCCCCAAATTCCAAGCTATCTCTTTACAACCCTTCCTTTTCATAACCTATCATAATTTCATAAATCAGAGTCCATTTTCTGTAGGCTGTTTTTGAACCCAGTCAAGGACGGGTACTTTTGCTAATATATATATATATATATATATATATATATATATATATATATATATATATATATATATATATATATATATATATATAATCTCTGCTTTCACGGTTTAGTATGTAAAAAAGGAGGGGACCAAACAACTCCCATAAAGTAAACTATAGGCAACGATCTAGGGGAGATAAGTCATGCAAGAATATTTTTATTACCTCCCATGAATGCTGATACGTTATTTGCAATAAAAAAAAATAAAAATAAAAAGCAATTCATTCATAATAACAAAATGTAATTTTTACGTGACTTTTAAGAGAATTGTTTTTGTTTTCACATCATAATTTACGATGCTAAAACCAACGAATACACGATATTTGCATTAGATGAAAACATTTAAAAATAAAGCTGCAGCGACTTTTTTAATTAAAAAGTAAATTTTATGATAAGGTTTATAAAAAATAGTTTTTAACCTTTAAAAATACAAAAGATGAAATTTTTAAAGATGCGGCGACTTTTAAAAAAAATTTTTTTTACTGCAACAATGTGCAACAATAACAATGTGACGATAGTTGTAGAGGAAGTCATAGTCAAAGAGTTAATTAGATAGAAAGCACCTGGCGTAGGATGTTTGCTGAGCCAAGCAGAACTGACTTCTGAAGTACAGTGATGTTATATCTGATTTCCACAGAGTTCAGCTAAGATCATCAGGAATTGAGCCAAGCGCATTTCTAGGTGTATCAGAAATTTGGAGGTTTTTTGGCCTATTCCTATTTTTTATTGTTTATTTATTATTAATTAATGTTATTATTGTGGGGAAAAGAAGTAAAGAGAGCGAGACAGAGAGTCGAATTTACGAGGTTCTTTTGTAGAAAATATATCAACATAACAAACAAGGTTAACTCTCAATTTATAGAAGGAACAAGATTTATTACATTTTAGGAAATATTTTCATTGAAAATAATAGTTCATTTATGAGTGAACAAAAGGGGGAAATTAGTTTGAGATTTCGAGGAAGTTTGAGTTGATAATTCAAGAGCCGTGATTAGTTCACGGGTCTGTAAATCGTAAAGAAAACTTCCTCACTCAACTATATAAAATAATTTTCACTGAAAGTTTTTGAGTAGAGTTAATTAATCACTCTGGAAGGTTCATTGAAAAATGTGAGAAGTTTGAAAATAATTATTTTCATAAACTTGAACTTCCGGCAGCGAAAGAGTGAACATCGTAGCTCACCAAAGAATTTTTGACATCCCTAACAGAAAACTGCGAATAAAATATAAAAAAAAACTCGTAATTTCTCTTTTTAAAGTGGGTTGTTTATTTTCTGTATGGAATATACTTCCAAATAAACTATTAAAGTTTTTTAAAAAATAATATTTCTATTATTTTTTTATTTTTGAAAAAACAGTGTTTACAAAATGTTTACAAAATGCCGGCGTGCCTCACTGCAGCCATTTTTTTACGTAATAAAATCAATAGAATTTTACGAGTTAAATATTTTTCAATTTTTAAACTTTAAAAATCTATAAAAAATTTTCTATTGGTTCAATTATTACGATATTTTCAGGGTCAATGTAAAATTTTATGCTCTTTCCAATAAATCAAATATAATATTTTAGAGAAACGTTTTTTTTTTCAAATTCACCCCCCCATTTTGAAATGTCTATTAAAATTTTAATAATTAATTTATGTGCCAAAGTTTTATATATCACAAATTGAAGATAAAAGATCAATAAAAAAAATATTCTAATTTAAAACAAAAAAAAGAATAGTTTTTTGGAAATTTACCTGTAAAGTCCAAAGTGTAAAAACTTAAAAAAAAAAAAAGAACACGTTGATTTTTTTTTAAACGAAAGCTCATGTTATGCTTACATCGTCAAGTAAATACCAGACACTGACGGCAATTTTTTCTATTTCATTCAATGTTTTCTTTTTTTAGATATTTAAAAAAAAAATTTAGTCGATAAAGAAGTATTAAAATATATCAATCAAAAACTTCATTTAAAGAATTTTTTTTTTTAATCGATGAAGCGGATTTTTTGTTCTAGGGGAAAAACTTATAAGTGAATGTGCGTTTCCTTTTTCACTACAGAGGATGAAAAATACTAATTTTGGTTAACACACGTAATAAAAAAGAGACATTATTTATGTCACTTGGACAAAACTGTATTTCATAAATTTCATTTTAGCAGCAGCTCTTTAAAGCTTTGCGCAAAACACGTTGCAAAAATGCGATTTTCTAGGACCCTCGCTTTAAAAAATCCTTTTATTTAAAAAATACATGGAATTTAAAATATAAATATGGATATATTCTTAACAATGAAGGATGGAACTACCCATTTAATAGTATCTTTTTTTAAGTAAGTGATTTTTTGGCATTTATATATATACATATATTTATAAGCAAGTCAAAACATGTTGATTTTCTTTATATTTGTTTTTAAAGAAAACCGCTTTAAAAAAACAAATATTGCATAATTTGCTATTAAACCTGTTATTTTTTTTAAAGTTTGGTCTTTGCTTCTTTAATTGAAAAAAAAATTAGGGTTTGAATTACATTTTTCAAGTAGTTATAAGCTTTGAAAATAGTAAGTTGAATTATTAAAGTTCTAATCATCATTTTTAATGGCCACTTTCTGATGCCCCTAGCGCATTTATGATTATTGGTACGATGAACGTTTTCTTATTCCAAAATCTAGCAATCTCCACCGTTTCTGATATTTTCGTATTTCCTCGTTCTTTTTGCCTGTTAAGTTGATGTCGTTTAATTATTATTATTATTATTATTATTATTATTATTATTATTATTATTATTATTATACTTATTGTTATTATTATTGTTATTATTATTATTATTATTATTTTTTTTTTTATTATTATTATTATTATTATTTTTATTATTATTATTATTATTATTTTTATTATTATTATTATTATTATTATTATTTTTATTATTATTATTATTATTATTATTTTTATTATTATTATTATTATTATTATTATTTTTATTATTATTATTATTCTTATTATTTTATTATTATTATTATTTTTATTATTATTATTATTATTTTTATTATTATTATTATTATTATTATTTTTATTATTATTATTATTATTATTATTATTTTTATTATTATTATTATTATTATTTTTATTATTATTATTATTATTATTATTATTATTATTATTATTTTTATTATTATTATTATTATTATTATTATTATTTTTATTATTATTATTATTATTATTATTTTTATTATTATTATTATTATTATTTTTATTATTATTATTATTATTATTATTTTTATTATTATTATTATTATTATTATTATTATTATTATTCTTATTATTATTATTATTTTTATTATTATTATTATTATTATTTTTATTATTATTATTATTATTATTATTTTTATTATTATTATTATTATTATTATTTATATTATTATTATTATTATTATTATTTTTATTATTATTATTATTATTTTTATTATTATTATTATTATTATTATTTTTATTATTATTATTATTATTATTATTATTATTTTTATTATTATTATTATTATTATTTTTATTATTATTATTATTATTTTTATTATTATTATTATTATTATTATTATTATTATCATCATCATCATCATCATCATTGGCTCACAAGGAGCTTTCACACAGGTTATAAAGGATCTTTTTATTTTTTTATTTATTACATTTTCACCCCAAACAAGGCACATTGCTACTTTAGTGTAGGAGGCTACTATCAGGGGCAACAACTACTGAGGTACTATGTAGGGATTTGGGCAGCAAGATGTCGGTTCACATTGCACTTGACCTTCTGCATGTCAGTACAGTTGGGGAAGCAGGGACCCGGAATGGAATTCCAAAGTCTAGCGGTTCTGGGGAAGAAACTACTGGAGTAGAAAGATCTTTTACATCTAGGGATCTTTACAGTGTAGGGGTGGGATTTAGCAGCCTGTCGAGGGTTCACATCGTGGGGGCACAAGTGCTTGCAGTTCGTCAGAGCATTCACCATTTGAAATCGACATGTGGTGTTCCCTGGAAGCTGAGTGACAACAGTACTCTCCACCTCTTTCGATAACATTTGCAAATGAATTTGCATTATCAAACAGCCGCTTACCATTGATTTCTCGCTAGCAGCGGGCTAGAAGTTTATTCACACCTGAGAGTATCCTGTATCTCTACAAAGCCACTATTCGCCTCTGCACAATGTATTGTTGCCACTGATCTCTCACTTCTAGAAAGAGTTAAAAAAAAAAGAGTTACTAATCTAATAGATCCCACACTATCAATCAAACACCAACCTCTGCCCCTTCGCCAAAATGTCGTATCTCTGTGCCTGTTTTACAAGTATTTTAATGGAAAGTACTTTGACGAACTCAAAGCACTAGTATCCTCTATACAAACCTGATAAGTAGCAAAGTCCCACCCCTATACTGCAGAGATCCTTAGATGCCATAAAGCCTTCTACTCAAATAGCTTCTTCCTTCAAACTGCTAGACTTTGGAATTCTCTCCTGGGTCCCTGCTTCCGTAGCTGTTGTTGACATGCAGGAGTTCAAGTGTAATGTGAACAGACATTATGCTGCCCTGCTACGTCCAAGGATAGAGTACTGTTGCCACATCTGGGCAGGAGCTGCTAGAAATACCTTATCCTGCCTTGACAGAGTTCAAAATAGACTTCGTAGCCTAATAGGGGATGCTCTTTTCTCTTGCCTGCAACCTCTTTCCCACAGAAAAGATTTTGTGAGCCTGTCTCTGCTTTATCGTTATTTTCATGGCAAGTGCTCGTCTGAGCTCCAATCTATGGTTCCGCCTTGCCAAACTTTCACGAAAAGCACTTGTCTAGCTAAAACCCTTATCGATAATTTCCCCCACTCTTTATCTGTGCCTAAATCTAAATATAGATTCCATGAACAAAGCTTCTTTCTTAGAATTGCATACCTGTGGAACTCTGTTCCGTTTGTCTGCTTTCCAGCTGACTACAATTTGGTTGCCTTCACGTCCAACATAAACAAATTCTTGTTGAATAGTCCCCTTAAGTAATCCAATTTTCCAAATTTCCATTACTAATATATACGGCACATCACATTGACACAACAGTTCTCACCAGATCATCGAAGTTAAACAACATTGCGCCTGACCGGTAACAGATGGATGACCAATTGGGAAGGTGAGACGATGTATGTACTCCAAGGTAAAATACCAGGTTGAGAAACTGGTGTGGTCTATCCTTCTCCCGAGGGCAGATGGGATTCTCTTAAGTTATGGTAGGCACCCCATCTAGTGTTGGCGTCACAATAAAAAATACCCTTGATAGCTCTGATGAAGCATCAAGTATTCAGCTACTGAGAAGATTTGAATTACACTACAAACTCGTGTAATGAGTTCAATCTTGGCTACGATCGCATTGGATTATGATTACTATGATATTATCCCATTGACTACTATACACTCAATAACCCTTATCCTCGAGTGGCTTCCGTGCCTTGATAAGTGATGACTCCTATGTAAAAAAAAAAAAAAAAACTTCCTACATAGTATACCTGAAAATCTGGTCAGAAATCGTAACTTTTACGACTTAATGGCACTGTGCCTTATTTGGGGTGAAATAACAGTAAAAAAAAGTAATCACTCATTGTTATCATTACTGTCCGAGTATGCGTTGGATCGTATCGACGTTATTGTTTAAGCTCCTGTTGGGTTGTATTGGCATTAATAGGTCGTATCCGCATTGCTGTTGGGTACGTGTCGTTGAACGTTCAGGTCCGAGTTAAGAGTTCTTTTGTTTTTATTAACATAAACAGAACTAGTATTTTAGAAAAACTATTGTTTTATTCTATAAATTTCGTCCATGTTGTTTACTTACGTCTTGTTATCGTGGTTTACATTTAAATTGTATTACTGTTGAAATGAATTAACACACATGTTAGTAAAGATCAAAATAAAATAAAAATTTTTGGATGAGTTTAAATTTAAAGAAAAAGATGTTTCTTGTTTTCTTTAATCTTTATTGAAGTCACTGAGATTTTTAAATGTTTTTATGTGTTTTATGTTATATAAAAGAAGACAGAGATAAAGCAAGAAATTTTTTTTTAATTAAAAGTTACAAAAACTATAGTACAAGATGTCAACAATAGAATTTGAGTTTGAAATATGTTGATTCTAAAATGAATTTTAAACCAGCAAAAGTTTTGTGTTTTGAATGTGGCATATTTATGATGATGTATAGCAAAGTTTATTATGGTTTAGAGATGATGGTTTAGATATTATAGTTAGATATTATAGTTTAGATATAAAAGTTTAGATATTATAGTTTAAATATCATGGTTTAGAGATCATAGTTTAGATATTAAAGTTTAGAAATTATAGTTTAGATATTAAAGTTTAGATATTAAAGTTTAGATATTATAGTTTAGATATTAAAGTTTACATATAGTTTAGATATTAAAGTTTAGAAATTATAGTTTAGATATTATAGTTTAGATATTAAAGTTTAGATATTATAGTTTAGATATTAAAGTTTACATATAGTTTAGATATTAAAGTTTAGAAATTATAGTTTAGATATTATAGTTTAGATATTAAAGTTTAGATATTATAGTTTAGAAATTATAGTTTAGATATTATAGTTTAGATATTAAAGTTTAGATATTATAGTTTAAATATCATTGTTTAGAGAGCATAGTTTATATATTATAGTTTAGATATTAAAGTTTAGAAATTATAGTTTAGATATTATAGTTTAGATATTAAAGTTTAGAAATTATAGTTTAGATATTATAGTTTAGATATTAAAGTTAAGAAATTATAGTTTAGATATTAAAGTTTAGATACTATAGTTTAGATATTAAAGTTTAGAAATTATAGTTTAGATATTATAGTTTAAATATCATGGTTTAGATATCATAGTTTAGATATTAAAGTTTAGATATTAAAGTTTAGAAATTATAGTTTAGATATTATAGTTTAGATATTAAAGTTTAGAAATTATAGTTTAGATATTATAGTTTAGATATTAAAGTTTACATATAGTTTAGATATTAAAGTTTAGAAATTATAGTTTAGATATTATAGTTTAGATATTAAAGTTTAGATATTATAGTTTAAATATCATTGTTTAGAGAGCATAGTTTATATATTATAGTTTAGATATTAAAGTTTAGAAATTATAGTTTAGATATTATAGTTTAGATATTAAAGTTAAGAAATTATAGTTTAGATATTAAAGTTTAGATACTATAGTTTAGATATTAAAGTTTAGAAATTATAGTTTAGATATTATAGTTTAGATATTAAAGTTTAGAAATTATAGTTTAGAAATTAAAGTTTAGATACTATAGTTTAGATATTAAAGTTTAGAAATTATAGTTTAGATATTATAGTTTAGATATTAAAGTTTAGAAATTATAGTTTAGATATTAAAGTTTAGATATTATAGTTTAAATATCATGGTTTAGAGAGCATAGTTTATATATTATAGTTTAGATATTAAAGTTTAGAAATTATAGTTTAGATATTATAGTTTAGATATTAAAGTTAAGAAATTATAGTTTAGATATTAAAGTTTAGATACTATAGTTTAGATATTAAAGTTTAGAAATTATAGTTTAGATATTATAGTTTAGATATTAAAGTTAAGAAATTATAGTTTAGATATTAAAGTTTAGATACTATAGTTTAGATATTAAAGTTTAGAAATTATAGTTTAGATATTATAGTTTAGAAATTATAGTTTAGAAATTAAAGTTTAGATATTATAGTTTAGATATTAAAGTTTAGAAATTATAGTTTAGATACTATAGTTTAGATATTAAAGTTTAGAAATTATAGTTTAGATATTAAAGTTTAGAAATTATAGTTTAGAAATTAAAGTTTAGATATTATAGTTTAGATATTAAAGTTTACATATAGTTTAGATATTAAAGTTTAGAAATTATAGTTTAGATATTATAGTTTAGATATTATAGTTTAAATATCATGGTTTAGAGAGCATTGTTTATATATTATAGTTTAGATATTAAAGTTTAGAAATTATAGTTTAGATATTATAGTTTAGATATTAAAGTTAAGAAATTATAGTTTAGATATTAAAGTTTAGATATTAAAGTTAAGAAATTATAGTTTAGATATTAAAGTTTAGATACTATAGTTTAGATATTAAAGTTTAGAAATTATAGTTTAGATATTATAGTTTAGATATTAAAGTTTAGATATTGTACTTTTAGCTTTAAATAAATTTTATTAATTTGTTGCGCATTTCATTATATGTGTGTACAGATATCCTTTCATGTTGTGCGATCAACTAACGCAAATAATAACTACACCTTCGTTAACTACACATGTGAAATCCTTCACCTGCTATAATATCGCAAGTTTGCTATGAAAAAAATTAACGACTTTATTATAGTTTAGATATCATGATTTAGATATTAAAGTTTAAATATTATAGTTTCGATATGAAAGTTCGATATAATAGTTTAGGTATTATAGTTCAGATATCATGGTCTGGAGATCATCGTTTAGAGTTCATCACAGTTTAGATATCATTGTTTGGATATCATTGTTTAGATATCATTGTTTAGAGATCATGGTTTAGAGATTATAGTTTAGATATTATAATTTAGATATAGTTTTAGATATCATAGTTTAGAGATCATGGTTAAGATATGTTTTAAGATCATGGTTTTGAGATTGTAGTTTAGATATTATAGTTAAGTTATTTAAGATTAAATATCATGGTTTAGAAATCATGGTTTAGAAATTATATTTTAGCTATTATAGTTTAGATATCATGGTTTAGAGATCATCATTTAGAGATCATCATTTAGAGATTATAATTTAGATATTATAGTTTAGAAATCATGGTTTAAAGATCATGGTTTAGAGATTATAGTTTAGATATGAAAGTTTAGATATCATAGTTTAGAGATCATGATGTAGAGATCATAGTTTAGATATCATCGTTTAGATACTATAGGTTAAATATTATAGTTTAGATAGCATAGTTTAGAGATCATGGCTTAGATTTCATGGTTTAAAGATCATGGTTTAGAGATTGTAGTTTAGATATGAAAGTTTAGATGCTACCTTAGTTTGAAATTTTTCAATGCGGTTATAAGTTTTAAAATATCAGTTTTTTAAAAAACAAAGTTTAGTATCTGTTCTTATACTACATTTCATATTCTCTGTTCATGGTTAGTCGTGAAGAAATCCTTCTATACTGAGCACAAATACATTTGTAAGAAAGAAGAAGATTTTATCTTGAACCTTAATAACTATAATAGTCATTGTTGAGCAAATAAAATGATCGCCAATACTTGTAGTCATCATAGCAAACTTGTATGGACATCGGAGTAGAGTGCTTGTTCTGGTCGGTAAGCATTTGCCACAAGCCAACAGTAATTGTATGACATCTGTAAATAAAGAACAATACATTGCTGTAAGTACAAACATGAATCTCCGGCATTTCCCATGGTGTTTCCTATGGTGAATGAATGACACAAGATTAAGTGATTTTGCTAAAATAAAGCATGAATTCGCCCAACACATTCTATCCACAACGCAAACTATCAAATGAAATGACATCAAAAAAAAACAAAAAAAAAACGCTATTAAATTAGACAGTTACCCGACATTTATCATTGTCAATAAATAATATAAGGTTTACGATATAAATATATTTTGTTAAAATAAAACATGAATTCAGATGACTAGAAATAAAATACTAATCTCATAGTTTATTTAAGATGCAGAAATTTAAATGTAAAGCAAACAAATATCTCACTTTCTCCTTACATAGTTTTCCATAGACATAGTCTCAACTTGTAACCCCTTACATACAAATGGCAATGTCTTGTTAAGAGTGAATAAAAAACTAGGAAAATTGTGGAAACCAAGAAAAGGACTTACTATTAAAGTGTCCGCATGTGGGATTAAACTGCTGGGGGGGGGAGCATGGATAAGAATAAAAATGACGGCGCCCGGAACTTTTATGACTGGAGATCTCACAAAGCGACACAAAATCTCACTGCTCATGTGCAAAATCTGGCTGCTGGACTGCATAAAAGTAAGCTGTGTGGAGAACGCTAACGGTTGTAGGAGAATCCTTGGAGTCTATTGTTACGTGTTCCTAAATCACTTTGCTAACTTACCGTTTATTTTCTTCTTTTCCTTATCCTTTTGTGTTAAAAAATATATTGGCGTGTATGCACTGGTGGATTTCTGAAACCCTGACCGGGAAGGTATGAATGAATACGAGGGCTGCTGGCGAGATGCTGGTTAAATGACGATTAGGAATCCTGCAATCACTGTTGAAAGAGTATGAATTGACCATGGATAGGACGATTGTACAGTCTTGTCAAAACCGTGCAGATCACCTCACCAGAGTACCGCACAGGTGGTTGGACCTGCTAAAGGGAGTAGAAGGGCTGGCACTTGAAAACTGCGCAGTGGTGGAAAAAGGACTGGATTAAGACCAGGTAGCCAATGTCCATTATCAAAGTGGACATCTGGGTGTTAAATGAACTCTATACTTCGCCAGATTAATTGACCCACAAGTGCCCAATGAGAATATGAAACCTGTTGTAAAAGCCTGCAAGACATGCCAGTGGTTCGATCTGGCACTTGGTTGCTGGGTAAGAGGGAAAAGACAACTGGAGCAGACTGGCGATTGATATAATTTACTACAACTATGAAACTTTATTTACAAATATTAATTGCAGTCCATCTAGATTTGTATGATGAAACTGTCATCATCCAACAGTTAAAGAGTGTTTTCCTTGAGCAAGGCCCACCAATCAAGATACTGACCAGCAATGGCACTGCGTTTACGACTGAAGAATACAAGAAATTTGTGGATAGTTGGGATGTGCATCTGTGGTTTTCATGTGTCTACTTGCCGAGTGGGAATTGAATCATTGAACAAAACCAAGCAACGTAGTCATGAAGAACTGTACAGTGTCTGAGGCAGTCTACTGGTACAACATCCCTCCAAAAGATAATGTTTCACCTTCCACAGCACCAAGCAATGCATTGCACAGGTATCATATAAGTATGAAAGGCACTGAAACCAACCATTTGCCCAAACTGGAAGTGACCAGAGAGAAGTTTAAGATGGGAGATGTCGTTTGAGGCAAAAATCTGCATGGCCGGTGTACAACAAAATAAGACAATCGCCATAATCACCACCTTGATCATGAGATCAGGGGGGTAGTGGCAAGAAATTGTAGAAACCAAGAAAAAGGCTTACCATTAAATTGTGTGCACCTGTGTGTGCCATGTGGAATCAAGCTGCTGGTGGATCGAGAAAGAATCAAGATGGCGGCGTTCACAACTTTTATAACTAGTGATCTCGCAAAGTGATGCAAAATCTCTGTGCTCATGCAAAAAATATACTGTGTGGAAAATGCAGACAGATAGGCCTACAATGTGTCAATATTCTTTGTTTCTGCACTTATTTGCAGACAAGTTGATTTTTCCCCCGCCCCAAGTTCTGAATTATGGACGACATATTACGGATGATTTATTTATTTAATTTTCCCCATGTGGTTTTATTCTTTGGCTTCACCCTTCTCATCACCTCCATTTTCAATTCTGTGTAAACTGTTTCATTTTAATCGCTATTTACCAACGTTATCTCTTGAAAATGGGTCGGTCGAAAGGTTCCTCAAGTTTCTTGTTTTTTATTCAAATTATTTTTTATTTAAGGTGAATAGTCTTGTGATAATTTTTTTCTCCCGTCTATTTGTTCCCATTAATCTTCTCCATAATTTTAATAATGACTTCACTTATCCTTTTGAAACTCTAATAAAATTTTGTAGAACCAAACACCTTTTATATATATATATATATATATATATATATATATATATATATATATATATATATGTATAGTAAGTTATAAAAATATATGTGGCAATTAAGCTACACAGAATATTCCATGTTTCATCCACGCTAGGATTCATCAGGTTTATCTGGAGTGAAGAGTTGCGGTTGTCTCGCGTTTTTATATATACCCATTCTATTGAGTTTTTAGTTAGCCAATCAGCTTCCTAGTTTCCACTGCTCCCTTCTTAATCAGCCAATGCGCAGACACTTACAGGACAAATGCGCAGTTGGCCTTAGGTTTAACCTTTCCTTTGTGTGTGCTTTTTTAGGAGGAAGCGTAGATATCTAGTGATTTGACCTATTTTAAACCTAGGTGTAGTTAAATGTGTGTTTTTTTTGTATATATATATATATATATATATACATGTTGGAGTTCTTTAAAGTATAGGATAGCAAATTTTTCATGAAGGCATAATCTACATGTATCGTCTAGATATCTACGTGTTTGCTTGTCTTACTATTTTCCATTCGACTACCGGCAAACGTTTGCTTTCTTTGAGTTCCCAGTATTTGTTTGCTAGTCTTGTTTTCATTCGGTATTTTTTTATTTTTGAACATACTTTTGTGGTCATAATATCGCGTTTTGAAATCTACGGAAATCGTACCTATTACTTGCTCTGAGTTGTGACAAAAAATGTTATTACAGTCTGTAAATTAAGCAAGTAGTTATCTTTGAAAAATGGTCAAACGGGTTTTATGTCAAATTAATTTGGCCAAAAAACAAGTATGATGAATATCTGAAAATCTGAATACTTGATAGTAATACAAATACTATTAATGATGGAGATTATGTATCTGTCTGCTTGAAGCCAAAACTATATGAATGAAAACTATTGTATTATACTATTGTATTATACTATTGTATTATACTATTTACGTAGTATGAAATAGTATAAGGGAGGGAATTAGGGTAGTATAGTCTGAAATAGTATGGAAAAGGAATTACTTCATTACAAGTAAATTACAAGTAAAAAGAAGAATATTTGAAAAGATTTGTCAGATTTAAAATATTTTTTATGAAATCAAAGTGGAAAAAACAGTAAAAATAGTTGTGACTCAACGGCTTACTGGTATGTTTAACAACCTATAACGCTGAATACAAAGATAATCGTCACCATGTTGTCAAGATGCGGCAAGTATCCTGAATGGCTTTAGCCAACTTCCTCTGAGAAATATCAGATTCACAAGTCGCACGTGTATCTTGCTCTGGTAAGGTGATTTCAATGTGACTATTATTTTTTTTTTTTCAGTTTTTTTGCAAGAAGGTTTTGCGATCCTTATGCATACAGCGTATGTTATTCTTAAATGGTTACCCATCTAGTACTGACCAGACTCAACAACACTTAACTTCAGTGATCTAATTAGAACCGATGTATCAACATGATTTGGGGTGTGAGATATACCCGATGCAGACAAGAGAACATCGACCTGAAATGTAACTGAAAATAAAAAAATATTAACAAAAGTACAAATAAAACCAAAGAAAGTTAATCATTCTCAAACAAAAATCTACTTACATAGTCGGGTATAATTTCTTTCTTTGTTTTTTTGACTAGTCTGATCAGCTGAACGATGCTGATCACAGTGTCTGTCTGTAAGAGTTCAATCATCATGTACAGAACACAGAACATGCCATTCTTACTTATACCATCTCTGAAAAACAATAAGTTAGAAAATATTGTATGTGTTCTTTAGCTACAAAAAAATCATTTCTTATTAGAAACGATTATCATTCAGTTGTGGTAGCGTCATGGAATATATAAAAATATATAAGAACTGATTTTACTAATATATTTAAAAAAATTTAACTTAAACCCACAATATTGTGTTATATGTGTTGTATTAATACTTATTAATATTTATAGTTGTTAATACAGTTAATCTTCTGTGTTTATGAGATAATGTTCAATCACAAGTGGAATCATATTTTAATATACATTTTTATTCATAAAAACATGTTTTACTACATATGTGAATACATGTTTCAGCTGTGACCTTATATAAAATGTAGCTTCCTCAGACCACGGAGAAGATACTGAAAAGACAACTGAGCTCCATACTGGTGTTGCGTTTTGGTAAAGGGAGAAGGATATTAGAAGAGATTCAAATTAGCCTCATTATTGATATCATTAGAAGATGTTGAAGAACCATTCTTATTAGCAACAACGAACAATTGACAAGAATAGACATGGATGTGTCAATATCTTGACTTACTAAGATTATATATATATACCTGTATGTGTGTCATACAGATGTTTGTACACCCAAATTCATATGTCTGTTCAAATATTTGCGTATTCATTTGTATGTATATTTGCTTACTAATGTCTGACTGTTCGGTGAAACTTTTTCGGTTTAATATATGTATACTCATTCCCTTGGGGCTGCTCCAAAAACATACCTAATGCACTCATCTAGCCTAATACCTTAATTAACTAAACTTATCATCAACAACTAAAAAAATACAAATTACATAACACCATCTATAAACTAACCACCGAAACTCGAGGTTTTCCCCAAACATTGCTTAATTTACCTTTTTTAGCACTAAATATACAAATCTAGAGTTTCCCTTTACCCCCAACATATTAATAAAAAATAAATAAATAGATAACATAACATAATTTAAGTCCCTAAAATAAAACACTATATAACTTCCAGAAACGACCTTCAAATAGTGGAAATTACTCGTTTTTGTGTTACTTTTTCATGTATGTATGCGTGCATAAGGAAACAAAATAAATACAGAGACAATATTACCAGCATTCAATAAGCTTTAACATCAAAGCATAGAAATATATAGATTAAACATCGAACTTGTTAATAGTAGAAAAAGTTCAAAGCTAAACTTCAAAACAATAAACATAAATGAGAAGAATAAAAACTTTTTTTAAATAAATAAATAAACAAACAAATAAATAAATAAATAAATAAATAAAATAAAAAAAACTCAACTAAAAGACATCAGATCTCTACCAACTGACCAGTTGACCCAATTTAGTTACATCTTGCCAATAGCTGAAACACCCCTAAATGACCTGAAATTTGATCCTCACTATCGGGCTTCATCGGTAGCTATAATCGTGCTCTCGAGCCTCTATTCTCACCTCTCCCCCTCTATTGTCTTCACACCCCACCTCTGTATTACTATAGTACACCCCTCCTCCTCCTTACTAATTCATTAGCCTTAAACTACACCTTCTCTTAACAGAAACCGAATCTTCAGAATTAACATATTCTCATAAGAACTCAACTTTCGTCCATCGCCACTCATGACAAATTCTCTCTCTTCAAAATTTGAAACGGTGTTAAACCTTTTCAGTATTTTTACCTTATTTTTTTTTTGCCTAATGATATTTAATATGACTGAAACGGTCTGCAGATCGGAGCAATATATGACTGTATTTACATAAAAAAAATAAAAAATATATTACTTGCTCTCTTACGATTGAACACTATCAACGACCCTTGTTGAAATTCAATTATTTTCAATTTTTGGATACCTTCCCACCGAAAAATTATATATATATATATATATATATATATATATATATATATATATATATATATATATATTACCCGATATTATCGAAAATAACAATATAAATGTAGGAGATATAGGTCTGTATAGAGACGATTGTTTAATAATCATAAAAATATTTACAACACTATTCTAAAAAATAGCGCTTACAAAAACACAAGTTTTAAATAACAGAAAACATTACTAATAGGCCCAGAAATCGTAAACGGCAGATTATATGGTTTATAACCTGTTTACAACCTAATATAAAAAAACAAAAATAAGGGAATATGTTCCCAAATCTTATTTTTTAGGATAATCACTCCAGACAAGGGCTTAAACCACTTGATGTAAGAAGATTACAAGAATGAAATATAATTGTTGCAAAGACAGAAGATGCCTATATACATTAGTCTTGAAAAGATCTAGTTTACAGGTAGGAGGAAAACAGTTAGTAAAAAGTGAGTTCCACAAGCTTGCAGTTTTTCCAAATAAACTACTTGTATAAGAAGTTGTATTACAATGAAACATCCGAACAGCGAATTAATGAAGATTGCCAGACTAGCAAGTCAAAAAGGTGGAACAAAGGACACAGCGATTAGATTAGATAATTTTGAATTTTTTTATAACACAAACGGAATTTGATGAACTACATTATTATTATTATTATTATTATTATTATTATTATTATTATTATAATATAATATATAATATAGATAATATAATAATAATCTTGGCTTAATACAGAAAAAAAAGAGAGAAATGAAAGATAGAAGTCCACACTAGAAGAGGCAGCTTGAAGAAAGTATTAAATGGTGGCAGAAAGACATTGGTAGAATCGAAGAAATAAGAAAAGGAGTTAAACTAGGACAGAAAGCTAACGACGAGCTTGAAAGGAGGTATAGATTGCTGGAAAAGGGAACGATGAACGTTCTAACAATGTTGAAAGAGAAGATCCACACTGGTGGTATGAAAATTAGGAACTTTATTGGAGAAAGTGTTGCGTTTCGGCAGAACAACCTTTTCCAGAACAATCAGTCTCAGCTGTATAAAGAATTAAATGGTAGCAAACAGGCGGGAAATAACAAGACTCCAAATGCAAAAGATGCAAGGAAGTTCTGCAGTGGGATTTGGTCCGTCGAAGGGCGATATAATGAGAAGGTTAGCTGGTTGGGAGAGGTCAGAGAAAGGCTATCAGAAATGCAGCAGATGAAGAACGGTGAGATAACCATCGATGACGTTAAGGCTGGCATACGAAGGATGACAAACTGGAAGGCACCTGGTCCAGATGGAGTGATGGGCTTCTGGTTTAAACAGTTTCTATGCCTTTATCCACCTACAGCTGCTGCCCTGCAAAGGGTTGTAAAGTTGGGAGATGTCCCTGATTGGCTTGTGAAGGGAAGAACAACACTGATTAGGAAAGATCCTGCAAAAGGAACAGATGGCAATAATTATACACCAATTACATGTCTTCCATTGATGTGAAAACTGTTGACTGGAATATTTGTGGAGAAAATTTATGAACATCTTGAGAGAATGGTGTTTTTCCTGACGAACAAAAGGGGTGCTGGAAAGGCTGGAGAAGTACCAAAGAGCAACTACTAATAGATAAAGCATTAATGCAGGATGCAAAGAAGAAGAGGAATCTGAGCATAGCATGGATCGATTACAGAAAGGCTTATGACATGGTTCCTCATTCATGGATACGTGAAACACTATTCATGATGAATTGCTGAGAATGTGGTAGGGATTTTGGAGGCAAGCATGGCTAAAGGGAAAACGGTGGTGACAGCAAACAGAGAGGAGATTGGGGATGGTTGACATTAAACGTGGAATATTTCAAGGAGATTCGTTAGCGCCACTGAGCATCCTCTTGAAGAGAGAAAAACTGGGGTATAACTTTGGATCTGGTGACAGACGCCTCAACCATCTACTGTTTATGGATGATTTGAAAATATTCGATAGAAATGAAAAGGAAATGGAAAGACTAGTTGAACTTGTGGGGACATACTCAGATGGAGTTTGGATTAGTAAATGTACGTTGCTGGTGATGAAAAAAGGAGTAAACGTTTATTCGAATCGAATAGTACTGCCAAATGCAGAAATCATGAAAGAAATAGAAGAGAACTGAAATCATAAAAGAAATAGAAGAGTACTGAAGCTTTTGTTTGTGCAGCACAAGAGTAAGCCTGAGGAACACGATTGTTCAAAAAAGTGGTCCTAGGAGAGGAAGTTGCTGCAGAATGCCGGATTTGTGGTAAGACCTCAGAGTCAATTGCGCACCTTGCAGCAGGGTGTAGTGGACTGGCCCAGAGAGAGTACCACAAAAGACACGATCGCATGAGACTCTGGATATATTTGGAGGTGTGTAAGAGGGTTGAGGTGAAGTGTGCTGGAAAATGGTTTGAGGAGGTGACTGATGAAGTGAGAACAAGTGAGGATGGCAAGGTAGAGGTATGGGGGGACAAAAGTGTCATAACGACCAAGCAATTGGAACATAATCGTCCAGATTTGGTCATCATTGACAAAGTCTCAAAAAGCTGGCAGATTGTAGACTTCTTAGTACCCTGGGACAGGAATGTGAGAGAGAAGGAGAATGAGAAGTGGAGCAATTATGCTCCATTGGCCTTGGAGATAAGGCGTATACACGGGGTAAAACACAAATAATCTCGGTCGTAGTTGGTACACTAAGAGCAGTATCAAGTCATCTGGAAGGACAATTGAAAATCTACAAATCCCCGATGTTTTAGGCAGCCTTCAAACCTCTACAATTATAGGTACCACCAACATCCTTAGGAAAACCCTTGATCTTTGAAGCTCCTGGTTTGAAGCCGGGATTAAGGGAAATCCTCTGAAAATGAATCCCATCCCTTTCCGGACAGACATTGATAAACGAAATCAGAATTATTATTATTATTATTATTATTATTATTATTATTATTATTTTATTTTTATTTTTTATTTTTGCAAATTTATCCATAGGCAAATTATTCCTCGTAACATATAAGTATCAATAACCGATTGATTCTATAATAATACATGTGCCTAATGAACCGCCCCCTTAAATAAACACTTCATCAAATCCCCACACTAACGTAATGTACTTGCAATAACCCTTATCCCTGAGTGGCTTCCGGGCCTTGATAAGTGGTGATCACCGTGTAACAAAAAAAAAAAAAATGTGCATATCTAGCATTCCTATCTGATTATTTTGCTAACAGTTTTTCCTCTGATGAGAAGAATTGGCATTCTTTGAAACTCTGTGGATTAAGGATTACCCGAGACACCAGTTTTTGGAGTATTCTGTCAAATAATAAAGACTAATTGTAAACTTCTATTTGTTCTTACCATTATATATATATATATATATATATATATATATATATATATATATGATTAGTTTTTTTGGAAAAAGAATTCCAGCAGAGTGCTCAATTAAAAGGAAAATCCAAATTTTAAGAGCGTACTTATATTTTGTGTACAGAAAGTTGCTAGTTGAGACAGGTCATTGGTACCGTCGGTTTCAAGCCCGTATATATATATATATATATGCGGGTATTTCTTCACCAGACAAGAAAGTCTCGACAAACAGCAGAAAAACAGACCTCCAGAAGAAATCATATAAAAAGTAGTTTTCAAATCTTCAGTCAACTTCAGAGAAACAATGACTTCACATAATAATAGAATAAAAGATGACACCAACACCTCATCCGGTTCCCCAATTAAAGGTTACTTATTTATTTTATGAAATATTTTGAGTCCAGCCCAATTATATTCAGTTTAACATCCATTTTGTATGCTGGCATGTGTTTGACGGTTTTAGAAATTTACTTCCAGGATAACCAATATTTACTCAGATCTGTATTTATTCCTCTTTCTAAGTTCTTCCGTATAATTTCTTTGATATTTCTCTTGGAATGACTGCCATCTCAATGGTTCTACATTTACTAACCCCATAATCTCTTATCCATTCCTTCAATTTGACCTCTTCTTCTGCACACATCTTCCTAAACCGTTCAAATTTAATCTTTCTTTAAACTATTCATATCTGAATCTATCCTTAAAACGTCTACAATCATGTATCATTTAGTATCCTTTTTCTCCATTCAATCCATATCCTCAACCATCACTGGTCAGATTTAACCTGTGGAGATTCATAAACTCTCAACTGGGTGTTTACCCGTCGGCTGTCGTCGAGAAGTGTAAACGCTTCACTGCACATAGGCTCGACGCACCCATCCGGTCACAATTAAGAGAAAAATAATAAAAATAAATTAGCCAATGGGAGCGGAGCTCGCTAAAAATAAGATTTAGCAACTAATGTGTCTCTGAGAGCCAGTTCAAAATGTATAAAGACCGGCATTTTTTGTAAAAGAAAAGAGCTTCCCTGCAACGTCTCTCCCACAGGAGAGACGTTGCGAGCCTGTCTTTGTTTTATCGTTACTTCCATGGCAGGTTCTCGTCTGAGCTCCAATCTCTTGTCCCCACTCGTCGATCTTTCACGAAAAACACCTTCTTGAATACACACATAAAATGAACCTTTAACGAAACGAACCTTTTTTTCACACACGCACATTCAGGTTTTGTCCTTTGTTGATAAAAGTTATTTAAATCTTCCAACTTTATAGTTTGTTTCGTGTCAAATGGAGTTTTCGTTAACATTTTTTCTTATGTTGTTATAAAAACAACCATTAATCCATACATCATTACACTGCATACAAATGCTCGGTAGACTTATCCATTTGCAAACATTAGTAATATATTATTGGTTAGTAATGACAAAATTTTCCTGAACTTACTCTATACTTTCCTATTTTTTGCTTATATCACACCAGCACCTGTTCACCCCTGTCCTTCAATGATATCAGCAAGGTAACAAAATTTCTGAACATTATTAATAGCTTTGCCATCTATATATATTTTCTGCATATTTGTATTCGTGCTGTTGTCTTACACTCCCTGTGTAAGTTGCTGTAAAAATAGTTGGATTATTCTACTGTTCCAGATGTTAACTCACGCCTGATACAATTGTCTACCTGTATGGTAGTCAAATATGCCCTAAGATGGAGTAGTGTTGCTACATCTAGGGAGGTGCCAGAGCCCTCATTTTCTTCCTTGACTGAATACAAAATCGATTAGAAATCTAGTGTGTGTGTGTGGGGGGTCCTTGCTCTACCTTACAGTCACTCTTTAACAGAAAAGTTATATCCCAATTGAATACAGCATAGTTGGCTTCAAGTCCAATGTAAATAAATTCTTGATGAGCCGTTTTCTTAAATAATCAGATTCTGCCTTTTTTTTTTTTTTTTGCATGGGGGTCACCACTTATCAAGGCCCGGGAGTCACTCGGGGATAAGGGTTATTGTGTGTACAGTAATCAATGGGATAGTATAGTAGTAATAGTTAGTATTGGGGATTTGATAAGGTGTCATTATTTAAGGGGGCGGTTCATCAGGAATTTGTTTGTGTCGGACTTGAAGACATCCAAGTTGAATTCGGGGGGGGGGCAGGCAAGTGGCAGAGAGTTCCACAGCCGTGCAGTTCTAAGAAAGAAGCTTTGTTCATGGAATCTACGTTTTGATTTAGGCACGGATAAAGAGTGGGGAAAATTATTGACAGTGGTTTCAGCTAGTCGGGTTTTTTCGCGAAAGATTGGCGAGGGGGGGACCAGAGAATGGAGCTCAGACGAGTACTTGCCATGGAAATAATGATAAAACAGAGACAGGCTCGCAACGTCTCTTCTGTGGGAGAGAGGTTGCAGGGAAGAGAAAAGGGCATCCCTCACCAAGCCACGAAGTCTATTTTGTACTCTGCCAAGGCAAGATAGACTGTTTTTAGCAGCTCCTGCCCAAATGTGGCAGCAGTACCCCATCCTTGGATGTACTTGACTTTTATACAGATAGAGAATTGCATCATTAGTGATATATCTTCTGGAGCGGTAGAAGGATCCCACCATTTTCCCAGTGACCTTGGCCACAGACAATGTATGAGTTCCATTTCAGATCAGGAGTAAAGGTCAAACCCAGAAGCTTATCAAAACATGGGGCCTCCCCTAGACGAGAGCCATTTGCCATCTATATATATTTTCTACATATTTGTATTCATAATGTTGTCTTACACTCCCTGCACACAAACTCATTGTCCTCTCTCAAGCTACTAGTAGTTCCACTGCACTGAAATGAATGGATCTGTCCTTTAGGAAGTCCCCTGTATTGATAAACTTCTTGGACTGACCTTCATTTCAAACTTGAAATGAAAAACTTATATCAAATCCATTGCAAAAGTCGCCTAGTTTCAACCATCTTACGAATCACCATAGTATTGTCTCACATTCCACCTGTCTTTAAATATTGTACTCGAGTAGCTTTGAGCCTTGATAAATGGTGACTCCTCAGTAAAAAAAGACTATCCATATTTGATTTTTCCCTTTGTTTAGCTATCCTGAATACATTGTTATCTTGGTCATTCTTACATAGCATATCAGAAAATCTGACTTGCTCAGCCTCCTTCTTTGCTTTGTATCCTGCTCTTCTTTTTTTCCCTGTTTGCTACCAGATAAATTTCCTCATTCACTAAACTTTTTAATCGGATGGATCCATCATTTCTGCTTTTCTTTGATACACTTTCCAACTTTATGATGTCACTCTATGCCATGGGAGCCTTTTTTCCCAACAAATCTGTATATCTTTCAACCTCTTCCACTAAGTTGTTCACATTTCCAGTAGATCTGATAATCTAGAGCACCATTACTTGGTCTCTAAACTTGCATTTCACATTCAAACCTTCTCCTGAGGGTAAACTTTCTTCTTACCTCATGAGTTTTCTTCAGCTGCAAATTGCAAAATACCCACATTGTGCTATGCCATAAATTCTTTACCAGCTACAACATTTGCATCGCTCAAAAGTTTTTGCCCTTTTTTCCTAACTAGTAACTAGTTTACCTGATGCATATGTGATGAAATGACACTTGCTTTTTTTTTTTCTAAAAATGTCTTTTTTGTTTGTTTGTTCTTTTTACTTGCGCTCACCTCTAACAAGAGATATCGCCACTTGGATGTAAGGGGCTACTATTTGGGACCATGCATAGGAAAGATTAACAAGATGTTGGTTTACGTTACATTTAAACTTCTGCATATCAGTGCAGCCAGGGAAGCAGCCAGAATAGAAAACTTTCTGGCATTTAGGGACCTCAACAGTGAAGGAATGAAATCTTATTTCTAAGCAAGTTTGTCGGGGATATGTACGTCGAAGGGGCACAAGTGCAATGAGTTCATCAAAGTGAATTCCATTAAAATATTTGCAAAACAGGCACAGAGATGCAATACTGTGGCGATGAGACAGGGATTTGAGCTTAGTTGATAAAGTGGGACCTATTAGATTGGCAACTCTTTTTTGAACCCTATCTAAGAGGGAGAGTCTAATGCTATATGCACCAGCGCAGATGTGGCAACAATACTCCATGCATGGGCGAATGGTGGCCTTGTAGAGGTACAGGATACTATTAGGTGGGAGTAGTTTTCTAGCTCGATAGAGGGAACCCACCTTCTTTGCAGCAGCCTTTGCCATGCCCTCTACGTATCTGTTACAGTTCATATTGCCCGCAAATGTTAAGCCAGGGAGTTTGAAGGAAGAATTCTCAGGTAGGGAGATTTTCATCATGGATATCCGTGGTTGGAGAGGTTTCTAGTAATTGTTAAAGGAGAGCAGCTTAGTCTTAGTAGCATTAAATGTTACCTTCCATTTGCTTTCCACATGTTGATTGCAAGATCAAATTTCATAATCTCTTCTCAACATTCTTATCATTTACATGCCTTACTTCAACCAGTTTTTCTACCCATCTCTCTGCAATATAGATGTTTATTTGTAATCCAATACAGCTTATAAATTGTATTCTTTCACAAAATCATTTTATCAGATTTACCCTTCCAATGTGTTTCTTGGGCACAACACACATTTGTACCCCTTCTCTCCAAAAAAGTTAACAATCTCACCAAACCTTGCATGCAAGATTCCAACATTTAAACTACATAGCCTGAAATACTACCAATTTTCTTTGGAAGTCATTTTCTTACTTGATGCAAAGAATTTTTATAGATACCAATCTTGACACCAACCTATTCAGGTTATGGAGATCAGTGCCCTTATGAAGGCATCATCTTTACATGATTTCCCACCAAGTTTGATCTAGCTATACCAATAATTACATACATTTTTTCTTTCAAATTCAGTGATGACAATTAAACAATGTGCCTGTTTAAAGTACAAACTCTAAATCAGTAATAATATGTAGGTGCGGATGTGTAAAGATGCAGTTAGTATGGCAAATTTGCATATAATCTGACTAATTAATCAGAATGGAATTTTCCAAATTACGTGTTCCAGCAGTGACGTCACAAAGACTGAATGTTGTGAGTCTTACATAACGAATGGTTAGGGAAGTTCTTTATCTTTCCACTAAACCACCAGAAAGAGCAATTGAGATTAGATAGCAAACATCTTGCTGTCCAAATCACTACTTTAGTGGCTCCTATCAGAGAAGTTTTTTTGTCTGTTTCAATTGCAATAAACCTTGTTTGGGTGGAAAAAACTTTTTTAAAAAATGTTGGCATGTTACCGGCAATGAAGAGTAATTTGTTTTCTGCTTTTACTTGATTGCAAAGTTTGTACTCTTTTTATAATATCCACCATTTGTATAGGAGAAGGGAATTCCGAATTGAGCCAGACATTGAACTGGATTTGATGAACTAACAATTCCGGAATATTCTGCAGAAGACAAAATATCATGCATTAAAATTACAAAAAATTCCGCTTATATTACAAAGTTACATAGGAATCATTTACAAAATATAAAGAAAATAAATATAAAGTTTTTAGATAAAAATATAAACACAAAAATGGGAATAATCAGTAAAACAAATCAATCATGTAATTCAAAAATTTCAATTGATTTTTACACAAAAATATAAAAATATTGAATAATTAAAATAAAATCAACAATGTAATTAAAATGGCTGCAGAAAAATTAAAAATATTTAACTATCACAAAGAATACTCGACCTAGAACAAATAAAATTAATTCATTAAATCAAACAGTTTGGCACCACTTTTATGTCCCCTTACAAAGATGAACATCAGGATGTGCGTTATAACGTGATGATGATTTATTCTATGTTGTTCCTATATGAACTTTTCTAGCAGTCTCGAATCAGTCTTTCTGTTACATATTATGTACTTCTGTAAACATAACATGCAAGATGTACTAAATTTGTGAATGATGATGATGTTCATCCATCGCTTGTGAATTTGAAGATGGTTTGTTAGACGGATTAAAGCTCTGAAATATCTTCATTGTGTGTGGATTCAGCAATTGCAGCCTTTTTTTGTGAGTTGCAGCATTCCAGGAATATCTGTCTTGGGTTAGCTTATTCTGATGAGTAAGAATACAAACAGAACTGTTCAAGGGAGACATTCAGATTGTCCTTGAACTGTTTCCACTGTTCTCTTGTGGGTCTTTTCCCTTTGGACAGTTCACTGTAAAGGGGCTGTTTTGGGAGCCTTGAATCAAGCATGCAGCATATGTGACCTTCCCAACGAACCTGGCACTGCTGTAACATGGTGTATACTGATAGAAGGTTTGAGCAGGCTAAAACCTCTGTATCCAGTTTCTTAAGTAAGAGAAGAATCCAAGTTGTCCTCGACTGTTGTACATCTAAACAATATGACATAAATGCGGGAGTACCTCAGGGGTCTATCCTTGGACCTTTATTATTACTAATATTCATAAATGAATTCCCTGATAAAGTTGTCTCTGAGATGGGAATATTTGCTGATGACACCACGCTCTATAACCGGCATGTAGGGAAAACAAATGAACACATATTTAAGGAAATCGCAGAAACCCTAGAGAAAGACCTCCAATCTGTAGTGGAATGGGCACAAAACTCGATAATCACATTCACTGCTGCCAAGACTAAGCTTGTGTCCTTCAATAATGACAAAAAACCTTCTCTACTACCAATAGCAATGGCCAATAACAAATTACCTGAAAGTAATTCTTTTAAACTCCTCAGCCTAATGTTCATAGGGAACATGAGTTGGAACAGATTCATTGAGATCATTGCCAAGGCTGCTGCAAAGAAGGTGGGCTCTCTTTACCGTTGTAGAAAGCTACTTACCCCCGAAAGTATCCTGTTCCTCTATAAAACTACTATTCGTCATGTATGGAGTACTGTTGTCGCATTTGCACATTTGGGATGATGCATTTGCTATTGTCTCTCACTCCTGGACAGGGTTCAAAAGAGAGTTGCCAACCTGATAGGTCCTGAACTGTCATCTATTTTTCAGCTTCTGTCCCATCAATGAAATGTTGCATCCCTTTGCCTGTTCTACAAGTATTTTAATGGTAAATGCTCTGGCGAACTACAAGCACTCGACGTAAATACCCCTGACAAACCCTAAAAGCAGCTAAATCCCACCCCTACACAGTAGAGATTCCTAGGTGTTAGAACGTCTTCTACTCCAATAGTTTCTTCCTCAGAATTACTAGACTTTGAAACTCCCTTCCAGGATTCTGCTTTCCCAACCATACTGATATGCAGAAGAGGAGGGTAATGTGAACAGATATCTTGCTACTCATCTCCCTTCATAATATCCCTGCAACTTATGTTCCCGATAGTAACCCCTACATTAAAGTGGCACTGTGCCTTGTTTGTGGTGGAAATTGAAAAAAAGAAGATCTTGTCTTGCCACTTGATTTTCAACAATCTTTCAAGGAATGTTGTATGGAAATCGTTCAGTTTCTGGGAATGTCTGGCATATACCGTCCAAGTTTCACAAGCATACACGAAGATGGTAAGAATCACAGCTCAGTATACTCAAAGTTTGGTCTGCAGCTAAATTCTTCTACGTTCCCATCTGAGATGTCTAAAGGCAGCACTAGCCTTGGTTATCCTGCAATCGATTTCATCGTCCATGTGTACTACCCTTGACAGAATACTGCCCAAGTAAATGAACTTGCCCAGTTGTTAGGTTGGTTCCATGAATTGTGATCTGGGGCTCAACATAACCTTTTCCAGGAGAAGATTGGTATATTACTTTGAATAGAAAATCTCCAACGTACATTGTTCTGTCATAATGAAGTATAGTTATCGCCTGTAGTAAGATTTGCTCTCTCATCCTCTAAAAGAATATCTTTGTAAGTGAACCAACGTTTTCACTTATTATGTCACAAGTCCATATGACATAACAAGTAAAAATTTCGGGAGTCTTAAGACATCCAACTTTCTCACCATATAATTGAGACAACTGTTCTTATTTGTGAAACCATTAAAACAACTCTTTATATTTTTGTAATATAAATTTATTACAGTTGTCTCAATTGGTTTTCACAGGATCTGCAGTTAGTCTACATTTTCTGTTCATACAGCCCGCTCCTAGCTGTCTGTCCACCCCTGTCTAGACGTCTGTCCGCTCTGGTGGTCAATCCTCAACTCTCTGAATCTCTCCAAAACTAACTCATCACGTGTTCTCTCATGTCACCTAATTACGTGTCTCATACCAATCTAATCCACCTAGTTATTTGTTTATTCAAAACCCCAAAATAATGTTTACATATATTTTCTATTTTCACATTCTTTTTGCGATTCACATGTCAATCATTTCTTTCACAATTTAATTGTTTATTATTCTAATCATAATAACTGATCCAGCGACCATCCATCATTCAAATCAATTAACAAGAATACAATAATAATAATGATAATAATGTTTTGACCCTTGACCTCGCTTGCCATAGTTAACAGATACTACACTATGATCACAGCTTAAAGAATCATAACATTACACAAGAACAAAGAGTAATTAATTTTAAGAATTACCAAAAAATTTCTTTATTCCTTACCAATTTGGTTGATGACACTTTCATAGTCCGTTTAATATAATGTTCATTGTGGTTTTCTTCAACAAGTTTCACAACAATATGTTGGTAGTTGGCGACTGAGTCTTTTTCAGGCCAGTATGCTGATGCTTCCTGTAAAACAAAAATCGATCCAGAATGAGAGCAGGATGCATTTTTATTTGCCTGTATTAGGTTGAGAAGAAAGTTCTAGCAGAATTTTAAATCTGGATTTCAAATTATGCATTTTAAATAATTTTTTGTTATAATATCTTTGTTATAATATCTTTACTTTATCATTTTAAAGAGCATTTTTCGTTCTTTCTATTCGTTCAAATTACAATAGTTTTAAAACAATTATGTCTTCTTTTCAGAACGTTAAATACAAGATGGAAAACAAACAAAGTAGCACGATTTTCTTATTTCTATGCAAGCTAGATTGAAAAGCTGCCGAAACAGCTTGTGATACCAGTAAAGCCTTTGGCCCAGAAACCACTACTGAATGCACAGCACAATGTTGTTTAAAAAATTTCGTGGCAATGACAAGAGTCTTGAAGATGATGAGTGTAGTGGTCGGCCATCGGATGCTGACAACGATCAAGAGCCTTCGTCGAAGCTAATCTATACACAACTGTTTGAGAACTTGTTTCTGAATCAGATGTAACATATATGACTTGAGAGAGATTGGAAATATAAAAAATGTGATAAATGAGTGCCTCACGAATTGAACGACAATCAAAAGAAACGCCATTTTTTTACATAACAAGAATGACCCGGTTCTCGACCGGGTTGTGACTTGTGATGAAAAGTGAGTTCTTTACAACAACTACCGATGCTCAGCTTAGTGGCTAGACGCCGATGAAGCTCCATAACAGTTCCTGCAGCCAGAGTTACACCAAAAGAAGGTCATGCTGACTGTGAAACCATTATGGCGGCGGAGTAATGTAAACAAATGGATGAAATGAATCAGAAACTTCGACAACAACACCCAGCATTAGTCAACACAAAAGGCCCAATTCTTTTTTTTTTTTTTTTACACAGTGATCACCACTTATCAAGGCCTGGAAGCCACTCAGGGATAAGGGTTATTGCAAGTACATTACGTTAGTGTGGAGATTTGATGAAGTGTTTACTTAAGGGGGCAGTTCATTAGGAATTTGTTAACATTGGACTTGAAGACATCCAAGTTGTAGTCCGGAGGGAAGCAGGCAAATGGAACAGAGTTCCACAGGCGTGCAGTTCTAAGAAAGAAGCTTTGTTCATGGAATCCACGTTTTGATTTAGGCACAGATATAGAGTGGGGGAAATTTTTCACAGTGGATTCAGCTAGACGGGTGTTTTTTGTGGAAGATTGGTGAGGGGGGACCAGGGATTGGAGTTCAGACGAGCACCTGCCATGAAAATAACGATAAAACAAGGATAGGCTCGCAACGTCTCTTCTGTGGGAGAGAGGTTGCAGGGTAGAGAAAAGGGCATCCCCCACTAAACCACGAAGTCTATTTTGTACTTTGTCAAGGCATGATAGGCTGTTTTTGGCAGCTCCTGCCCAGATATGGCAACAGTATTCCATCCTTGGACGTACTTAGCTTTTATATAGATAGAGAATTGCATCAGTAGTGAGATATCTTCTGGAGCGGTAGAAGGATCCCACCATCTTTCCAGTGACCTTGGCAACAGACTTGATGTACGTGTTCCATTTCAGATCAGGGGTAAAGGTCAAACCCAGAAGCTTGTCAAAACACGGGGCCTCACCCAGACGAGAGCCATCCATCACAATTGATGCCAGCTGGGGATAAGAGCGTTGATGATGTAAGGATAGGAGTTTGGTTTTGGATGCATTAAAGGTAACCAGCCACATATTCCCCCACTGAACCACGCGCTCGATATCAGAGGAGAGAGAATCCGAGAGATCTTTGTCATTTACAGCCTTTGATGTGTTGCCGTAGATGGTCGTGTCATCAGCATAGATGTCAACGAATGATTTAAGTATGTGTTTAGGGAGGTTATTGATGTAGATCAGGAAGAGAGTTGGGCCCAGGATTGACCCCTGAGGGACTCCAGCATTTATATTGCAGGCCTCCGATTTTTGTCCATCTACCACTACTCTTATGAGCCTATCGGAGAGAAATGATTTAATGATTGAGAAAACATTTCCAGTTATACCGTAGCTGGAAATCTTGTGACGTAGACCCTTATGCCATACCTTGTCGAAGGCCTTTGATATGTCAAGAGCAATTGCCCTAGAAAGGAAGCCTTTGTCAAGAGATTCACTAATCCTGTGGGATATAACCGTCAGCACATCTGCGGTAGATCTTGCAGAGCGGAAACCATATTGTGTGTCACTAAGAAGGTTATTCCTGATGAGGTGGTTGACTATTTCTCTATTTAATATGGATTCCAGCAACTTACTCATAACACACAGGAGACTTATTGGTCTGTACTGAGAGGAAGATGACTTATCACCTGAATTCTTAAATACAGGGCAAACTTATGAGGTCTTCCAGGGGGTCGGAAAGCACTTCTCCTTAAGGCAGCGCTTAAATAGTTTCGTAAGTATGGGAGCAAGTTCTGGTTGAAGCTTTTTTAACACTATAATTGGGATGCCATCAGGGCCAGTTGCTTTACTGGAATCTAGGTTTTTTATTAGCTTGGCGACCTCATGCACGGATATTTGTATGTTACCTAGCTTGTTCTGTGTTATAGGAGGAAATATGGGGAGTTGATGGCCTTCGTCGAATAGGGTAGAATTAGCTGCAAAGTTCTTTGCAAATAATTTGGCCTTGTCTGACGCTGACGAGATGACCTCTGGTCCATTGATAATGGTTGGGATAGAACGCACACTTCTGTTCAGGATCCTATTTGTTATTTGCCAAAACTGGTGGGATCCAAGCCGCTGATCAGCTACTTTGGATTTAACAGACTGGGCATATAGCTCTCTTGCATTTTTTATTACTCTTTTACAGTGGTTGCTGGCAGACCTGAAAGCAGCTTTAGTCTCAGTGCATCTATTACGTTGGTAGCTATGGAAAAAGTGATTTCTGTGCGCAATAGCAGCAGCACATTCTGGGGAGAACCATGGCTGGCTGTTAGGTTTTTGTTGGAATTTTTTAGATGGTATGAATCGGTCTATGCCTACAATTAACCATTCGGTCAGATCTGATACTATAGCGGACACTTCCTTTTTAAACATGGAGTGTAGAGGTAAATCAGATATGAATGTACGGAAGCTATCCCAGTCAGCCATAGAGTATCGGTATACAGTACAGTGGAGGGGAACGTCTGGGGGCTTCTTACATTTCGTTTTTATCTTAACTGATACGACGGAGTGGTCCGAGGATCCTAGAGGAGAATGAACGGTACATGAACATAGCTCAGGGGAAGTTGAGAGAAAAAGGTCTAAGAGGCTTGCATATTGATCGGGTGTATCGTGCACACGGGTGGGTTTGCGAACAATCTGAGTGAGGTCATAAGCAATGGCAAAATCATGACAAAACCTCCCCTCATCATCTGTCTTATTTGAATGGGTCAGCCATTCCACGTTATGGACGTTGAAGTCAACACAGATGTGGATGTTAGCCGAGGGATGTGAAGACAGTATGTGGTCTATTTTCTCAGATATGCTCTTAAAGATAGTAACTCCGCTGTTTTGGGGCCTATAGAGGGCAAATATAAATGCAGTGGTGTTAGCAAGTGCAACCCTGAAGCACATATAGGGTAAATTAGGATCTTCTCTAGAGATATCCCTGCCACACGGGAAGCCATCCTTAATGTAGGCACATATTCCATGCCCATGGCGATCTTGGGGGTCAGATTTAGCTGTTAAATTGGAGTATCCATTAATTATGAACTCATCTAGGGAAGTGGTCGGCCCTATTCCAGTTTCACTTAGAAATAATATGTCCGGTTTCATCTCCTGTAATTGGGTTTCAACCTCTGGAAGGTTGGAACGTAGACCCCTGATATTGGAGAAGGAGACCTGGTAGTAGGGGTCTACGTTGGAGGATGGGGTTCTAGGTTTAATCGAGTTTTTATTCTGGAGATATTTCATGTTGAGGTTTTGGGATTTGTGGAATAGGTCGGCATACTTGGTTAGAGCAGTACAGAGAGGGAAAGTAAGAGAGAAAAAGACAGGAAAATTTTTTTTTTTTTGTAGCACACGAAAAGGTAAAGCCGTAACAATTACCCACTAGTATGGCATCGAGAGGCCCCACCAGAGACTACTTCATGGTCCAGATCCACTCACCAAATGGCAATACAGCAGTCCCAGTACTTTGCGCCTGCTGATAGGACAGCCTCACAGTGGTTAATCCAAGGTTCGGGTCCCTGACTATCAGGCGGATAACGTCAGCCCAGACAAAACGTTTACCTCCAGCACCCTTACTAGTGACATGGCCACAAGGACAGACAGAGACAGAAAAATTTCCGACATCTCAGACTACTGGTCACCAAGTACTACCGACCTTTTAGCAACTTTTTCTTCACCCTTTGTCAGAAAAATCACTCATTGAATGAGGACTGAATGACAAAATAGGAGAAGCGAGAGTTACTGGAGCTGCCGATAACACATCCACTGTATTATCTACTCTCCATTTAAAACAAAAAAAAAAAAAAGGGGGGGAGGAGGGGGAATGGGTACAAGTGACTGGAAGTTTGTCGTTATTTATCTAGTTTGAATCATTAAAGTTCTCCTCCACGACAATGCTTGACCGCATGTTGCTAAACCGATCCTGCAAAGGTTCAACGAATTGGCTTAAGAAATTCTGCCTCATCCAGCATACTCTCCAGACCTCCCACCTACCGATTATCACATTTTCAAGCATCTCGACAACTTTCTGCGTGAGAAATGCTTAATAAACCTAAGCGATATCAAAACGCCTTCAGCAACTTCATCACCACCAGAACGCAAGATTTTTTTACATAACTGACATAAATACACTTGTTTTGTTTTGGCAAAAGTGTGTTGATTCTAATGGTGCTTATTTCGATCAATAAAATTTTGTTTGAACCAAGATATGTTCATCTGAATTTAAAAGTTAAAAACCACAAGAACTTTCTTGCCAACCGAATATTATAAGAAAGATTTAGGTTCTATTATTTAAACTGAGAAGTTTATTTACAATTAGCAGGGATATCTGGAGTTGTCCGGGGGAAATGCATAACAAAATAGAAGAGTAAAGATCAATGTAAGATAACGTTCTCACGGGATAGTATTGTAATACCGTAGAATCAGCAGGAGTACTAGTAGAGCGTAGCACATATAACTACCCATATAAGACACCACCATGTTTTCTTTCTGTGGTCCTAAGCTTGGGTCCACATCAATTGTATACAAAATTTTCCAAATAATCACAAAGAGGTTTTATCAGTGTATTTTTTTTTTTTACACAGTAACCACCACTTATCAAGGCCCGGAAGCCACTCAGGGATAAGGGTGATTGCAAGTACATTACGTTAGTGTGGAGATTTGATGAAGTGTTTACTTAAGGGGGCGGTTCATTAGGAATTTGTTAACGATTTTGCTTAACAATTTTCTTCACAGTTGTTTGCTAGACTTTTCGCTCCCCTTCTGCAACACTTACTTACCGATTTATTTTCATTATTTTATTTTTATAATAAAACCGATGTTTTGTTGTCTCCATGTGCTATAATTAAAGTTATAATCTTTATAATCGTCTTTTTTTTTAAACACGCAGGTACACACGCACATTTTTTTTTTTTTTTTTTTTTTGTATAGGATAATCTTTAACGCTAATGAATGGATTTTACGAATTTGAGAATATATATTTTAGGCAACACAGTGAGTAACATGAGCATATACTTTTTTATAAACTAACATTTAGGAGGTTCATATATATATACTAGCAGGACCCATTAACCGGCGTTGCCCAGTGGAAGCATGACAATCCCCCCTACCCCATCGAAAAAAAATTAACTACGGTTGTTGCTGGTGGCCACTATCTTCCCTGGAAAATAGTGGACACTGGTAGCCAAAGCCCAAATTAAATAATTTGGCTTTTACTGTTAGGCATTGTTTTCCAGTGGCAGCTAGTGGAAGGCAGTGTCTGTGATTGTCAGCACTGTTGGTTATCGGCGATTAATGCTGGTTAGGGACAATAATTTGCAGCGACTGGCTAATTCTAAACAAAGCATTTAAGAGAAAAACATTATTACGTACTTATTTGTCAATTCTAAATCTATATAACGTAAAACAATTATGAAAAATGGTACATTAGAATAATAACACAAAGTAAAAATGGAAGTTTTCGAAATTAACTCTTTAGAGTGATCGAAATCAGTGGTAGATAACTGCCTTCTACCGATGAGAGTATCTTTCAAGTCGGCCAGCATTTTTCTTCTCAGTACACTGCAAGCATTTTTATGGGTTTTATAAATAGTACCGCTATAATTTCAGCATGGTTACATTTAGGTATAATATATATATATATATATAAAAATATATATAATATATATATATATATATATATATAAAAATAAAATGAACTCATTTTTTCCGGTCTGATTTTGACATTAATAGGATTAAAAATCAAGATATTTCATGCAAATATAATATGCACAAACGGCAGAACAGTATCTGAGGTGTGTTATAGGCTTATTATTTCTCAAATTCCTCGATAATCTTAGATTTCTATACTTTTTCTGCTGAGAAGTCACGGCCAAAATCGGTTAAGATCAATGGAAGTGGTAAAATATTTTCTCTCTAATAAATTCCTCCTCCTCCTGCCACCACTTAACTCCGTTTGGGGATCGTTCACAAGGAACAGTTGAGAAGAGAACACCGGTTTGGCTTCGTAGTTCTTTCATGTGAAGTTATTTAAAATCACTAAACTAAGCTGCAGTGCTCTGTGGCGTAGTGGTTAGCGTGCTGGACAATTCACATTATATTTTCACGTTCGCGCCGACCTACCGTAGTCGTTTTTTTTTTTTTTTTTTTCCTAAACAACTGGAATGGACTTTTCTTGGTGGCCGAACTGTTAACGTTGCAGATGCTTTTTTTTTTTTTTTTTTCACACTTTATTTTCCTACTTTTACTCATGACTCCGGGTTTGATCCTTCCTACTTACCTACCATAACATTTTTTAAAACTCCCCCTCACCCCCGTCCCGGAAACAAACACTCGGGCAACGTGTGTGTGTGTGTGTGTGTGTGTGTATATATATATATATATATATATATATATATATATATATATATATATATATATATATCTTCTCCTACCTATTCTCCATCTTACTTGTGTGTGCGTATACTTATGTTTGAATGATTAAGTCCACATATGCATGCGTGTGTTGATTGGGGGAAAAAAAAAATTTAACCAATATGTGTGTGATATAATAGTAGGTGGATGTGTGTGAGTACGTGTGCGAGTGTGTAGGTGGGTATGTATATATGTATTCTCCTACATATATTTCTATGTATTGCGTGTGTATATGTGTATATGCCTTCGTGCGTATGCGTGTGCCTGTGTATATGTACATGTATGTATATGTATGTGTGTGTGATTGTGTGTGAGTGTGTGCTATGCATGAGGAAAGAAAGTCATAAAAAACCATAAAAACCTTCACCAAATGGACCAAAAGCTCCCTCTTTGAACTTAACTCTGACGGACACTACCAACACTTACTGTTGGGGACAGAATTTCTGAGACCACGCCACTCTGAAAAACACATTTAGTATCAGCAGATGTAAAAATAACATTTCAAAGTCCCATTTAAAAAAAAAACTTTTTACAAAAATATCTGAAGAGTGCGAACCTAAGCTTGAAATGCGTTATAAAAATATTTTAAAATAAAAATATGATAAAAAGCTAAAAAAAAAACACAATTGTTGATGGTTACACTCTTTTAAATATATATATATATATATATATATATATATATATATATAACTTTTCTAGTTATTTTAGTTTGAGCTTAAATATTTCAGTTGTGTCTCAATATATAAATAAGTACCAACAATTCTAATCGTGACTGTAACAAGTTGACCCCAACTAAACTTTCAATTACTGTTATCTTAAAATCACCATCTTATCTACTAGTGAATTTACTCACCCAGTATTTAACATATTAACCATGCTGGTGTCAGATTCCATTTGGCCTTTACCAGATTATGCATGAACTTTCTCTGATCAAAGAAAAGACCAATTGATCATTAGACACAGATGGTTTCATCTCTATGTAACATTTTGAAGTGTCCTCGAATACAGCATAGTAAAGTTTGCACCCTCACAACACCGCATAGCTCTGCTAGTATGTGCATGCAATCAGCAAAAGTTACCGCACATTCACAAATTTTTCACTTTTTTTGTTGCACTTGAAAAACTGAGTCACGGAAATTTAAGTGAACAAAAAGAAAGAGAAAAAATAAAAAAATTAAAAAATGATTGCATTAACAAAGAATACAATTGTTTTATCTTTTTTAAAATACTTGTTAAATTCTGCTCGGAAACGCACATGTCACGTTTATTAGAATATATACACAACACATGCCCACGCCCATCATAGATAATTACCAAGTTTATCTATAAGTGCTTGTTGAATACCAGCTTTTTATGCAGAATTAATAACTCAGCTTCATCGAGAAAATAAAATATTGTTGAAGATACCGAACTTGAGGTCACCAATATTTGAGATAAGACATTATCAAATGAAAGAATTGCTGCATAACAAAAGTTGTGAGTTGAATGGGAAATGATTGATGGATGGGAAGTCAGGATCTACCCTTTAGTGTACAGATGTTGGTGAAAGAGCATTCTTAGAAGAAAGATTTTTTTATATACTAATAACTCAAGCTGGCTCATCCAAAATTTGGCGGCTCCTCGAAGAGCCTCAGTAGGCCACCATTCGCACATGTATGGAGTATTGTTGTCACATTTGGGCTGGTGCACCTGCTACTAGTTTCTCACTTCTGAACAAGGTTCAAAAGAGAGTCGCCAACCTCATAGGTCCTGAACTGTCATCTAAGCTTTAACCTCTGTCCCTATTAGCGAAATGTTGCATCCCTCTGCCTGTTCTACAAATACTTTAATGGTGGATGCTCTGACGAACTAAAAGCCCTTGTTCCTCCTCGACGAAAATATCCCCGACAATCAGCAAAATCCCACTCCTACAAAATAAAGATCCCTAGATGTAAGAAGGCCTTCTACTCTAATAGTTTCTTCCACAGAACTACTAGACATTGGAACTCCCTTCAGGGTTCCTGTTTTCCCAACTGTACTGACATGTAGAAGTTCAAGTGTAATGTGGACAGACATCTTGCTACTCATCTCCCTACATAGTATCCCTGCTACTTATGTCGCTGATAGTAGCCCCCTACATCAAAGTGGCAATGTGCCTTGTTGAAGTGAAAATGAAATTTAAAAAAATGTAGCTCAGTATAACAAGATAAGCTTTCTATCGATCTGTCTATCGATCTTTCCTTCTTCTTTAGCACATCATTTTCAACATGTCATTACTTTCAAGACGTTATCTTATATTTATACGTTGCTAAGAAAACGCCATCCATTTGTACTATTCACAATCAATGTTGGATCAATTTCAGTACATTCATTTGTTGACAGTACTTCTACGTCATAATGATTTCACCTGCATTCAAAAAGCTATAATAGATGAGACTGGTCGCAGACCATCAAACAGTCAGCATGACCTTTCTTGGTGCAACTCTCACTTCGGGAAATGTTGTGGAGCTTCGTCGGCGTCTAACCACTAAGCTGAGCGTCGCCTGTTGTCGTAAAGAACCCACTTTTCATCGCAAATCACAACCCAGTTGAGAAACGAGTCGTTTTTGTGAGCCAAAAAAGGAAGTTTGATACTTCATAATGGTCTTTCTTTTGGTTGTCATTCAATTCGTAAGGCTCCCACTTATCAAGTATTTTGTCTTTCAAATGTCTTTCAAGTGGTTGGAAATCGTTGTATACGTTACGTCTAATTCAGAAGCAATTCTCGAACAGTTGTGCATGGATTGGATTCGACTAAATCTCATAATTGATCGTTATCAACATGCAGTAGCTGACCACTACGCTCATCATCTTCAAGACTCTAAGTAAATAAGATAAAGATAGGATAAATAAATAATAATAAATAAATAAGTAAATAGATAGATAAATAAATAAATAAAGAAGTAAATAGATGGGTGTAGTTATAATGCGAGGTTAGGTAGATGCATCATTAAGTTCACATATATACGGGGTGGGACCCTAACATGGTGCTTTGGGCATGCATATATATATATATATATATATATATATATATATATATATATATATACAGACATGTATATATTTATACCAAGTAAATACAGTAACGTTAAGATAAATAAATAATTAATAATAAATAATAATAAATAAGTAAATACATGGGTGCAGTTAATAATAAGAGGTTAGGTGTGCGCATCGTTAATTTCACATATATACGGGGTGGGCTCCTAACATGGTGCTTTGGGCAGTGGTTACGTTTAAGTTTATTTTCAGTGTTAAATGCATCGCTGATACATACACACACAACACACATATAAACACATATATACATGTATATGTATGCGTATTTGCACGTGCGTTAGTGTATGTTAAAATAAACAACCCATTGTAAACTGAAATGAACAAATCGGCGTATAGCGACTACGAAAATTTTAAATGAACCCTATACTTATCATAAACATGACATCTACACTAACCCTTTCCCCCTCTCTCTCTCTCTCTCTCTCTCTCTTTCCCTCTCGCTCTCCCTCTCGCTCTCCCTTTCTCTGTCTCTCTCTCTCTCATCTATTTAATATATCTTGCGGAACAAGCAAAATGCAGTTAAAATTTAAAACCTAAAAATTGAAACTCCCCCCCTGTCCTTACCCCCACTTTTTTCTTTACCATCCCCTTTCTCCCCCTCCCTATATCCATATATTTCCACCCACGCCTACCTGAATCTGCTGACCACACAACACACAATACAATCTAATGTATCTTAACCTTCAAAACTGAAATATTGTCAATACCCGTCCCCCCTTATTATCTCCTACCTCAACCCCCCTTCCCTCCCCTTTTTTTCGTATTTCTTCTAAAACACTTCTTCCAATTACTAACAACCACTTCTGTAAGGTCTGACGAGGCTGTTAGATCGTAAACATGGTCCAACATCTGAAACATATGTAACCAAACAGATAAAACGGTAAAAAAAAAAAAACATATATATATATATATATATATATATATATATAATATTTAGTAATGTGATTGATAACGAGCACTTTTTCTTTCCTGTATTTTAATTAAACTAGTAATTTCACTATTACATTAAAATACACTCTGCTCTTTAGACAATTGTTCTAATCTCCTTTAAATTATATATATATATATATATATATATATATATATATATATATATATATATATATATATATATATATATATATTCCACTATCCATCTTACACCCCTTATTCATTCACTTATCTTTTATCATTTACACATTTATCTGTACATGTATTCAACTATCCCCCACTTACTAATTACTATTATAATTCTCTACACATATAAGTATACGTCTGTTGTATACTTATTAATATTATTTTATTATTTTTATCTTTACTTTCACCTATATAACCATTTACAGTTGACTCAGTATGCCCATATATATATATATATATATATATATATATATATATATATATATATATATATATATATATATATATATGTAAGTATATATCTGCATACTTGTGCTTTATATATATATGTGTATGTGCACACATATACTAATTTCTAGCTCTAGGAACTCTGATAATCTGACCCCTAATATCAAGCACCCCAAACTCGAGTATTAAACCAGGTAACAACCCCCAACACATTATCCTAGAAACTCCCACTTCTTTTATTCTTTATCTAAAACTTACCTGAACTTTTATGACTTTTGAACCATAAGTTAACCCCTACCTAATGAACCCTTATATCTGATCATCTCGATACAGACTCCAAAATATAAAACCAATATTTGTATCTATTTATTTGTTTAAAATTTTTAATGTTATATATAGAGTATATCAATTTATTGTATATATACATATGTACATATTTAAAATTTGAAATCTTCTATATACAATAAATTAATATACTTTATATATAACATAAAAATAATAAAAGGTCCGCCCACCTAATTCATAATAAGCCACCACATGACCATGATAAAAATATGTACATATATAATTAGGAAAAAGAAAAAGACATAATTTCTACAACATGCCTGAGGATGATAGAGGTATCTCTGTCGAAAGCGCTCGCTATGAATCCAACTTACACAATTTGGAAAATAAAAACACAAAAAGAAACTATTCAAAGATTGGAGAAGATGAAAAGGAAGATAATAAAACAGAATTCCGTGCTCCTCAATAACATTTGTTTGTAATGAGAAGATGTTGCCTTAATATACTGAATTTAATTTGCATGACGCAGCAGCTCAAGGTGAAACTAACACTCGGAATTTGAGAGTTAATTTAATTAAGCGGCAAATTGCCATTGCCCATGAACTTATCAATAACTATAACTCTGAAGCCCTTGAGTTATTATATTATCCCCCCCCAAAAAAAAAACCCCACAAAATTATACTAACTTTCTAACCAACAACAAACGGAGCACCAAAAAGATTTTCTCTCACTCGAACCCAATTTTCATATATATATATATATATATATATATATATATATATATATATATATAGCAAAAATGGTAATTAGTAAAACCTGGTGAAAGTGCTCAGTACTATTGTAGAACAAATATATATATATTTTTTTTATAACCGTTTAATCTGCCTAGTTACATATATTTCGGTTACCAAATCGTATCAACGACCCAGCAACTTCATCAGACTTGACAGAAATGATTATTATGATCAGAAAAACGATATTAGAAGAAGCACAAGAAAAAAAGAGGTGGGGGAGAATTTAAATTCTAATTCGACAACAGTTAAGTTTTAAGATTTAATAAACATAAGAAGATGGTAGGTGCGAGGGGGAGTTTAAGATATTAAGCCAGACACCGATAAGAATAGAGGGAGGGGAGAGAGAGAAAGAGAGAGAGAGAGAGAGAGAGACAAGGAAGAACTGGAAAATAAGAGAAGGGTGCAAGATGGGTAATACTTTGAAGACGTGGGTAGCTGGAAATAAAGAGAAAGACAAGAACTAACACTAAGAACTAATGGGAGAAAGACAAGCATTTCTATTTATTTTCTGATATATTCTCCTCCATCTCATACCCTATACCATATTTTACTTTATTTTATATATATATATATATATATATATATATATATATATAGATAGATAGATAGATAGATAGATAGATAGATAGATAGATATATTATTCGCGCATATTTTATTGAAGAGGAACGTTTTCGGTCTCGATTGACCATTTTATTACTAATTTACTATGTGTAGTTTCGCCTAATTTGAAATTTTTTTTCTCCTTTTTTTTCCCTTCCTCTTCACCTTTATCGTGTTACAGACCGAAAACATTCGGGACCGAAAACGTTCGGTAAACTAGGGGACTTTATAAGAACTTTGGATTCCACAACAAAAATACTTGTACGAAAACAAGAAAAATTCGAAAGAAAGATCATAAAAAGAAGAACGAAGATCCTCTTCAATAAAATATGCGCGAATATATATATATATATATATATATATATATATATATATATATATATATATATATATATATATTCCACTATCCATCTTACACCCCTTATTCATTCACTTATCTTTTATCATTTACACATTTATCTGTACATGTATTCAACTATCCCCCACTTACTAATTACTATTATAATTCTCTACACATATAAGTATACGTCTGTTGTATACTTATTAATATTATTTTATTATTTTTATCTTTACTTCCACCTATATAACCATTTACAGTTGACTCAGTATGTCCACATATATATATGTTTGCCCTGTATTTAAGAATTCAGGTGATAAGTCATCTCCCTCTCAGTACAGACCAATAAGTCTTCTCTGTGTTATGAGTAAGTTGCTGGAATCCATATTAAATAGAGAAATAGTCAACCACCTCAGCAGGAATAACCTTCTTAGTGACACACAATATGGTTTCCGCTCTGCAAGATCTACCGCAGATGTGCTGACGGTTATATCCCACAGGATTAGTGAATCTCTTGACAAAGGCTTCCTTTCTAGGGCAATTGCTCTTGACATATCAAAGGCCTTCGACAAAGTATGGCATAAGGGTCTACTTCACATGATTTCCAGCTACGGTATAACTGGAAATGTTTTCTCAATCATTAAATCATTTCTCTCCGATAGGCTCATAAGAGTAGTGGTAGATGGTCAAAAATCGGAGGCCTGCAATATAAATGCTGGAGTCCCTCAGGGGTCAATCCTGGGCCCAACTCTCTTCCTGATCTACATCAATGACCTCCCTAAACACATACTTAAATCATTCGTTGACATCTATGCTGATGACACGACCATCTATGGCAATACATCAAAGGCTGTAAATGACGAAGTTCTATCTGATTCTCTCTCCTCTGATCTCGAGCGCGTGGTTCAGTGGGGGAAGATGTGGCTAGTTACCTTTAATGCATCCAAAACCAAACTCCTATCCTTACATCATCAACGCTCTGATCCCCAGCTGGCATCAATTGTGATGGATGGCTCTCGTCTGGGTGAGGCCCCGTGTTTTGACAAGCTTCTGGGTTTGACCTTTACTCCTGATCTGAAATGGAACACGTACATCAAGTCTGTTGCCAAGATCGCTGGAAAGATGGTGGGATTCTTCTACCGCTCCAGAAGATATCTCACTACTGATGCAATTCTCTATCTATATAAAAGCCAAGTACGGCCAAGGATGGAATACTGCTGCCATATCTGGGCAGGAGCTGCCAAAAACAGTCTATCATGCCTTGACAGAGTACAAAATAGACTTCGTGGTTTAGTGGGGGATGCCCTTTTCTCTACCCTGCAACCCCTCTCCCACAGAAGAGACGTTGCAAGCCTATCCTTGTTTTATCGTTATTTTCATGGCAGGTGCTCGTCTGAACTCCAATCCCTGGTCCCCCCTCGCCAATCTTTCACGAAAAACGCCCGTCTAGCTGAATCCACTGTGAAAAATTTCCCCCACTCTATATCTGTGCCTAAATCAAAACGCGGATTTCATGAACAAAGCTTCTTTCTTAGAACTGCACGCCTGTGGAACTCTGTTCCGTCTGCCTGCTTCCCTCCGGACTACAACTTGGATGTCTTCAAGTCTAATGTTAACAAATTCCTAATGAACCGCCCCCTTAAGTAAACACTTCATCAAATCTCCTCACTAACGTAATGTACTTGCAATAACCCTTATCCCTGAGTGGCTTCCGGGCCTTGATAAGTGGTGATCTCTGTGTAAAAAAAAAAAAAATGTAAGTATATATCTACATACTTGTGCTTTATATATATATATGTGTATGTGCAGACCTATACCAATTTCTAGCTCTAGGAACTCTGATAATCTGACCCCTAATATCAAGCACCCAAAACTAGAGTATTAAACCAGGTAACAACTCCCAACACATTATCCTAGAAACTCCCACTTTTCTCATTCTTTATCTAAAACTTACCTGGACCTTTATGACTTTTGAACTATAACTTAACCCCTACCTAATGAACCCTTATATCCTATCATCTGAAACATATGTAACCAAACAGATAAAACGGTAATAAAAAAAAAACATATCTATATATATATATATATATATATATACACAGGAATTTACTCACTCCTTTAGTTTTGTAGTGGGAACAGTTCTCACTCTAAAAATAAGGCCCTGCCATTCCCCACTTCATCTGAACCTTAAAATAAACTATTGAAAAATTCAACACATTTCCAACATTATTTTCGAATAAGTTCCTATTTAATTACCTCCCCATGGGAGCAGAGTTAGAAACAACGTCGATTTTTAATGTAAAAAGAAAAATCCAGCTCTCCAAAAGCCACAAATTGGATTGAAACAGACATAAAAATTGCCTTTGTCTAGAAAAATGTCTCCTTCACTGACCGAGAATAGAAAAGATTAAATGTAATATCAGAACAGATACCACACTTTGTTCTTAGCTAAATTTGCACAACTCATGATCCTCAAATTAAAAAAAAAAAACACAACTATATCAATTGACCTTTGTATAATAGATGGTCTTAAAGCTGAATTTTCTTTTGTTTTCAAAATCAAAACATCTGTTGAGTTTTACTCTGAAAACTCATTTCAATATCATTTTAAAGTACTTGAGTAGATCTTAAGTGCTGCCTGCACATTTTTGCTGACCTATTTTGAGATCGGATTCAATTCATGCAGGATGTTTTGTGAAATTGTAAACTTGAATATCCTTTATGAAATTTGAATTTCTGAAAAAAACTTGACTTTTGAATAATTTCAATAACTTAATTTCCAAATTTGTTTAGAATTGGCAACATTTAAAATGATGATCATAGCTTCTCACAGTCCTTAATTTTTTCATAGGCAGAATTCATTTCTCACAGTTCGTAAATCCTGATCGGCTAAAATTATTTCTAACAGTTGATGATTTGCTCATAAGCAGTATTCATTTCTCACGGTTCATAACTGTTCTATATGTGATATCCAGCATCTATTGGATCTATTCTATGAAAGGCAACTTTCAAATTTCAAGAAAATGTAGTCCCTTGAGTGTCAATGATTAAGTAGTGATCTTATTTTGGTCTACAATCTCCTCCATGGTCATTATAATAGACATCCAGATCTATTATTCACTCCTGCATTAGAAAGACGTCTATGTGAAATTATTTCTAACATCGTTGTTGTCAAAGTCGTCAACACCGTGATTACACACACCACGCGGGCACTCAAAAATCACACTTATGCACACACACATCCATCCGCACATTGATTTAATTTTACTTAAACTTCTTTTCCCCTACAAATTGGTGACACCCGAACGTGAGATGAAACATGCACTTCCTTCTACACCCCTACACTAGCTATTCGCACAGTGCAGGGTCTATTGGATTTATTCTATAAAAGACAACTCAAGAAAATTTAACCCTTGAATGTCAATGATTAAGTAGTGATCTTATTTTGGCCTACAATCTTCTCCATGGTCGTTATAATAAACATCAAGATCTATTATTCACGCCTGCATTAGAATAATGTCAATGTGAATGTATTTCATCAACGATTTCAATTGAATTAGAAGAGGGAGACTTGATCAATCAGAATCCCTGGATTTGGAATTGTCTTTCAAGTGATGTAATACATGCAATAATAAAGCAACAATTCAAGGTGAATTTGGACAGGTGTTGGACTACTGTATACTTTTCTGTGTAAATTTCTCTCAATCTTTCCTTACATTGCAATTGAAGCACGAGGATTTTATTTTTTGCCAATAAATTGAATTGAAAAAAAAATGACTTCTCCATTCTTCATAATTCATACTTTCTGATAAGTAGATTTTATTTTTCACAATCATAGGCAGAATTTATTTTTTACAATCATAGGTAGAGTTTATTTTGTACAATCATAGGCAGAGTTTATTTTTTACAATCATAGGTAGAGTTTATTTTTTACAATCATAGGTAGAGTTTATTTTTTACAATCATAGGTAGAATTTATTTTTTACAATCATAGGTAGAGTTTATTTTTTACAATCATAGGCAGAGTTTATTTTTCACAATCATAGGTAGAGTGTATTTTTTACAATCATAGGCAGAGTTTATTTTTCACAATCATAGGTAGAATTTATTTTTTACAATCATAGGTAGAGTTTATTTTTCACAATCATAGGTAGAGTTTATTTTTTACAATCATAGGTAGAATTTATTTTTTACAATCATAGGTAGAGTTTATTTTTTACAATCATAGGCAGAGTTTATTTTTCACAATCATAGGTAGAGTGTATTTTTTACAATCATAGGCAGAGTTTGTTTTCACAATCATAGGTAGAATTTATTTTTTACAATCATAGGTAGAGTTTATTTTTTACAATCATAGGCAGAGTTTATTTTTCACAATCATAGGTAGAATTCATTTTTTACAATCATAGGTAGAGTTTATTTATTACAATCATAGGCAGAGTTTATTTTTCACAATCATAGGTAGAGTGTATTTTTTACAATCATAGGCAGAGTTTATTTTTCACAATCATAGGCAGAGTTTATTTTTCACAATCATAGGCAGAATTTATTTTTTACAATCATAGGCAGAGTTTATTTTTTACAATCATAGGCAGAATTTATTTTTTACAATCATAGGCAGAGTTTATTTTTCACAATCATAGGCAGAATTTATTTTTTACAATCATAGGCAGAGTTTATTTTTCACAATCCTAGGCAGAGTTTATTTTTTACAATCATAGGTAGAGTGTATTTTTTACAATCATAGGCAGAGTTTATTTTTTACAATCATAGGTAGAGTTTATTTTTTACAATCATAGGCAGAGTTTATTTTTTGCAATCATAGGCAGAATTTATTTTTCACAATCATAGGCAGAGTTTATTTTTTACAATCATAGGTGGAGTTTATTTTTTACAATGATAGGCAGAGTTTATTTTTTACAATCATAGGCAGAGTTTATTTTTTACAATCATAGGCAGAATTTATTTTTCACAATCATAGGCAGAGTTTATTTTTTGCAATCATAGGTAGAGTGTATTTTTTACAATCATAGGCAGAGTTTATTTTTTACAATCATAGGTAGAGTTTATTTTTTACAATCATAGGCAGAGTTTATTTTTTACAATCATAGGCAGAATTTATTTTTCACAATCATAGGCAGAGTTTATTTTTTACAATCATAGGTGGAGTTTATTTTTTACCATCATAGGTAGAGTTTATTTTTTACAATCATAGGTAGAGTTTATTTTTTACAATCATAGGCAGAGTTTATTTTGTACAATCATAGGCAGAGTTTATTTTTCACAATCATAGGCAGAGTTTATTTTGTACAATCATAGGTAGAGTTTATTTTTTACAATCATAGGTAGAGTTTATTTTTTACAATCATAGGCAGAGTTTATTTTTTACAATCATAGGTAGAGTTTATTTTTTACAATCATAGGCAGAGTTTATTTTTCACAATCATAGGCAGAATTTATTTTTTACAATCATAGGCAGAGTTTATTTTTTACAATCATAGGTAGAGTGTATTTTTTACAATCATAGGCAGAGTTTATTTTTTGCAATCATAGGCAGAATTTATTTTTTACAATCATAGGCAGAGTTTATTTTGTACAATCATTGGCAGAGTTTATTTTTCACAATCATAGGCAGAGTTTATTTTTTAAAATCATAGACAGAATTTATTTTTCACAATCATAGGCAGAGTTAATTTATTACAATCATAGATAGAGTTTATTTTTTACAATCATAGGCAGAGTTTATTTTTCACAATCATAGGCAGAGTTTATTTTTTACAATCATAGGTAGAATTTATTTTTTACAATCATAGGCAGAGTTTATTTTTCACAATCATAGGCAGAGTTTATATTTTACAATCATAGGCAGAGTGTATTTTTTACAATCATAGGCAGAGTTTATTTTTCACAATCATAGGCAGAGTTTATTTTTTACAATCATAGGTAGAATTTATTTTTTACAATCATAGGCAGAGTTTATTTTTCACAATCATAGGTAGAGTTTATTTTTCACAATCATAGGCAGAGTTTATTTTTTACAATCACAGGCAGAGTTTATTTTTTACAATCATAGGTGGAGTTTATTTATTACAATCACAGGTGGAGTTTATTTTTTACAATCATAGGTGGAGTTTATGTTTTACAAGTAACGCACCTTTTAAAAGTGGGATTTATTTCTCACAGTTCACGCTTTCTTCATAATTAGTTATTTCTCACAGTCCAGAGTTCTGTCAAAAGCAGATTTTATTTTTTACAGTTCACACTTCCCATGGAGACAGATTTTGTCTCAAAGTTCTTAATTCCCTCATGTGCAGAATATTTTTTCTCACGGTTAACCCTTCCCTTATAGCTAGAATTTATTTCTTGCAGTTTGCAATTCTGTCATTAACAGAACTATTTTCTCACAGTCTGCAATACCCTCATGAGCACCCTTTATATCTGACAGTTCTTAGGCAGAGATTATTTCTAATTGTGTACACTTCCTACTTTACTTTGTAGGCTGAGACAATTTCTCACAATTCATACTTTTTCATTGCCAGAACAAATATTTCACTTTGAATTATTTACTTGCACAAAATATAAAAAATTAGATTCGGAACAAATCAGGCACAAGGCCATCAAAATGTGGGGGTAAATCGATGTCGTTGTTCATCCTTAGACAACAGTCACTACAATACCACATTTACCAGAGGAGGCCGTACTACTTATGATATCCTTAAAATTATTAATAAATCTTATGTTTTAATAGATATATTTATATAAAAAGATTTAATTGGAATAAAATAAGGAGTAAGGAAAGAACATAAAACCAAAAACTTAGCGAGTAATATTCTCTCAAGCTTTTCTAGAAAATAGATTTCTCACTATTTTCTGCTTTGTTCAGAATCTAAAACAAGCTGGACAATCTCTAAATTGAAGGAGGATATTCGTGGGAGAAAAAAAGGTTAAAGAACTGGGGGAGGACAAAAATTTGAATTGTGGTTGGACATATCCATCAAAACAATACAAATATGTCAACAGCTTCAAATACAATTTGTAGGACAACCTGTCAAGTCCCAGCCATTTGTTGCAGCCAACCTACTTCAACATAGCCAAGATCTCACACTCTCTAATCCTATCTTTGCAACCAGCGCTTCTAACCAAATTGGACTGGACCGAGAAGTTTGGCAAGGAGGCAGTTGGGTGACGTACTCTTCAAAATACTCTTGAAATCCCTTGAAAATCTTTTTAGTTATGTCCATCTACATGTTTGACTTTTCAAATATATCTGAACCACATGGGAAACTTTTTTATGCTTATGTTAAAGTTCATGGCTTTATTGGATAATTTCCTTTCCCCAACTACTTAAGCCTCACTTGCTAACCTCATGTCATGCTTAGCTAGTTTTGTGCTTACAGTATTCCTACCAGCCATTACTTGGCTCAGTTTTCAAGCTGACCAATTACTAACTCCCACCGAAATCTACTAAACAAATAGTTGTATGTTTTCTCGAAAGTCTTGTATCTTCATCAGGGAGCTATTCAATTTCCTGTAGCTGGCTAATTAAGAGAACCAAGCTATAACAAGTTGATGGTCCAAGTGACTTATCAAGTGTAAAGTAGAATATGTCATTTGGGTAGGAAGACATGCTATTTGTGCATATTGTTTACTGCTCCAGATTATTGATACAAGATTGCTTCGAGCCATTATGTTAGCAAAGCTGGTTTCACACCTCTCCAGCCCTTTACCTATACTTGCTGACGTTGTCTAGATTTGGATCAAAGATAGAATTCGAATCTCTCATTAACGATGTTCTTCAGACACTGGATAATCACATCGAAATCCTAAAAAAAAGATGTTCTCTCAAACAATTTTAGACAGATGAAAAGCAATGACTAAAAACACAAACATTTTACAGAAATTTTAACCATAAACAGTCTGTACCCCTCCTCCCTACTTCCTGGCATATCTATGGACAATGTTGATGTTCATGGGCAGAATGTTTTGCGAGCAGATGAAAATTTCCATATGCTGAAAATATGACGTAGTTTCTGGTCAACATCTGACAATTCCTAAATGAAACCAAGTGCATGTCTTTGATTGCTGTGTTGCATCTTATTCCAGAGTCTGCCAACGAAAGGACGACGATTCTATGCATCATGTTCAATGTGGTCAATTCTTTGCTATCCTGGCTGCTGTGCATCCGAGGAAATGTTAGTTTTAAGGTCCTATAAAAAGAGGGATGAACCAAGATTGCAACTTTTCCTTTCAATCCTGGTAAAACTCCATCAAGGTAAAGGTTTTTATCCTTGCAAAGTTTTGTTCCTAACATGGTTCACTTGCCAGCATCCAGCATTTATCAGCTAGAGTTCCTGTGAACGACTGAAAGCCTTACACTTGTTGTGGTGGATTCCTTGACATTTTTCTTCATATTTGATGGAAGTTTGAGAGGTTTCAAGTTAATTTTCTGATGGAAGTACAAACCCATGGTTAAAAGTAGAAAGTGAATTTTGCAAATGTCGCTTCTTAATTTAAAAGGTTTTTTCACAAGAATTTCACATGAATTGATTCCATTTTGTTTCTGACTTGATTTGATCACATCGAGAGTGATGGTTGGTTTGGTAAATGCAGTGTGGAGGCAGGTGTTGTTGCATGTGTTGTGTTTGAGACGGTATTTGCAGAGAGTGGGCATGTGTTATTCCTGCATTGTTTTTCTAGGGGTGAGAGTAGACTGCATGATTATAGGTTTTAGTTGTATCAGAGATAGTGTGTGTTTCTATAGGGAACTGCACAATCTTTCTAAACCTTTGCTTATCATCCTTTTTCTTTCAATCTTTCATTAACTACGTACTTTAGACACGGGATGAGCACACCAAATTCCTGAAAAAAAAGCACAAACTTTCTTGACCCTTGCTTCCCATCCTCTTTTTCTAATTTTTATTTTCTTTTTCTGAACCGAGGTGCATGTGAAGAGCATATATTTGTGAGCCTCCTCTTCACTTGGTTCTTTCTTCTCTTCATGTGTTTTATTTTCATTTTGTCCCCTGCTAGTTTTATAGTATGCTGACATTCTAATGTTTTCTGCTGCTGATTCTGCAGTTGCCGATGGTTCTGCGGGTGGGGAGACTGTGGCAAAAGTAGTTGTGTTCTACTCTTTGCTCACCACTGTCCTCTCCCCCTCCTTTGCTCTTTACAAGGGCTCTACTGGCCTTGAGGCTGTACTAGCATAGCAGTTGGAAGTGGCACTATACTGTGACTGTGGCTGCCTGTTTCACTCGTTTGCTTGGGAATGTTTTTTGTGGGCAGCTTTTGCCATGTGGTTTTGCTTCTGGCAAAACCAGTAGTGCAGACAACAACTTTCATGATGACCATTATATTCCGGCTATGGTTATTCTGCTTCAGTTTTTGAGGTAAAGGTCCTCTGGCAGATGTAAGTTGCTGAGGTGTTGAGTTTTTTGAAGAGCTCCAACATGTTCTCCTTTTAGAGTTTCAAGAGGTGATTTTCTTTTTATTCTGAAGCAACCACTGTGACTGTGGCTGCCTGTTTCACTCGTTTGCTTGGGGATGTTTTTTGTGGGCAGCTTTTGCCATGTGGTCTTGCTTCTGGCAAAACCAGTAGTGCGACTTTCATGATGACCATTATATTCCGGCTACTGGAAATATGGTGCCTGCATAGCATTAATTGGTGCACATGTTTCACATCCCCAAACTGGCTGAAGTATGTTCCTGTGAAACTTCACAAATAACTTAACTGGTGCATTAAAAATGTGAACCTGAATTCTCTTCCTACCTTGGTATTCAGGTTGAAGCCTCACTCTCCCACTCTTCATTTCTTTTAGAGATAGTTATTCTGCTTCATTCTTTGAGGTAAAGGTCCTCTGGCAGATGTAAGTTGCTGAGGTGTTGAGTTTTTGAAGAGCTCCAACATGTTCTCCTTTTTATTCTGAAGCAACCACAGACAAAACACTGTCCTCAATCGCCTCCCATGAATCTTGGACTGGCTGAAGTACATTACCTTCTACGTACTGTTTATACTTTGATAGATACAGTTCCTTGTATTCTTGTGGAGAAATCTTTTTCTTTATAGTCTTCCCTCCAAATGGACTTCCTTACTGTGGCTTTCTGATCACTGCTCTTGGAAATGGAAATTCTCTTAGGGAAATTATAGCAGAATTAGCAGTAACCAAAATGAGAAATAGAGAGCTTACCTCGGATACGTCTGTTTTGGGCTGAGCGAAAGAGAGAGTTCCAAGATGGCGTCCATGGGCTTTTATTAGCGTTTACCCAATGTAATTATCGTTGAATCACGTCTGCTCTCACGCGATTATGCAAATATGTCGTTCCCGGCCGCTATAAAGGCAGGACACTGGAAAGGAGAGGGAGCGTTCTGCAGATTGTGTGTAGGTGATTCTGGCGAGTAGATTGTGCTTGTTATGACCCACGTGTCTGCGAGAAGCGAGTTTTTTTTCCGTCTGTTTTTAGTTGTATTTTTTTTTGTTTGTTTTGCCTACTACATTCTTGTTTCAAGCTATTTCGGCCTGACTATGGCGAAGGTGCGGATAAGCAGCGATATTATCAAGCCGCTCTCTAGCGAGGGAGACATTGTAGCGTGGCTGAAAAAAAGTGAGACTTGTTGCACAACTTCAGCAGGTGGATGATGTAGCGAGTTTGCTACCTTTATATCTGGAAGGTGATGCACTGGCCCTTTACATGTAAATGAAGGAGGACGATCAAAGAGAAATAGACCAGATTGAGGTCCGATTTAAGGAGGCATTTACCGACGACGCGTTTGCAGCATACAGAAAAATAACTATGGTTAGATGGGCTGGCGAACATGTGGATGTTTACGCCAACAAAATCAGGCAGTTGGTTGGATTGGCCGGATTCACAGGAGGTGGCTTAGAGAGACTCACAAAATTGACTTTCGTCACTGGGTTCCCTGACGCTATCTCAATTGCTCTTCAACAGGTGCCGAACATCAAAGTCCTGACCATGGGGGAACTAATGTCGAGAGCAAGAATTTTGATGATGACTGGGGAACACAATCAGGACGTGGTTGCGGCCACATGCTCACCCAACAACCACAGGGCCCAGAATATTCCTGTTAGTGTGACCTGTTTCAAGTGCAATATGAAAGGCCACTTTGCAAAGGACTGTCGAAAACGTGGAACACGGTGTAACCGTTGCGGTGAGAGTGGACATTGGGCTCGGAATTGCTCGGGAAATGAGCACGGGGAGGATGCATAAGCACCAGTCTCCTTCTCCACCAAGATGCGAGCACGACGCTCCCGGTGATAAGCATCCATGTTGACGGGACGCGATGTTTGGCGCTTATTGATACAGGATGCTCTAGGACTATTTTACATGCAGACCGGTGTTGGTCTTGGAGAAAAACGAACGTAGATGTCAAAACGATTGGTGGAATGTCCCATGCGTGCTGCAGTGTTGGAGTGGTCTCTGTGTCTACTGACGAAGGTGTGTCTGCCAGAATCGATGTGTTGGTGGTGCATGGCAGACCGCTGGGGTTCGACTTACTTCTAGGGATCGACGGCATAAAAGCTCTGGGCAGTGTCGTTGTTAACCCTACAGGATCAGTGCGGCTGGGCGACAGGAAAAATATTAAATGCATAGCCATTTCTATTAATGAACCAGATTTCACCGCCACCTTTGATCATCAAAATCGAACGTGGACCGCATCGTGGAAGTGGTCTGAGGACCACCCCCCTGAAAGACTACACAATCGAGTGTCAGAATACCCAGTGCAAGCAGAAATCCATGAAGAATACATGCAGGAGCTCCGCACCTAGATAGATAATGGTTGGCTTGTGCCGTACCCAGAGGATAAATTGGGACCTCCCAAAGGCCTAATTCCCCTGGTGGCTGTGATGGAGCAGAACAAAGCCAAAGTGGACTACCGGGAGCTAAATCATTACATAGACACGTTTATGGCCAACGCAGATGTTTGTGTGGCTAAGCTGCGCAAATGGAGAAAAAAAGATGCTAACGTGTCTCTACTGGACCTCAGGAGAGTATACCTACAAGTCCGGGTCCATGAGACACTGTGGCCATACCAGACTGTGGAAATCGATGGGAAAAAATATTGCCTGACCCATCTGGGGTTCGGTTTGAATGTGGCTCCCTTGATCATGAGAGCAATTGTCAGCGAAGTACTGTCTCAGGAAGAAGTTGTAAGCCGCGCAGCATCTGCTTACATCGATGACATTTTTGTCAACAAGGACGTGGTGCCTGCGACCCATGTAAGAGAACACCTAGCGCAGTTCGGGTTGGAGTGCAAGAACCCGGAGCGGTTGAAGGACAGTGCACGGGTGCTGGGATTGACGGTCTGGATGGAACACAGTGAACTACCAGAGGAGGTGCAAAGTGGAGGGAATTGTCACATTATGTGAAAATGATTTTTTTCTTCTTTGCTCCCTTGTTGGAGAAGTTCCAGTTCCTGATAGGAAAGCTACTTTTTGGTAGAATCAGGCAGGCCTCTGTAACAGGAGGGAATCACCACATTCAGACCCTTTTGCTGCTCCCTAATTGGAGAGCTTCAACTTGCAGAGCCACATTCTGAGGGAGCTGAGTTAGCCTCTATCACTGGGAATTCCTTCCTTTTTTCCTTGACAGTACCAACATGCAAATAAATAAATAATATGCAAAAAATGTCTGATCAGCGTCAACTACATTATCTGGTAAAACACCCCAAAGGATTTGCAATAACTCAAAAAGAAAATAAAGCTGAATCACCTAGGACTGAATAATCACACCTCAGATCGATAGGAAGAAAGTCACTGTCAGAGTGTATTCTCATTTTCAAAGGCATTTGAAAAAAATATTTATAATATTAATAAAACTCGAGTAAATATATATTTTTACATTTCATAATAATTTTATTAATATAAAAATTGAGATTAGTTTTAGAGATTATAAAATATCCATTTTCAAAACATATATCAGAATATATTTATTACTTCATATGTTAAAAGTTCCAGGTGTTTCAACGCAATCATCTAGGAAACGATCTAGGGGAGATAAATAATTGCAAGAAAATTTTTTATTAATTACCTCCCTTGAATATTCTCCTCTAATTTGTTTAATTTTAAGAGCCATATTTTCTTCTGGTCGTTAATGGGAAATAAATATAAACAACATTTTATTTTATTTTTAAAATTAAAAAGAAAAACCCTCAAAACTTCTGCACAAAAGAATAAAATAAAAATGTATCACGTGATATTTACACTTGATTTTTAAACATTGGTTAAAACAAAAGGAAATTATTGTCGAGTAGCAGAACTTGATAATAAAGTAAGGTAAAATGTACCGTTCATAAGCTAATTTCATGCCTAAAATAAAAATTTCGGCTGCGATCAAAGTATAGTATATGTTATGAATCTTTTCTATCAGTCAGTGAAAGAAAAATCCTTCTCAACTGGAGAATGTAATGTAAGATCGAGACTAGATTTAACTTTAGAAAAGCTTTATTCATCATTAATTCGAAGTTTTTTTTTTTTACACAGTGATAACCACTTCTCAAGGCCAGGAAGCCACTCAGGGATAAGGGTTATTGCAAGTACATTACGTTAATGTGGAGATTTGATGAAGTGTTTACTTAAGGGGGCGGTTGATTAGGAATTTGTTAACATCGGACTTGAAGACATCCAAGTTGTAGTCCGGTGGAAAGCAGGTAGACGGAACAGAGTTCCACAGGCGTGCAGTTCTAAGAAAGAAGCTTTGTTCATGGAATCCGCGTTTTGATTTAGGCACAGATATAGAGTTGGGGAAATTTTTCACAGTGGATTGAGCTAGACGGGTGTTTTTCGTGAAAGATTGGCGAGGGGGGACCAGAGATTAGAGTTCAGACGAGCACCTGCCATGGAAATAACGATAAAACAAGGATAGGCTCGCAACGTCTCTTCTGTGGGAGAGAGGTTGCAGGGAAGAGAAAAGAGCATCCCCCACTAAGCCACGAAGTCTATTTTGTACTCTGTCAAGGCAGGATAGGCTATTTTAGCAGCTCCTGCCCAGATATGGCAACAGTATTCCATCCTTGGACGTACTTGGCTTTTATATAGATAGAGAATTGCATCAGTAGTGAGATATCTTCTGGAGCGGTAGAAGGATCCCACCATCTTTCCAGCGACCTTGGCAACAGACTTGATGTACGTGTTCCATTTCAGATCAGGAGTAAAGGTCAAACCCAGAAGCTTGTCAAAACACGGGGCCTCACCCAGACAAGAGCCATCCATCACAATTGATGCCAGCTGGGGATCAGAGCGTTGATGATGTAAGGATAGGAGTTTGGTTTTGGATGCATTAAAGGTAACCAGCCACATCTTCCCTCACTGAACCACGCGCTCGAGATCAGAGGAGAGAGAATCAGAGAGAACTTTGTCATTTACAGCCTTTGATGTGTTGCCGTAGATGGTCGTGTCATCAGCATAGATGTCAACGAATGATTTAAGTATGTGTTTAGGGAGGTCATTGATATAGATCAGGAAGAGAGTTGGGCCTAGGATTGACCCCTGAGGGATTCCAGCATTTATATTGCAGGCCTCCGATTTTTGTCCATCTACCACTGCTCTTATGAGCCTATCGGAGAGAAATGATTTAATGATTGAGAAAACATTTCCAGTTATACCGTAGCTGGAAATCTTGTGAAGTAGACCCTTATGCCATACCTTGTCGAAGGCCTTTGATATGTCAAGAGCAATTGCCCTAGAAAGGAAGCCTTTGTCAAGAGATTCACTAATCCTGTGGGATATAACCGTCAGCACATCTGCGGTAGATCTTGCAGAGCGGAAACCATATTGTGTGTCACTAAGAAGGTTATTCCTACTGAAGTGGTTGACTATTTCTCTATTTAATATGGATTCCAGCAACTTACTCATAACACACAGGAGACTTATTGGTCTATACAAAAGCAGAAGATTAATTCTTGCTTAGTTTGTATAATACTGCTCAGGAAATATGTATTGTACTAGAGGTGGAAGAGCAGGTCGTAGAAATCATTTAATAATACATTCTCCCCCACCAACCTACTCATACGTAGAGTATGAATAAACCACGACCTTGGCATTCTGTGGGTCCTTTGGGAGCATCTTCATTATTCAGGCCAACTTGGGCTATCTAGACCAGATGGTGAGTGAAAGTTATTCTGATTAATGAGCCCTTGCATAAAGGATCTAACCTTGAAGCGTCACTGTTTTTTATATGCTTCGAATACTGGGTGTCCCAAGAGTGAGTGTCAGTCTCATGAATTGAGTGAGGATCTTTTCATGATATCAGCCTATCTTCAGAATCAGATGTAGAGTAGGGTCCCTAAGGATAGTTAGATTCATTCAGAAGAGTATCTGAACTGTATGTACATAGAGTTTGATCACCCAGCTTAATTGGGCTGGTTTTGTAAACTGGATATTCCCAATTCCCAATTGCAGTAGTATCTTCCAAAGTATTACCAGGTAGGGTGAGATTTCTAAAGGAGACTGTTGACTGTCTTGCATCTGCAGTTTCAATTTATACATATTAGAGGTTCACCTCAATTAGTTTTACTCTGTTGATTAGGGGGTCATCTTTACTATGACAGACATGGCATTTCAGTAAAACAATTCTAGTTTGAAAAAACCATGAGGCGAGGGAAATGCCTGTCGAATTTTGTCATTGGAACAAAAAAAATCTTGTGTAGAGCAGCGTTTGCAGATGTACAAGTAGAGTCCTGATTACGTATTTGTATAAAAATCTGTTGGTACTTGTATAGTTTAATCGAGACATTAAAAAATGAAAATATCGAGAAAAAAAAATGTTATATTGTACGTAATGTACTTGCAATAACCCTTATCCCTGAGTGGCTTTCTGGCCTTGATAAGTGGTGATCACTGTGTAAAAAAAAAAAAAATATTGTAACTGTATATATTTATATTTAGAATTTGTACATATAAATTTATTATAACTCAGAAGGTTTTTGTAATAGCTCAAGAGAGTAACAGTAGCGCTCTAATAAAAAGTTTTATATCATGTAAATTTCAGTAAATGCAGCGAATAAATTTTCATAAATTCTTTAAAAAACGCTTTTTATATCCATACAATTAGTTCGGCCTACTTTCATGATATGCATAAGGTTCAAAAGCTACAAAGCATTTCTTTTTTTAACCATAAAAAGTTCAGTATTCATTTATTTTTATTTTATTTTTTATGTATGTTATTTCTGTTAACGTCTAGTTTACATCCGGATGTACGGACCATGGTATATTCTTCTGGCCAGTATACTGATATTTAATCGTTAGTTACGAAAAATTTAAACAAATACATATTTCCACTAAGCTTTTTTCCTTTTTTTCTAGGTCTACGTCTTTCACTTTAATTTTAAGAGAGTTGAGCAGCAAAATGTTTGTTTACATTACATTTAAACTTCTGCATGTCAGTACAGTCAGGGAAACAGGAACCAGAAAGGGAATTCCAAAGTCTAGCAGTCCTAGGGAAGAAACTATTAGAGTAAAAGGCTTCTGGCATCTGGCCATCTCCACTTTGTAGGGGTGGGATTTTGCTGCTTGTTGAGTTTGTCGGGGATATTTATGTTAAAGGGGTATAAAGACTTGTAGTTCTTCGGAGCACCTACCATTAAAATACTTGTAACTCAGGCAGAGCGAGGCAATATTTTGTTGATGGTCGAGAGGTTTAAATCGAGCTAACAGTGCGGGACTTATTAAGTTGGTGACTCTCTTTTGAACTCTGTCCAAGAGTGAGAGACTAGTAACCCAAATGTGGCAACAATACTCCATACATGGCCAAATGGTGGCCTTGTAGACGTACAGAACATTCTCAGGCGTAAGTAATTTTCTAGCACGGTAGACAGGGCCTACCTGCTTTGCAGCAGCCTTGGAAATACCATCGATATATCTGTTCCAACTCATTTTCCTTGTAAATGTTAAGCCAAGGAGTTTTAACAAAGTACTTTTTTATTATTATTTTTTTCTTCAATTTTCACCCCAAGCAAGGCACAGTGCCACTTTTAAGTAGTGGACAACTATCGGGAACATAAGTTGCAGGGACATTATAAAGGGAGATGAGCAGCAAGATGTCTGTTCACATTATACTTGAACTTTTGCATGTCAGTACAGTTGGGAAAGCAGAATCCTGGAAGCGAGTTCCAAAGTTTAGCAGTTCTGGGGAAGAAACAATTGGAGTAGAAGGCTTTCTAACACCTAGGGATCTCTACTGTGTAGGGGTGGGATTCAGTTGCTTGTTGGGTTTGTCAGAGGTGTTTATATCAAGGGGGTAAAGTGCTTGTAGTTTATCAGAGCATTCACCATTAAAATATTTGTAGAACAGGCAGAGGGATGCAACATTTCGTTGATGGGACAAAGGTTGAAGCTCAGATGACAGTTCAGGATTTATCAGATTGGCGACTCTCTTTTGAACCCTGTCCAGGAGGGAGAGACTACCAGCAAATGCACCAGCCCAAATGTGAAAACAATACTCCATACATGGGAGAATGGTGGCCTTATAGAGGTACAGGATACTTTCAGGTGTCAGTAGTTTTCTAGCACGGTAGAGAGAGCTCACCTTCTTCGCAGTGGCCATAACAATGCTCTCAATGTACCTATTCCAACTCATGTTCCCTGTAAACGTTAGAGTTTAAAAGAAGTGCTTTCAGGTAATGTGTTTTTGGCCATTGCTATTGGTGGTAGAGAAGGTTTCTTGTAATTATTGAAGGAAACGAGTTTAGTCTTGGCAGCATTGAATGTGACCATCCATTTTTGTCTCCATTCAACTACAGATTGGACGTCTTCCTCCAGTGTTTTTGCTATTGCCTTAGATATGTGCTCATTTGTTTTCCCCTCATGCCTGTTATACTGTGTAGTGTCCTCATCAAATACACCCATCTCAGAGACAATTTTATCAGGGAGGTCATTTATGAATATTAGGAATAATAAAGGTCCAAGGATACACCCCTGAGGTACTCCTGCATTTATATCATATTATTTAGATGTGCGACCATTGAGAACAACTTGGATTCTTTTCTTACTTAAGAAGGATTTAATTATGTATTCTTCCAGTAATACCATATGATCTGATTTTCCTGAGAAGACCATCGTACCATATCTTGTCAAAAGCCTTAGATATATCTAGGGCTACCGCTTTACCCTCCCCTACCTTTCAGGTAATGTATCATTAGCCATGGCTATTAGTGGCAGAGAAGGAGAAAGAAAAGAAACTTAGTCTTGGCAGCCCTGAATATTGCCGTCTATTTTTGTCCGATTCCACTAAAGTCTGGAGGTCTTCTTCTAAGGTTTACACCATTGCTTTGGATATGTATTCATTGGTTTTACCCTCGTATCTGTTATAGAGCGTGGTGTCCTCAGCAAATATACCCATCTCAGAGATTATTTTATCAAGGAGGTTATTTATGAATAACAGGAATAATAAAGGTCCACAGATCGACTCCTGAAACACACCCACATTTATATCATATTGTTGACATTGATGACAACTTGAATTTTCTTATTTAAGAAGGATTTAATTATGTTAAGTATTCGTCCAGTAATAAAATATGATCTGATTTTCCTGAGAAGTTAGGATATCTGCAGTAGAGTGGACTTGCCTAAATCCATATTGTTGTTGGACAGAAGTTTAGCAGCTGTGAGGTGGTAAACTAAAGCTTTATTAATTATGTACTCAAATATTTTGGCAAAAAGAGGGAGGAGGCTAATGAGGCAATAATTTAATAGCTCAGTTCGTTCACCAAAATTCTTGAAAACTGGTACCACTGAAACAGTTTTTCAGCAGTCAGGAAAAGGAGATTCATTAAGGCATTTGATAGAAAAATTTGGAGAGAACTAGAGCAATCTCAGAAGAGTATTTCTTAATAGTACAGTTGGGATGAGATCAGGTACACACTTTTGAGGTGTCTAGGTTTTTATATCATGTACTTGAGGAGTGATTTTCAAATCATCTAGTGTGGTTTCAGTCCAAAATGAAAATCAGGGAGGGAGTGGTTTGCTAGATCCAAAGTAGAATTGGAGGTAAACCAAGCAGGTTAGTGTTGTGTCTGCACAAATAATTAACAAAAACACGGAAAGTAAAGGTATAACAATAATATATTAGGAATAAAATTTATATACATATTTACATGTCTTCAGATATACTTCAGTTGGAGATATTCCGGCAGGTGGCGTGTTGCATGTCTTACTGGAGGCAACATAGGCGTCTTGCCTATTTGGCGGTCATTGCAGAACTCTCTCAGTATTGGTGATTGATACCTTTATATATCTCACTCACCCGCCCATGTTAATTAGTTGGCGTCTCCACAACAGTTAGCCTTCTTGGTTGCCATTATAGTAAAGGAATTGTTGATTGCCCATTATTTGCTATATTGTTATAGGTTGTCTAGAAATCACAAGTTTCTAATTTCTACTCTTCAATACATTTTCTTGTGATTTCGGTACATTCTCTCTTAGTTGTGGCTATTTCTTTCTTACAGTTACTTCTAGCTTCTATGAACTTTTGTCTGTTTATACTGGATTTATGTCGGATAAATCTGCAGTGGCAGCTACACAAGTAGAAGTAAACTATTGCGGAGAGTAGGGTTTGCTGTACGATTTCTGTGTGGGAGCATGTGCTTCAGTTGCTGCTTTGAACTATTCAGTGGTCTCATTTGTGCACTATTCCACAGGACGAGGAAAAGTATTTCCCAATGGGACATCTCTGATGTGATCTCTAATGGCATCACAATCAGCCTTATTGTAGTACCTTGTTGTTTTGAACAATGGCTCGTCAACTTATGGTCAAGAGTTTAGGGTGATGCCTATCATTATTTAGATCAAAACAGTAATCTGATTGTTGCGACTAATGGTAATTTTGTTTATTATAATTTAAATAACCTTCGGTTCCTTAGCTATAATAAATATTGTACTTATCCTCCTTGATCGGGAGTAGTTGTTCTGCCATATTAATTCAATCATAGTCAGAGCATGTGTATTAATTTTAAGTTCGTAAAAAATGCGTTCCTATTTTCTCTTACTTCATTCTTCTTTACACATCACTACAATTTTCTCAACTTGAAATCAAAGAAAACAGTGAAAATGGAGTAGATGCCTTGAATTACTGTAGTGGTTCTTACATCAAGGCAGAGGAGAATAAAAGGAAACATTGAATATTCATCTATTATTGTAAGCAGGTGGTTATTTTGTGTTTTAGAAAGTAGTGAACCTTTGAAATCCAGACCAAGCTATCCAAAAGGCTGAGTGGCCTTCACATGTGTTGCTTGAGAGGTGTTGCTTATAGAACTTTTGTTTATTTTCTGGACATATTTGGCAGGACTGTTTTTACATCTCGGAGTGAATACAGCAAATTCCAGTTCCGGAGTAAGTGTGTCAGTTTTTGTTCTACTTAGGTTGCACAATTGTCGGTGTATACTCAGAAGTTCAGCTGAATTTGTTGTTAAACCACACACCCTTGAAAGTGCGTCGATTACACCATTTTTTTTTTTTTTTTCAGGAAGATTAAATCATTTCTCTCTGATAGGTTCATAAGAGAAGTAGTTGATGGGCAAAAATCAGAAGCTCACAGTATTAATGCTGGAGTCCCTCAGGGTTCCATCCTGGGACCAACTCTTTTCCTGATCTACATTAATGATCTTCCAAATCACATCCTTACATCATTCGTAGACATTTTTGCTGATGACACTACCATCTATGGTAGTACATTGTTGTATTCACATATCCCTTAATATTCACATGAATAAACCAGAAACGCAGCAGCTGCGCAGCAACAACAATGGCGACGATAAGAAAAATCTGCTTTTCGAGTCAATACAAACGAACTCAATAAATACACATGAGACTCCAAATCCCATTTCTTTAGATACACACATAATTAGAATAACTCGCACCTTACTTCAACAAAGATAACCGCCACAGAAAGCTGCACTGCAAAAGACAAAACCAAAATACAAAACACGAACATCACAGCAAATGTAACTCCTAAGCATATAAACACCAATATATAATTCACATAATAATGCAGCCGTACAACACCGACTAGATTACATTCACAATTTTATTAGCTTAAAATCGACATAACACATGCATACATACACCAAACAGACTGTTTACTACAACACATTATAGCATGATAAACAAACACAGTTAAGATTGCAAAATATAAGCTAATTATCAATTTACCCTTTGTCTTCACCTACGTCCGCAACACCACTATAAAAACAGTAGCCGTCGCGACAAAAAGTCAGTTGAGCCCAGAAGACAGCCAGTCAATCAGCATGGGATAATTATCGGCTCCGTCGGACCCCTCCCCCCAACGTTAAACCCATGTTCGCGCACATCATCCATCAACCTCTCCACATGGAAACACCAACAGTGAGAATTAACACTTACATTCTCATTTCATCCTGAATCATACTAGCGCCCAATTTTTCTCCCCTAAGAAGTTACAAGCATTAACTTTACACCAAAACCTTCTTTCCTGAACATCCTCACATCCTTACGAACTTCGAACACTTTGTTTGTTTTTACTGTCTCGTTAAGTTTGTTTCTTTAAATAAATGATTGAGAAATCAATCATTTTAAAATTTAAACACATATTGTTTGTCTGGTTGCTTCTCGCCACCATACGTATTTGCATTTTATAACAACATCTAAGACAGTAAACAACCAAGTTCTCTCCGATTCTCTCTCCTTGATCACGTTGTAAAATGGGGAAAGGAGTGGCTGGTTACTTTTAATGCATCTAAAACTAATCTTCTATCTTTACATCATCAACGTTCTGATCCCCATCTGGCATCAATTAAAATGAATGGCTCTTGTCTTGGGGAGGCCTCAAGTTTTGAAAAACTTCTGGGCTTGACTTTTACTCCTGATCTTAAGTGGAATATGTACATCAAATCTGTTGCCAAGGCCGCTGGAAAAATGATCGGATCCTTCTATCGATCCAGTATGCAATCCTCTATCTATATAAGAGCCAGATACGTCCAAGAGTGGAGTACTGTTGCCACATTTGGGCAGGAGCTACTAGAAAGGATTTGTCCTGCCTTGATAGAGTTCAGGATAGACTTCATAGCCTCGTAGGAGATGTCCTTTTCTCTTCGCTGCAGCCTCTGTCTCATAGAAGAGATGTTGCGAGTTTGTCTCTGCTTTATCGTTATTTTCATGGAAAGTGTTCGATTGAGCTTCAATTTATGGTCGGTCAAACTTCAAGAAACACTTGTCTAGCTGAAAACACTATCAATAATTTCCCCCACTCTTTATCTGTGCCTAAACCTAAACGTAGATTCCATGATCAAAGCTTCTTTCTTAGAACTGCACGCCTGTGGATTTGTCTTCCGGTTTTCCTGCTTCCCAGCTGACTACAATATGGTTGTCTTCAAGTCCAATGTAAACAAGTTTCTGATGAGCCATTCCATGTAAGTTAACAAATTTACCGAATTTCCATTACTATCGATTACTATATTGTCCTTTTGACTGCTGTACACTCTTTGACCCTTGTCCTTAAGTGGCCTCTCGGCCTTAATAAGTTGTGGCGATTACAGCATTTTTTTTTTCAGGCAGATAGGAGACGTCGAATAAATAGCAAGAAAGTTCCATCCACCATCTTTCAATTTTCTCATCTTTTATTTTACTCGCGGTTTTCAAGTGAAACATTAATAAAACCGATTTTTAGTGGGTGATAAGTTAGAATAGTTGACAAATCAGTTAACTATTTTTTGTTTTGTAGTTTTGTTTTACTGTTTTCATTTTATCGTCTTGACCATCTTACGTAACCATGCCAGAAGACTCCAATCTTTTAACATTACCGCTTCTGTGGTACCAGTTTTCAAGAATTCTGGCTAAAGAACTGACCCATTAGACTTCTCCACTTTTCGCCAAAATATTTGAGACCTTAGTTAATCAAGCTCTAGTCCATCACCTTACAGCTTCTAAACTCCTGACCGAGAATCAATATGGATTTAGGAAAGCCTGTTCCACAGCAGACATCCTAACTGTAATCTCTGAACATATATACCGTTCACTGGACATAACAGGAGAGAGTATAGTAGTAGCCCTTGATATATCTAAGGCTTTTGACAGGGTATGGCACGATGGTCTTCTAAGGAAAATTAGATCATATGGAATCACTGGAAGAATTCATAATGTAATTAAATCCTTCTTAAGTAATAGAAAAATCAAAGTTGTCCTCGACGGTCGGGCATCTAAACAATATGACATAAATGCGGGAGTACCTCAAGGGTCTATCCTTGGACCTCTATTATTCCTGATATTCATAAATTACCTCCCTGATAAAATTGTTTCGGAGATGGGTATATTTGCCGATGACACCACTCTCTATAAAAGATATGAGGGGAAAACAAATGAACACATATCCAAGGAAATGGCAGAAACACTAGAGGATGACCTCCAATCTGTAGTTGAATGGGGACAAAAATGGTTGGTCACATTCAATGCTGCTAAGACTAAGCTTGTTTCCTTCAATAACTACAAGAAACCTTCTCTACCACCAATAGCAATGGCCAAGAACACATTGCCTGAAAGTACTTCTTTTAAACTCCTCAAGGACTCAAATATTTTGTCGAAAAGCGGGAGGAGGCTAATGGGGCGATAATTTAAACAATTGTTAATACTTTCTGCTTTTTATTTTTACATCGTTCATTTCTGTATTACGTTTAAGTTATTTTAACACAATTTTCTTACAAATAAATCTACTTTAACCCGTTGACAACCATAAGAGCATTTTTTAACAGCGATTTACCCACCGCCTTCCTCTTTTTTTAATTTATTCTCCATTTTTTATTACACCTTTCTTAAAAACATTCATACATTTTCTTCTGCACTACCAACATAAATAAATAACCCTGAAAATATGTTCTTTTTAAATTGCGTTACAAATAAATAATCAATGCAACAATAAAACGTATTGTTTTACTGTGTACATTTTCAGTGTCCCAATTGTTTTTATGTTTTTTTTTTCGCGTTTAAATTAAAGGTATATCAAAATTTGAATTTAACTTTGAGTATTATGGTATCTGTTCAGTGTAAATTCACCTATAAGTATGGCAAACCACTTATAATTCAATGGCTGTAAGTTTTGTTTTTTTTAAATAAACAGTTATAAACAGAACAACTCATAGAAATCTATCTATATTCTCTTTTCATTTCAATATACTTTCATAGAAATGTTTCTGTTATGTCACAAAAATCTATTTTCTTTACGTCACAAGTATCATGATCATACATTAATTGCATAGCTAATATAATATACTAACCTAACGAGTTACGGGTAGTCTAATATATATATATATATATATATATATATATATATATATATATATATATGTATATATATACATATATATGTATATATATATACATATATATCTATATATATATACATATATATGTATATATATACATATATATGTATATATATACATATATATGTATATATATACATATATATGTATATATATATACATATATATGTATATATATGTATATATATACAGTTGTGCGCAAAAATATTCGACCCCTGTCTAAATTTTTTTGTTTCGTTGAATCTATACTTCAAAAATCTTCATAACACCTTTTAACGGCTAATTATGAATAAATTGTATATTTTTCAACAATAAATGAGGAAAAGTAATTCGAGATTAATAATATATATCAATTTATTTACAAAAAATATAAATATGGATGTTGCAAAAATATTCGACCCCTTTAATTTAAATTTAAATAAAAGCGTCATTAAGTTTATTATTTTAGTCTGACCTTGTATTTATTTCCTATAAATAATATTTATGACTCTACTGAATCTAAAATCAGTTCAAATTGAACGTCAATTCCATATTCAATGATTGAATAATTGTTTCAAGTAAAAAAAAAAAAATTTTTTCAACGTCAACAAATCTGCAATTATGACAAAGAAAAAAGAGTACTCTGAAGACATTAAAAAGAAAGTAATCGATGCCTACCAGTCTGTAGAAGGTTATAAAAACATTTCCAAACGTTTTTCTATACGACGGTCGACTATTATGTCCATTATCAAAAAATGGAAAGTAAAAGGGATTGTATCAAGTCTTCCAAGATTAGGTCGTCCAAGAAAAATTACGACACGTGGGGCTAAGAAAATTGTTAGACAAGTTTCAATAGACTCTAAATCTAACCTAAAGGACGTGCAGAACGATTTGAAGAATGCTGGCTCAGATGTACACTTGTCAACTATTTGTAGGGCATTAAATCGTGCCGGATTGCATGGACGTATTGCCAGAAGGAAGCCCTTACTTTCCAAAGCTCATCAAAAGGCTCGATTAAATTTTGCAAAAAAGCTCCTAGAAATGCCTATTGATTACTGGAATAATATAATTTGGTCAGACGAAACGAAAGTGGAACTATTTGGACGCAACCAGCAACGTTATGTTTGGCGAAAAGAAAATACTGCTTATAATGTGAAGAATACCGTTCCAACCGTAAAGCATGGAGGTGGATCAATCATGGTGTGGGGCTGTTTCAGTATAAATGGAACTGGAAGATTAACCATAATCGATGGAAGAATTGATTCAGTAAAATATCAGTCCATACTGAAAGAAAATCTTGTTCCGTCTGCGAACCAGTTGGGGCATGGAAGGAGATATACCTTTCAACAGGACAACGATCTTAAACAAACTTCAAAGAGCACTAAGGCATGGTTAAAGAATAGTAAGGTGAAAGTTCTAGAATGGCCTTCCCAGTCTCCAGACCTAAATCCGATTGAGCACTTATGGCATGATTTAAAAATTGCTGTACATAAAAGAAAACCATCTAATTTGATTGAATTAAAACAGTACTGTCAAGAAGAGTGGCTTAAAATTCCAGTGGACAGATGTAGAAGTCTCGTTAGATATTATAGGAAACGTTTACTTGCAGTAATCAAGGTCAAAGGAGCTTCAACCAAGAATTAATGAAAAGGGGTCGAATACTTTTGCAACATCCATATTTTTATTTTTGTAAATAAATTTATTTATATTATCAAGCACTAATTACTTTTTATTATTTTTTGTTGAAAACTATACAGTTTATTCGAACTTAGTCGTTAAAGAAGGTTTTAAAGATTATTGAAGTATCCATTCAAAGAAATAAGACAATTTTGGTAGGGGTTGAATACTTTTGCGCACAACTGTATATATATATATATATATCGCTTATGAAAAAACAGAATTTAACCCTTTACTTAATCATCAAATCAAACGTTAAAAATACACAGAAAAGGTTTATTTAATCTTATCAAAGCCACCGTAGTTTATTTTAAACTATTATTAAATTTTTTGTTTTTAATTTTGCTACGCAAAATCTATACAATGATATAAAATGTTGGAATTATTTGAAATTCAGGTACTTATAATATTATACTTATTATACTTATATTATATTTTTGTATATTCTTATAACAAATCATCTTAAATCTTATTTCGACAAAAAAAAATAAATTGGTTTAAAAAACTTTTAAAAAATCATTTAAATATTTCATCCATCCAGACAAAAATGATGGTGAATGATGTTGTTTTGGAAATTTTTAAGTTTCAAATTCTATTAAAAATAGCAAAAGAAGTGTTATATTATTCTGCTTTTCATCTGATTAAATTCAGGCTTTTATCTTTCTGGAATAAAAAAGTTGTTAAAAAATAATGGATTTTAATTTGTTTTAATTTGTTTTAAAAAAAAACAATATGTTTTGTTTTTTCCATTATTTTTGGCAACGCCTAGATTTCATTAACGCGGACCTGATGGATTTTTTTTTTTTTTGTAAAGTTTTTGAAATATATATATATTTTTTTTCAAATTTGAATCGTTAATATCTACGATGCTTTATTTTCAGAAAAAGTAAAAATAAATTCATGCGCTTTTTTTTGTACTTAAAACTATATGTTATGTAGGGGAGGGTAATCCGATAGGATGGTTATGATACAGAATGCATAAGAAAGAATGATAGCTAAAGAATACAAGCTTTTTTATTTACATAGGCGTCATCCTTAATCAAGGCCCGGAGGCCACTCAAGGATAAAGGTTAACGAGTGTACAGTAGTCAATTGGATAATACCATAGTAATCGTTAGTAGTGGAAATTTGGTAAATTGAATTACTTAAGGGGAACGGCTCATTAAGAACTTGTTTACATTGAACTTGAAGACAACTATATTCTAGCCAGCTGGAAAGCAGGCAAACAGAAGAGAGCTCCACAGGCGTGCAGATCTAAGAAAGAAGCCTTGTTCATGAATTCTATGTTTAGGTTTAAGTACAGATAAAGAGTGAGGAAAATTATTGATAATAGTTTCAGCTTGACGAATGTTTTTCATGAAAGTTTGGCGAGGGAGTACCATAGATTGGGGCTCAGACGAGCACTTGCCATGAAAATAACGATAAAGCAGAGACAGGCTTGCAACGTCTCTTCTATGAGAAAGAAGTTGTAGGGAAGAGAAAAGGGCATCCCCTACTAGGCTACGAAATCTATTTTGAACTCTGTCAAGGCAGGATAAGTCCTTTCTACCAGTTCCTGCCCAGATGTGGCAACAGTACTCCATCCTTGGACGTACCTGGCTCTTATATAGATAGAGAATTGCATAAGCAGTGAGATATCTACTGGATCGATAGAAGGATCCTACCATTTTTTCAGCAGCCTTGGCAACAGATTTGATGTACGTGTTTCATTTCAGATCAGGAGTAAAGGTCAAGTTCAGAAGCTTGTCAAAACATGGAGTCTTCCCAAGATGAGAGTCATTCATTTCAGTTGATGTCAGATGGGATCAGAAGATTGATGATGTAAAGATGATGATGTAAAGCTTGGTTTTAGATGCATTAAAAGTAACCAACCATTTTTCCCCATTGTGCCACGTGCTCAAGATCAGAGGAGAGAGAATTGGAGAGAACTTGGTCGTTTACTGTCTTAGATGTGCTCCTATAGATGGTAGTATCGTCAGCATAAATGTTTACGAATGATCTAAGTATGTTTTGGGAGATCATTGATGTAGATCAAGAAGAGAGTTGGGCCAAGGATGGACCCTTAAGGGACTCCAGCAATACTGTGAGCTTCTGATTTCTGCCCATCAACTACTACTCTTATGAACCTATCAGAGAGAAATGATTTGATAATTGAGAAGATATTTCCAGCTATACCATAGCTGGAGATCTTGTGAAGTTAACCTTTATGCCATACCCTATCAAAGGCTTTTGATATGTCAAGAGCAATTGCCCTAGAAAAGTTGCCTCCGTCGAGAGATTCGCTAATCCTATGAGATATAACTGTAAGCACATCTGCTGTAGATCTAGCAGAACGGAAACCATATTTTGTGTCATTAAGAAGGTTATTTTTGCTGAGATATAAGTAATGTTTTAATCATGCGAAATAATGTCAATATAAATGTGTTGTATAGATAAATAAAGTAATGGCTAATGGTGTAAACATAATAATTTTTATGTGTCATCTATTAATTTCAACCTACGCTAGTTCCGTCCAGAGGAGAAAAAATGCACCTACTTTATTATATACAGGAGAAAGAAGATTAAATTAATAAAAAAATATGATAATCCAGCTTTCAAAACCATGGCCCCTAGAAGTTTTTGTAGTACTTACCAACACAACAAACGCCCTCGTGTTTGTGCCTTGTATAGGCATGCGCGACAACAAAACTTGGGTTTTTATAAGCGGAAGTCTCGAGGTTGTCAGGAATCTACAGGCGCATGCGCAAGAGAAGGGATTGAGAGAGTGGTATAAAGGCAGGTCGAGTGAGAAGGTTGTTGTTGTTGTTGTCATTGGACGTTACAGTGACGCGTGCGTTAGCAGGTGATTAAGAGGCGGTTTATTTTTGTGTGTCTTATAAATCGTTCACCTCGGTGAAGGTGAACGCTTTATAAGACCTTATATATAAGATTTATAAACCGCCTCTTAATCACCTGCTAACGCACCATTAAATTGCACGTACCTACAATAATAAATATTTCGGTGCTTATCAGAACCTGAGCCAACTTAACGTCGGCTGACATGATTACGTAATGGGAAAAGCTGATGCAAAGATGCAGAGATGATGAATCGAAAAACGCTAAAAACAAAACTAGGAAAACAAAGTAGTTAACGTAAGTTTAATTATATGAAAAAACTTATAGTCTAAATAGAAATTGACAGTATTCTCACGACATTCACGTTATTAGCACGACTTTTTAACTGCGGTGTGTTCTTTTTTGCTGCTAAACGCTCAACTTATTCTCCTTTACTATTCGTCTTCCTTATCTGACGCATTTCTCTCAAATGCAAATTATATTTTGAAACCGCAGTTAAAATCAGTCAAGGGGAAGTAATTCATGCACGCATATTTTATTACCTCCCTTGACCGACGATCTCATGTTTATTTGACGTTTATGGCAATAAAACACAATAAAAATAATTCTTTTAGAAATCTTTGCATATACTAAAAAATTATTTAAAAAACAAAAGAAATTATCTGTTCTTACTCTCCCAATTGTTTTTAATGTTTGTAATCGAAATTTTTGTGTTATTTTAACAAGAAAGTAAAAAAACAAAAAAACAAAAAACAAAAAAAAAAAAAACAAGTAAAGATTACTCAATGATAAAAGAACCGGGTTTGTATTACTGTACACATAGATTCGAAAAAGTTGTCAAAAAACAAATATAGAACAAATAAATGTTATCAAAGGCAAGATAAGTTACTTTTCTACCTAACTGGATATATTTTTTGTGTTTTTATTCAGTGTAACATGTTTATTCAGCTCGAAAAACATGCAGAGTTTACCGATGTATTGGAAAATTCAAAATGGCAGCCGACTCTCTCTCGGAGAGGGTACATTTGGGAAAAGGTATTATAAATAATAAACTAGACAAAATACTGGTAGAAAACAACCGAATACATGTCAACTTATGTCACGGTAACATATATTGAGCGAATTTCTACCAGTATTTTGTCTAGTTTATTATTTATAATACCTTTTCCCAAACGTACCCTCTCCGAGAGAGAGTCGGCTGCCATTTTGAATTTTCCAATACATCGGTAAACTCTGCATGTTTTTCGAGCTGAATAAACATGTTACACTGAATAAAAACACAAAAAATATATCCAGTTAGCTTGGTCTGGATTTCAAAGGTTCACTACTTTCTAAAACACAAAATGAACACCTGCTTACAATAATAGATGAATATTCAATGTTTCCTTTCATTGTTCCCTGCCTTGATGTAAGAACCACTACAGTAATTCAAGGCATCTACTCCATTTTCGCAATTTGGTACTTGTACAGTTTAATCAAGACATTCAAAAATGAAAATATCGAAAAAGGTTATATTGTACATATCCGTTATGGACTGAAGATCTCCGAAAAAAAAATTCATTTAATTTGATCGAGTATTTTTTTTACAGCAGAAAAAGACATTTTCATGAGAATGCATTGAAGTCAACCATTATGGAATTTGTTGAAAATGCCACGGGGAGATAACTCCATGTAAAGTGCCGACACTCCCTCCCCATCTTTAATACTAGCTTTTCTTCCTAAAATTCGAACCTGTTGCTCGATATCATAACAAATTGTTTTGTTTTTTTTGCTGTAAAATAAAAAACTACTTGATGAAATTACGTGAAATTTTTTTTCAGAGAATTTTGTTCCATAACGGATACATACAATATAACCTTTTTTTTTCTCGATATTTTCATTTTTTAATGTCTTGATTAAACTGTACAAGTACCAACAGATTTTTATACAAATACGTAATCAGGACTCTACTTGTACATTTGCAAACAGTGCTCTACACAAGATTTTTTTTTTGTTCCAATGACAAAATTCGACAGGCATTTCCCTCGCCTCATGGTTTTTTCAAACTAGAATTGTTTTACTGAAATGCCATGTCTGCCATAGTAAAGATGACCCCCTAATCAACGGAGTAAAACTAATTGAGGTGAACCTCTAATATGTATAAATTGAAACTGCAGATGCAAGACAGTCAACAGTCTCCTTTAGAAATCTCACCCTACCTGGTAATACTTTGGAAGATACTACTGCAATTGGGAATTGTGAATATCCAGTTTACAAAACCAGCCCAATTAAGCTGGGTGATCAAACTCTATGTACATACAGTTCAGATACTCTTCCGAATGAATCTAACTATCCTTAGGAACCCTACTCTACATCTGATTCTGAAGATAGGCTGATATCATGAAAAGATCCTCACTCAATGCATGAGACTGACACTCACTCTTGGGACACCCAGTATTCGAAGCATATAAAAAACAGTGACGCTTCAAGGTTAGATCCTTTATGCAAGGGCTCATTAATCAGGATAACTTTCACTCACCATCTGGTCTAGATAGCCCAAGTTGGCCTGAATAATGAAGATGCTCCCAAAGGACCCAGAGAATGCCAAGGTCATGTGGTTTATGCATACTCTACGTATGTATTATTAAATGATTTCTACGACCTGCTCTTCCACCTCTAGTACAATACATATTTCCTGAGCAGTATTATAAAAACTAAGCAAGAATGAATCTTCTGCTTTTGTACTTCGAATTAATGATGAATAAAGCTTTTCTAAAGTTAAATCTAGTCTCGATCTTACATTATATTCTCCAGTTGAGAAGGATTTTTCTTTCACTGACTGATAGAAAAGATTCATAACATATACTATACTTTGATCGCAGCCAAAATTTTTATTTTAGGCATGAAATTAGCTTATGGTGTAACGGTACATTTTACCTTACTTTATTATCAAGTTCTGCTACTCGACAATAATTTCCTTTTGTTTTAACCAATGTTTAAAAATCAAGCGTAAATGTCACGTGATACATTTTTATTTTATTCTTTTGTGCAGAAGTTTTGAGGGTTTGTTTTTTTTAATTTAAAAATAAAATAAAATGTTGTTTATATTTATTTCCCATTAACGACCAGAAGAAAATATGGCTCTTAAAATTAAACAAATTAGAGGAGAATATTCAAGGGAGGTAATTAATAAAAAATTTTCTTGCAATTATTTATCTCCCCTAGATCGTTTCCTAGATGATTGCGTTGAAACACCTGGAACTTTTAACATATGAAGTAATAAATATATTCTGATATATGTTTTGAAAATGGATATTTTATAATCTCTAAAACTAATCTCAATTTTTATATTAATAAAATTATTATGAAATGTAAAAATATATATTTACTCGAGTTTTATTAATATTATAAATATTTTTTTCAAATGCGTTTGAAATTGAGAATACACTCTGACAGTGACTTTCTTCCTATCGATCTGAGGCTGTTGCAGTGAGGCCTGAAGGTGGTTAGCCAACTGACCGTGCAACTAAATAAACATCAGACACAAGGGCAAGGAAGAAAACAACAGAACAAAGAAGAATGACAAACTCGGGTAGTTTAGTTTAAAGACGAAGTCTCGCCTTTTATTTAAGTAAACGAAAGGGTGGCAAATGCGAATTTTCTCACTGGGCGACGTTGGTCCGGGGTCCGTCGCCGGTATATTCTGTCAGGGGGATGCTTGTCGGCTCGCCGTAAGCTGGAATGCCGGGATGACGTCGGAGAAGTCGGCGTGGTAACTGGTGCGGGTGATTGGTCGACTTGGGTCCGACTGGGACGGTACTGATGCGTTAGCCTCAGGTTATGAGAGGAATGGACGGACAATTGGCAACACTGAGGGTTCAGTATTCATCAGGTACGGACGGGCGCTCGGATCGGACAGACACTGAGAAAGGTGTCAGTGTATTAGAGGTACGGATGAACGAATTGGCAACACTGAGGGTTCAGTGTTCATCAGGTACGGACGGGCGCTCGGATCGGACAGACACTGAGAAAGGTGTCAGTGTATTAGAGGTACGGACGAACGAATTGGCAACACTGAGGGTTCAGTGTTCATCAGGTACGGACGGGCGCTCGGATCGGACAGACACTGAGAAAGGTGTCAGTGTATGAGAGGTACGGACGACATGGAGGACGGAGTCGTGGTGATGAGGTGGACTTCTACGGCGTGGAGACCGGAGCCACGGTAGTGGTGGTGGACTTCTACGGCGTGGAGACCAGAGCCACGGTAGTGGTGGTGGACTTCTATGGTGTGGAGACCGGAGCCACGGTAGTGATGGTGGACTTCTACGGCGTGGAGACCGGAGCCACGGTAGTGGTGGTGGACTTCTACGGCATGGAGACCGGAGCCACGGTAGTGGTGGTGGACTGGACTGCTACAGTGAAGAAACTGGAGTCACAGTAATTGCGCGAGCGTCGAACGGTTAGGGAACCGTGAGCAAGTGCAGAGCTTTGCCGAAAAACCAAGCCGTTTATTTAGTGTTCTGCCCCGGACCTGGCATTATCTACTGCCAGGCCCTCATTTGGGGTCCAGAGACACTTAGGCATGAAGCCCGTAGGGGGGGGGGAAGGGGGTCGAGGGTCATTCTAAACTAAAGCTAGGTCTTTGAAGACTTTATAAAAATCCCTATACTAAGACACTATTTTTTATATTATCATTCTTACCATGGAGTTTATCTACTTAAAATCTCCCCAGCGTATGATTTGGCGTTTAAACTGAAAGAAATAAATGTTTTTATTCAACAAATCAAAATCATATGTACAAACAAAAGCAGAAAAATTTCCTGAGCAGTATTATAAAAACTAAGCAAGAATGAATCTTCTGCTTTTGTACTTCGAATTAAAGCTTTTCTAAAGTTAAATCTAGTCTCGATCTTACATTACATTTTCCAGTTGAGAAGGATTTTTCTTTCACTGACTGATAGAAAAGATTCATAACATATACTATACTTTGATCGCAGCCAAAATTTTTATTTAAGGCATGAAATTAGCTTATGGTGTAACGGTACATTTTACCTTACTTTATTATCAAGTTCTGCTACTCGACAATAATTTCCTTTTGTTTTAACCAATGTTTAAAAATCAAGCGTAAATGTCACGTGATACATTTTTATTTTATTCTTTTGTGCAGAAGTTTTGAGGGTTTTTTTTTTTTTAATTTAAAAATAAAATAAAATGTTGTTTATATTTATTTCCCATTAACGACCAGAAGAAAATATGGCTCTTAAAATTAAACAAATTAGAGGAGAATATTCAAGGGAGGTAATTAATAAAAAATTTTCTTGCAATTATTTATCTCCCCTAGATCGTTTCCTAGATGATTGCGTTGAAACACCTGGAACTTTTAACATATGAAGTAATAAATATATTCTGATATATGTTTTGAAAATGGATATTTTATAATCTCTAAAACTAATCTCAATTTTTATATTAATAAAATTATTATGAAATGTAAAAATATATATTTACTCGAGTTTTATTAATATTATAAATATTTTTTTCAAATGCGTTTGAAATTGAGAATACACTCTGACAGTGACTTTCTTCCTATCGATCTGAGGCGTGATTATTCAGCCCTAGGTGATTCAGCTTTATTTTCTTTTTGAGTTATTGCAAATCCTTTGGGGTGTTTTACTAGATAATGTAGTTGACGCTGATAAGACATTTTTTGCATATTATTTATTCATTTGCATGTTGGTACGGTCAAGGAAAAAGGGAGCAGGGAAGGAATTCCCAGTGATAGAGGTTAACTCAGCTCCCTCAGAATGTGGCTCTGCAAGTTGAAGCTCTCCAATTAGGGAGCAGCAAAAGGGTCTGTATCGCCCAATGTGGTGATTCCATCCTGTTACAGAGGCCAACCTGATTCTACCAAAAAGTAGCTTTCCTATCAGGAACTGGAACTCCTCCAACAAAGGAGCAAACAAGAAAAAAATCTTCCCATAATGTGACAATTCCCTCCACTTTGCACCTCCTCTGGGATTTCCCTAAGAGAATTTCCATTTCCAAGAGCAGTGATCAGAAAGCCACAGTAAGGAAGTCCATTTGTAGGGAAGACTATAAAGAAAAAGATTTCTCCACAAGAATACAAGGAACTGTATCTTTTTTTTTTTTTTTTTTTATTACATTTTCACAAGGCACATTGCCATTTTAATGTAGGGGGCTACTATCAGGGGAAACATCTACTGGGGTACTATGTAGGGATTAGGGCAGCGAGATGTTGGTTCACGTTGCACTTGAACTTATGCATGTCAGTACAGTTGGGGAAGCAGTGACCTGGAATGGAATTCCAAAGTCTAGCAGTTCTGGGGAAGAAACTACTGGAGTAGAAAGATCTTTTACATCTAGGGATCTCTACAGTGTGGGGGTGGGATTTTGCAGCTTGAGGGGTCTGTCGAGGGTGTTCACGTCGTGGGGGCACAAGTGCTTGCAGTTCTTCAGAGCATTCACCATTATAATAGGGATGCAACGTTTCGACGATGGGACAGAGGCTGAAGTTTAGATGCCAGTTTAGGGCCTATCAGATTTGCGACTCTCTTTTGAACCTTGTCAAGGAGCGAGAGACTAGTAGCCGATGCACCGGCCCAAATATGACAGCAATACTCCATACATGGGCGAATAGTGGCCTTATAGAGGTACAGGATACTTTCGGGTGTTAGAAGTTTTCTAGCACGGTAGAGAGAGCCCACCTTCCTCGCAGCGGCCCTGGCAATGACCTCGATGTAATTGTTCCAACTCATGTTTCCTGTGAACGTTAGGCCAAGGAGCTTGAAAGACGTACTCTCAGATAAAGAGTTGTTAGCCATTGCTATAGGTGGTAGAGAAGGTTTCTTGTAATTATTGAATGAAACCAGTTTTGTCTTGGTGGCATTGAACGTTACCATCCATTTTTGTCCCCATCCCCATTTTGTATCTATCAAAGTATAAACAGTACGTAGAAGGTAATGTACTTCAGCCAGTCCAAGATTCATGGGAGGCGATTGAAGACAGTGTTTTGTCTGTGGTTTCTTCAGAATAAAAAGGAGAACATGTTGGAGCTCTTCAAAAAACTCAACACCTCAGCAACTTACATCTGCCAGAGGACCTTTACCTCAAAGAATGAAGCAGAATAACTATCTCTAAAAGAAATGAAGAGTGGGAGAGTGAGGCTTCAACCTGAATACCAAGGTAGGAAGAGAATTCAGGTTCACATTTTTAATGCACCAGTTAAGTTATTTGTGAAGTTTCACAGGAACATAGTTCAGCCAGTTTGGGGATGTGAAACATGTGCACCAATTAATGCTATGCAGACACCATATTTCCAGTAGCCGGAATATAATGGTCATCATGAAAGTCGCACTACTGGTTTTGCCAGAAGCAAGACCACATGGCAAAAGCTGCCCACAAAAAACATCCCCAAGCAAACGAGTGAAACACGCAGCCACAGTCACAGTGGTTGCTTCAGAATAAAAAGAAAATCACCTCTTGAAACTCCAAAAGGAGAACATGTTGGAGCTCTTCAAAAAACTCAACACCTCAGCAACTTACATCTGCCAGAGGACCTTTACCTCAAAAACTGAAGCAGAATAACTATAGCCGGAATATAATGGTCATCATGAAAGTTGTTGTCTGCACTACTGGTTTTGCCAGAAGCAAAACCACATGGCAAAAGCTGCCCACAAAAAACATCCCCAAGCAAACGAGTGAAACAGGCAGCCACAGTCACAGTATAGTGCCACTTCCAACTGCTATGCTAGCAGAGCCCCAAGGCCAGTAGAGCCCTTGTAAAGAGCAAAGGAGGGGGAGAGGACAGTGGTGAGCAAAGAGTAGAACACAACTACTTTTGCCACAGTCTCCCCACCCACAGAACCATCGGCAACTGCAGAATCAGCAGCAGAAAACATTAGAATGTCAGCATACTATAAAACTAGCAGGGGACAAAATGAAAATAAAACACATGAAGAGAAGAGAGAACCAAGTGAAGAGGAGGCTCACAAATATATGCTCTTCCCATGCACCTCGGTTCAGAAAAAGAAAATAAAAATTAGAAAAAGAGGATGGGAAGCAAGGGTCAAGAAAGTTTGTGCTTTTTTTTCAGGAATTTGGTGTGCTCATCCCGTGTCTAAAGTACGTAGTTAATGAAAGATTGAAAGAAAAAGGATGATAAGCAAAGGTTTAGAAAGATTGTGCAGTTCCCTATAGAAACACACACTATCTCTGATACAACTAAAACCTATAATCATGCAGTCTACTCTCACCCCTAGAGAAACAATGCAGGAATAACACATGCCCACTCTCTGCAAATACCGTCTCAAACACAACACATGCAACAACACCTGCCTCATCCATGGTTCATCCCTCTTTTTATAGGACCTTAAAACTAACATTTCCTCGGATGCACAGCAGCCAGGATAGCAAAGAATTGACCACATTGAACATGATGCATAGAATCGTCGTCCTTTCGTTGGCAGACTCTGGAATAAGATGCAACACAGCAATCAAAGACATGCACTTGGTTTCATTTAGGAATTGTCAGATGTTGACCAGAAACTACGTCATATTTTCAGCATATTGAAATCCTCATCTGCTCGCAAAACATTCTGCCCATGAACATCAACATTGTCCATAGATATGCCAGGAAGTAGGGAGGAGGGGTACAGACTGTTTATGGTTAAAATTTCTGTAAAATGTTTGTGTTTTGAGTCATTGCTTTTCATGTGTCTAAAATTGTTTAAGAGAACATCTTTTTTCAGGATTTCGATATGATTATCCAGTGTCTGAAGAACATCGTTAATGAGAGATTCGAATTCTATCTTTGATCCAAATCTAGACAAAGTCAGCAAGTATAGGTAGAGGGCTGGAGAGGTGTGAAACCAGCCTTGCTAACATAATGGCTCGAAGCAATCTTGTATCAATAATCTGGAGCAGTAAACAATATGGACAAATAGCATGTCTTCCTACCCAAATGACATATTCTACTTTACACTTGATAAGTCACTTGGACCATCAACTTGTTATAGCTTGGTTCTCTTAATTAGCCAGCTACAGGAAATTGAATAGCTCCCTGATGAAGATACAAGACTTTCGAGAAAACATACAACTATTTGTTTAGTAGATTTCGGTGGGAGTTAGTGATTGGTCAGCTTGAAAACTGAGGTCAGAAGTTGCTCCATCTCTCAGTAGATAAGGCCAAAGCAAAGAAGCATTTAGAAGAGAAACTGAGTCAAGTAATGGCTGGTAGGAATACTGTAAGCACAAAACTAGCTAAGCATGACATGAGGTTAGCAAGTGAGGCTTAAGTTGTTGGGGAAAGGAAATTATCCAATAAAGCCATGAACTTTGACATAAGCATAAAAAAGTTTCCCATGTGGTTCAGATATATTTGAAAAGTCAAACATGTAGATGGGCATAACTTAAAAGATTTTCCAGGGATTTCAAGAGTATTTTGAAGAGTACGTCACCCAACTGCCTCCTTGCCAAACTTCTCGGTCCAGTCCAATTTGGTTAGAAGCGCTGGTTGCAAAGATAGGATTAGAGAGTGTGAGATCTTGTCTATGTTGAAGTAGGTTGGCTGCAACAAATTGCTGGGACTTGACAGGTTGTCCTACAAATTGTATTTGAAGCTGTTGACATATTTGTATTGTTTTGATGGATATGTCCAATCACACTTTCAAATTTTTGTCCTCCCTCAGTTCTTTCACCTTTTTTACCCACGAATATCCTCCTTCCATTTAGAGATTGTCCAGCTTGTTTTAGATTCTGAACAAAGCAGAAAATAGTGGGAAATCTATTTTTAGAAAAGCTTGAGAGAATATTACTCGCTAAGATTTTGGTTTTATGTTCTTTCCTTACTCCTTATTTTATTCCAATTAAATCTTTTTATATAAATATATCTATTAAAACATAAGATTTATTAATAATTTTAAGGATACCATAAGTAAGACGGCCTCCTCTGGTAAATGTGGTATTGTAGTGACTGTTGTCTAAGGATGAACAACGACATCGATTTCCCCCACATTTTGATGGCCTTGTGCCTGATTTGTTCCGAATCTATTTTTTTATATTTTGTGCAAGTAAATAATTCAAAGTGAAATATTTGTTCTGGCAATGAAAAAGTGTGAATTGTGAGAAATTGTCTCAGCCTAAAAAGTAAAGTAGGAAGTGTACACAATTAGAAATAATCTCCGCCTAAGAACTGTCAGATATAAAGGTTGCTCATGAGGGTATTGCAGACTGTGAGAAAATAGTTCTGTTAATGACAGAATTGCAAACTGCAAGAAATAAATTCTAGCTATAAGGGAAGGGTTAACCGTGAGAAAAAAAATTCTGCACAGGAGGGAATTAAGAACTTTGAGACAAAATCTGTCTCCATGGGAAGTGTGAACCGTAAAAAATAAAATCTACTTTTGACAGAATTCTGGACTGTGAGAAATAACTAATTATGAAGAAAGCGTGAACTGTGAGAAATCAATCCCACTTTTAAAAGGTGCGTTACTTGTAAAACATAAACTCCACCTATGATTGTAAAAAATAAACTCCACCTATGATTGTAAAAAATAAACTCCACCTATGATTGTAAAAAATAAACTCTGCCTATGATTATAAAAAATAAACTCTGCCTATGATTATAAAAATTAAACTCTGCCTATGATTGTGAAAAATAAATTCTGCCTATGATTGTGAAAAATACACTCCACCTATGATTGTAAAAAAATAAACTCTGCCTATGATTGTAAAAAATAAATTCTGCCTATGATTGTGAAAAATACACTCTACCTATGATTGTAAAAAATAAACTCTGCCTATGATTGTGAAAAATAAACTCCACCTATGATTGTAAAAAATAAACTCTACCTATGATTGTAAAAAATAAACTCTACCTATGATTGTAAAAAATAAATTCTGCCTATGATTGTTAAAAATAAACTCTGCCTATGATTATAAAAAATAAATTCTGCCTATGATTGTAAAAAATAAATTGTGCCTATGATTGTAAAAAATAAACTCTGCCTATGATTGTAAAAAATAAATTCTTCCTATGATTGTAAAAAATAAATTCTGCCTATGATTGTAAAAAATAAATTCTGCCTATGATTGTAAAAAATAAATTCTGCCTATGATTGTAAAAAATAAACTCTACCTATGATTGTAAAAAATAAACTCTGCCTATGATTGTAAAAAATAAACTCTGCCTATGATTGTGAAAAATAAAATCTACTTATCAGAAAGTATGAATTATGAAGAATGGAGAAGTCATTTTTTTTCAATTCAATTTATTGGCAAAAAATAAAATCCTCGTGCTACAATTGCAATGTAAGGAAAGATTGAGAGAAATTTACACAGAAAAGTATACAGTAGTCCAACACCTGTCCAAATTCACCTTGAATTCTTGCTTTATTATTGCATGTATTACATCACTTGAAAGACAATTCCAAATCCAGGGATTCTGATTGATCAAGTCTCCCTCTTCTAATTCAATTGAAATCGTTGATGAAATACATTCACATTGACATTATTCTAATGCAGGAGTGAATAATAGATCTTGATGTTTATTATAACGACCATGGAGAAGATTGTAGGCCAAAATAAGATCACTACTTAATCATTGACATTCAAGGGTTAAATTTTCTTGAGTTGTCTTTTATAGAATAAATCCAATAGACCCTGCACTGTTCGAATAGCTAGTGTAGGGGTGTAGAAGGAAGTGCATGTTTCATCTCACGTTCGGGTGTCACCAATTTGTAGGGGAAAAGAAGTTTAAGTAAAATTAAATCAATGTGCGGATGTGTGTGTGTGTGCATAAGTGTGATTTTTGAGTGCCCGCGTGGTGTGTGTAATCACGGTGTTGACGACTTTGACAACGACTATGTTATGAAATAATTTCACATAGACGTTTTTCTAATGCAGGAGTGAATAATAGATCTGGATATCTATTATAATGACCATGGAGGAGATTGTAGACCAAAATAAGATCACTACTTAATCATTGACACTCAAGGGACTACATTTTCTTGAAATTTGAAAGTTGCCTTTCATAGAATAGATCCAATAGATGCTGGATATCACATATAGAACAGTTATGAACCGTGAGAAATGAATACTGCTTATGAGCAAATCATGAACTGTTAGAAATAATTTTAGCCGATCAGGATTTATGAACTGTGAGAAATGAATTCTGCCTATGAAAAAATTAAGGACTGTGAGAAGCTATGATCATCATTTTAAATGTTGCCAATTCTAAACAAATTTGGAAATTAAGTTATTGAAATTATTCAAAAGTCAAGTTTTTTTCAGAAATTCAAATTTCATAAAGGATATTCAAGTTTACAATTTCACAAAACATCCTGCATGAATTGAATCCGGTCTCAAAATAGGTCAGCAAAAATGTGCAGGCAGCACTTAAGATCTACTCAAGTACTTTAAAATGATATTGAAATGAGTTTTCAGAGTAAAACTCAACAGATGTTTTGATTTTGAAAACAAAAGAAAATTCAGCTTTAAGACCATCTATTATACAAAGGTCAATTGATATAGTTGTGTTTTTTTTTTTTTAATTTGAGGATCATGAGTTGTGCAAATTTAGCTAAGAACAAAGTGTGGTATCTGTTCTGATATTACATTTAATCTTTTCTATTCTCGGTCAGTGAAGGAGACATTTTTCTAGACAAAGGCAATTTTTATGTCTGTTTCAATCCAATTTGTGGCTTTGGAGAGCTGAATTTTTCTTTTTACATTAAAAATCGACGTTGTTTCTAACTCTGCTTCCATGGGGAGGTAATTAAATAGGAACTTATTCGAAAATAATGTTGGAAATGTGTTGAATTTTTCAATAGTTTATTTTAAGGTTCAGATGAAGTGGGGAATGGCAGGGCCTTATTTTTAGAGTGAGAACTGTTCCCACTACAAAACTAGACGAGTGAGTAAATTCCTGTGTGTATATATATATATATATATATATATATATATATATATATATATATATATATATATATATATATATATATATAGTCTTTGAAGTTTTTAACATTTGAAACCATACAAAAATTTACTTTTTATCATTCGTTATATATATATGTTTTTTTTTTATTACCGTTTTATCTGTTTGGTTACATATTTTTCAGATGTTGGACCATGTTTACGATCTAACAGCCTCGTCAGACCTTACAGAAGTGGTTGTTAGTAATTGGAAGAAGTGTTTTAGAAGAAATACGAAAAAAAAAGGGGGGGAAGGGGGTTGAGATAGATAATAAGGGGGGACGGGTATTGACAATATTTCAGTTTTGAAGGTTAAGATACATTAGATTGTATTGTGTGTTGTGTGAGGGGGGTAGCAGATTCAGGTAGGTGTGGGTGGAAATATATGGATATAGGGAGGGGGGGTAGGGGATGGTAAAGAAAAAAGGGAGGGGGTAAGGACAGGGGGAAGTTTCGATTTTTAGGTTTTAAATTTTAACTGCATTTTGCTTGTTCAGCAAGATATATTAAGTAGATGAGAGAGACAGAGAAAGGGAGAGCGAGAGGGAGAGCGAGAGGGAAAGAGAGGGAGAGAGAGAGGGGGAAAGGGTTAGTGTAGATGTCATGTTTATGACAAGTACAGGGTTCATTTAAAATTTTCGTAGTCGCTATACGCCGATTTGTTCATTTCAGTTTACAATGAGTTGTTTTTTTTTTAATACATAAATTAACGCACGTGCAAATACGCATACATATACATGTATATATGTGTTTATATGTGTGTGTGTGCCTGTATCAGCGATGCATTTAACACTGAAAATAAACTTAAACGTAACCAATGCCCAAAGCACCATGTTAGGGGCCCACCCCATATATATGTGAAATTAACGATGCGCACACCTAACCTCTCATTATTAACTGCACCCATATATTTACTTATTTATTATAATTTATTTATCCTAACGTTACTGTATTTACTTGGTATAAATATATACATGTCTGTATATATATATATATATATATATATATATATATATATATATATATATATATGCTGAAAGCACCATGTTAGCCCACCCCATATATATGTGAACTTAATGATGCATCTACCTAACCTCGCATTATAACTACACCCATCTATTTACTTCTGTATTTATTTATTTATCTATTTATTTACTTATTTATTTATTATTATTATTTATTTATCCTATCTTTACCTTATTTACTTAGAGTCTTGAAGATGATGAGCGTAGTGGTCAGCTACTGCATGTTGATAACGATCAATTATGAGATTTAGTCGAATCCAATCCATGCACAACTGTTCAAGAATTGCTTCTGAATTAGACGTAACGTATACAACGATTTCCAACCACTTGAAAGACATTTGAAAGACAAAATACTTGATAAGTGGGAGCCTTACGAATTTAATGACAACCAAAAGAAAGACCATTATGAAGTATCAACTTTCCTTCTTTTGCTCAGCAAGAATGACTCGTTTCTCAACTGGGTTGTGATTTGCGATGAAAAGTGAGTTCTTTACGACAACAGGCGACGCTCAGCTTAGTGGTTAGACGCCGACGAAGCTCCACAACATTTCCCGAAGTGAGAGTTGCACCAAGAAAGGTCATGCTCACTGTTTGATGGTCTGCGACCAGTCTCATCTATTATAGCTTTTTGAATGCAGGTGAAATCATTATGACGTAGAAGTACTGTCAACAAATGAATGTACTAAAATTGATCCAACATTGATTGTGAATAGTACAAATGGATGGCGTTTTCTTAGTAACGTATAAATATAAGATAACGTCTTGAAAGTAATGACATGTTGAAAATGATGTGCTAAAGAAGAAGGAAAGATCGATAGACAGCTTATCTTGTTATACTGAGCTACATTTTTTTTAAATTTCATTTTCACCCCAACCAAGACAAAGTGTAGTGAGAAACTAGTAGTAGGTGCACCAGCCCAAATGTGACAACAATACTCCATACATGCGCGAATGGTGGCCTACTGAGGCTCTTCGAGGAGTCACCAAATTTTGGATGAGCCAGCTTGAGTTATTAATATATAAAAAAAAATCTTTCTTCTAAGAATGCTCTTTCACCAACATCTCTACACTAAAGGTTAGATCCTGACTTCCCATCCATCAATCATTTCCCATTCAACTCACAACTTTTGTTATGCAGCAATTCTTTCATTTGATAATGTCTTATCTCTAATATTGTTGACCTTAAGTTCGGTATCTTCAACAATTTTATTTTCTCGATGAAGCTGAGTTATTAATTTTGCATAAAAAGCTGGTATTCAACAAGCACTTATAGATAAACTTGGTAATTATCTATGATGGGCGTGGGTATGTGTTATGTATATATTCTAACAAACGTGACATGTGCGTTTCCGAGCAGAATTTAACAAGTATTTTAAAAAAGATAAAACAATTGTATTCTTTGTTAATGCAATCATTTTTTATTTTTTTATTTTTTCTCTTTCTTTTTGTTCACTTAAATTTCCGTGACTCAGTTTTTCAAGTGCAACAAAAAAAGTGAAAAATTTGTGAATGTGCGGTAACTTTTGCTGATTGCATGCACATACTAGCAGAGCTATGCGGTGTTGTGAGGGTGCAAACTTTACTATGCTGTATTCGATGACACTTCAAAATGTTACATAGAGATGAAACCATCTGTGTCTAATGATCAATTGGTCTTTTCTTTTGTCAGAGAAAGTTCATGCATAATCTGGTAAAGGCCAAATGGAATCTGACACCAGCATGGTTAATATGTGAAATACTGGGTGAGTAAATTCACTAGTAGATAAGATGGTGATTTTAAGATAACAGTAATTGAAAGTTTAGTTGGGGTCAACTTGTTACAGTCACGATTAGAATTGTTGGTACTTATTTATATATTGAGACACAACTGAAATATTTAAGCTCAAACTAAAATAACTAGAAAAGTTATATATATATATATATATATATATATATATATATATATATATATATATATATATATATATATATATATATATATTTAAAAGAGTGTAACCATCAACAATTGTGTTTTTTTTTAGCCTTTTATCATATTTTTATTTTAAAATATTTTTATAACGCGTTTCAAGCTTAGGTTCGCTCTCTTCAGATATTTTCGTAAAAATTTTTTTTTTTAAATGGGAGTTTGAAATTTTATTTTTACATCTGCTGATACTAAATGTGTTTTTCAGAGTGACGTGGTCTCAGAAATTCTGTCCCCAACAGTAAGTGTTGGTAATGTCCATCAGAGTTAAGTTCAAAGAGGGAGCTTTTGGCCCATTTGGTGAAGGTTTTTATGGTTTTTTTATGACTTTCTTTCCCCATGTATAGCACACACTCACACACAATCATACACACATACATATGCATACATGTACATATACACATGCACACACATACACACGAAGGCATATACACATATACATACGCAATACATAGAAATATATGTAGGAGCATACATATATACATACCCACCTACACACTCGCACACGTACTCACACACATCCACCCACTATTATATCACACACATATTGGTTAAATTTATTTTTCCCCCCCAATCAAAACACGCATGCATACATGTACTTAATCATTCAAACATAAGTATACGCACACACACACATAAGTAAGATGGAGAATAGGTAGCAGAAGATATATATATACACACACACACACACACACACACACATACGCACACATGCACACACACATATATATACATCCATGTATGCACATACACACTCACATACATCCGCATACTATACAGGCACACACACATACACACACACACATGCATATATATAGAGACATATGCAGGAGCTCACACATACGCATACATCCATATGCACACATACACACACGAAAATGTATGTGTGTATATGGATGTATGCGTATGTGTGAGCTCCTGCATATGTCTCTCTATATATATGCATGTGTGTGTATGTATGTGTGTGTGTGTGTGTGCCTGCATAGTATGCGGATGTATGTGTGTATGTGCATACATGTATGTATATATATATGTGTGTGTGCATGTGTATCTATGTGTGTGTGCGTATGTACGTATGTGCGTGCGTGCGTGTGTGTGTGTGTGTGTGTGTGTGTGTGTGTGTGTGTGTGTGTGTGTGTATATATATCTTCTCCTACGTATTTTCATCTTATTTCTGTGTGTGTGCGTATACGTATGTTTGAATGATTAAGTACATGTATGCATGCGTGTTTTGATTGGGGAAAAAAAAAAATTAACCAATATGTGTGTGATATATTAGTGGGTGGATGTGTGTGCGTATGTGTGTGAGTGTGTAGGTGGGTATGTATATATGTATGCTCCTACATATATTTCTATGTATTGTGTGTGTATATGTGTATATGCCTGCGTGCGTATGCGTGTGCATGTGTATATGTACATGTATGTATATGTATGTGTGTGTGATTGTGTATGAGTGTGTGCTATACATGGGGAAAGAAAGTCATAAAAAAACCATAAAAACCTTCACCAAATGGGCCAAAAGCTCCCTCTTTGAACTTAACTCTGATGGACATTACCAACACTTTCTGTTGGGGACAGAATTTCTGAGACCACGTCACTCTGAAAAACACATTTAGTATCAGCAGATGTAAAAATAACATTTCAAACTCCCATTTAAAAAAAAAAACTTTTTACGAAAATATCTGAAGAGAGCGAACCTAAGCTTGAAACGCGTTATAAAAATATTTTTAAATAAAAATATGATAAAAGGTTAAAAAAAAAACACAATTGTTGATAGCTACACTCTTTAAAAGGAAGTTCCAAAGACCCGCAGTTCTGGGGAAGAAACTATTGGAGTAAAAGGCTTTCTTGCACCTAGGGATCTCTACTGTAAAGGGATGAGACTTAGTAGCTTGTCGGGTTTGTCGGGGGTAGTTACATCGAGGAGGTACAAGTGTTTGCAGTTCGTCAGAGCATTCACCATTAAAGTATTTGTAGAACAGGCAGAGGGATGCAACATGTCGTCGATGGGACAGAGGCTGAAAACTAGATGACAGTTCAGGACCTATCAGGTTGGCGACTCTCTTTTGAACCCTGTCCAGGAGCGAGAGACAAGCAGCAGATGAACCAGCCCAGATGTGACAACAGTACTCCATACATGGGCGAATGGTGGCCTTATAGAGGTACAGGATACTTTCAGGCGTAAGTAGTTTTCTAGCACGGTAGAGGGAGCCAACCTTCCTTGCACCAGCCTTGGCAATGCTCTCAATGTATCTATTCCAGTTCATATTCCCTATAAACGTTAGACCGAGGAGTTTAAAAGTTTAAAATAAACTTATATCTATATATTAATACGATACGGGTTCAGATAGTGAAGAACCAACCATAGACATTTAGTGACACGTACACACATAATGATGAACTCTTCGTCACAAGTACATATCACGGTATGATGTTGGTACACAATTACAAACATATCTGCTGTATGGTGACATCATTCACTATTATACAACACAAGCAAACTTATATCTATATATATTATTAATACGATAGCGTGTGTGTTCTTTTGTGTGTCACGCTTACATCCGGGTCGCTTAATTGTTATGAAAGTCCATTTCTTATCTTTATATTAATATCGTAACCTGATTCGGCCGTTATCATGCTGTGCATCCCTAAAAAGGAAAGTGGAATATTCCAAATAAGCTTTGTCACCCCTTAAAAAGTGGAATATTTCAATTCCTAATAAAAAAAAAAAAATGATCAAAATGTAGTATCTGTTCTTCAGATGCTATATTTCAATTTCTTCTCTCTCATTGGAGGAAAAATCTTTTATGACTAAGACGTTTTTTGTTTCTTTTCTCCGCGTTAAAAAACGACCCTGGTGTCTACATCTGTCCCGTGGGGAGACATTGTAAATTGTTACTATATTTAATGTAACAACGTAGATTCCATGAACAAAACTTATTTCTTAGAACTGCGCGACTGTGGAACTCTGTTCCGTCTGTCTGCTTCCCTCCTGACTACAACTTGGATGTCTTCAAGTCGAACGTAAACAAATTCCTGATGAACCGCCCCCTTAAGTAGACACTTTATTAAATCTCCACACTAACGTACTGTACTTACAATAACCCTTATCACTGAGTGGCTTCCGGGCCTTGATAAGTGGTGACCACCTTGTAAAAAAAAGTTTTAATATTACAAAAGTAACCGAGAAAAGTAATTTCTGATTTAATTACAAAATGCCCTGGAAATGTCTCTTCTGATTATTTCTTTTTTTGTTTACTTGCCTCCCTACAAGGGGCAGAGTTGGACATGAGGTCGATTAAAAATGTGCGGGGAAACCAACTTCCCAAAAGGGGGAACTCTGGTCGGTAACAAAAATAAAAATTGTATCAGTAATGAAGGATTTCTCCTCCATTAACCAAGACCAAAAAGGGGAGGGGAATTTAAGTCACTGGAATGCTGAGACTGATACCACACTCAGAAATTCATGTTGAGGCAATAGTTGCCTAATCTCTAACTGTGTAAATATTTTTATGTATTAATTTCTAACCGTGTAAATATTTTTATGTATTAATTTTAATTAATATTGAATGAGATAGGTGGAAAACATATAATAGCAGATTACCCAGCGTCGCCCAGGATCGAATGAGATAGGTGAAAGATATATACTAGCAGAATATGCGGCGTCACTCGGGACTGAATAAGATAGGTGGAATGTATATACTATGAGAATACCCGGAATTGATTAATGTGTTTGTAATGAAATATATCAGGCAATATATCAAAGTTACTATTTAAGTAAGGGAGAGCGACATAGAGGGTTAAAGTTATGGACATAATTGTTTAAATAAGAAACATATCCAAGAATTATGAAAAATGATGAAATGTGGGTAACTTGATTGGTGTATTTGTAATGAAATAATAAACCCAGACAATATCAAAATTCTTATATTAGTAGGAGGGGGGCATACTGTGGGTTTTTGATTATGAAAAATGATTGTCTAAATTAAAAACATATCCAAGAATTATGAAAGCTGATTAAATGTGAGTTAATTGATTGGTGTGTTTTTAATGAAATAACCAGCCCAGGAAATATATAAAAGTTATTATTTTAGTAATAGAGGGCGATAAGATGTGTTTAAATTATGAAAAATTATTGTCGAAAGTAGTAATATATCCAAGAATTATGAAAAATGATATGTGATTTAATGCAATAATGTGTTTGCAATGAAATAATCAGACCAGACAATATATCAAAGTTATTATTTAAGTAAGGGGGAAGGCGATAAGGAGGGCTTAATTCATGAAAAATTATTGTCGAAATAAGTAACATATCTAAGAATTATGAAAAATGATGAAATGTTATTTAATTGATTGGTGCGTTTATAATGAAATAATCAGCCTAAACAATATATCAAAGTTATTATATTAGTAAGAGAGGGTGATGAGTATGGTTTAAATCATTGTCGAAAGTAGTAACATATCCAAGAATTATGAAAATGATGAAATGTGAGTTAATTGATTGGTGTGTTTGTAATGAAATAATCAGCCCAGACAATATATCAGAGTTATTAATTTATTAAGGAGGGGGCGATAATGTGGGTACAAATTATGAAAAATGATTGTGGAAATTAGTAACATACCCAAGAATTATGAAAAATGATGGTATGGAGATTAATTGATAGGTGTGTTTGTAATGAAATAAGCATCCCAGCTAATATCAATCAGTTATTACTTAAGTAAGGTTGGGCGATAATGTTGGTTAAAAATATAAAATAAATATTGTCGAACTTAGTAACATCCAAGAATAATGAAAAATGATGAAATGTGAGTTAATTGATTGGTGTGTTTGTAATGAAATAATCAGCCCAGGCAATATATCAAAATTATTATTTTAGTAAGGTGTGCGATATGGTGAGTTTAAATGATGAAAAATTATTTTCGCAATTAATACCATATCCAAGAATTATGAAAAATTATGAAATGTGAGTTTATTGATAGTTGTGTTTTTTATGAAATAATCAGCCCATACAATATATCAAAGTTATTTTTTTAGTAAGGGGAGAGGCGATCATATGAGTAAAAATTATGAAAAATTATTGTCGACCATAGTAACATATTCAATAATTATGAAAAATGATGAAATGTGAGATAATTGACCGGTGTGTTTGTAATGAAATAATCAGCCCAGAAAATATATCAAAGTTATTATTTTAGTAAGGGGGCGATACAGTTTTAATAAGAGGACTAGAATAATATAATTGTGCCTTCATTCACACTGAACAGAATGCCCACAGAATGTCCAGCAACAATATATTACATATGAAAAATGCTACTGTGGAATTTCTACAGGTCCCGTTAGTCTATATATTAATAGGATAGCGTGTGTGTTATTTTTTTCTTCGTTTAATTGTAATGACCTTCCATTTCTTGTAATAAATAATTTTATCAAGAATTTTTCACAAGTTTTGGTTTTGGTTTCGATTATAGCTGAAGGAACTAAATATATATTTATATATATATATATATATATATATATATATATATATATATATATATATATATATATATATGTAATATATTGAGTTCGTGAAATTCAGTAAATTTTCATATACCAATGAGTTTTAAGCCAAAAATGGTTGACTTAAGGAGTAAACTACAAAATTATCACATTTCATAATTGCAGCATTAATATACTGTGTAGGCAAAATCAAGACTTCACAACAAAGTGATGATGGCAATAAAAAGTGTATTTCAATTTACGTTACAATTGTTTCCATGTCCAGTTCGACAATTTCAAGCATTATATCGTTTGAAAATTTTCAAAAACCAGCATTTCTTTAGACTTTATGAATAAACACACTTTTGGCAATGTAGCACTTTTTGAAGAGAAATGAAAAAGGGAAAAATCCCTAACGGGAAATGCCTGTGAGAAACATTTACCTTTGCTGTGGTTACAGAAAAGCCCATTTAAATATTAATATATTGCCTAATTTTCGTATCCTTATTTAAGAACAGAATCATGATAAGTTTCTACAGAAAACTCTAAGCCATTAAAAAAAATTATATATCCCATTTGTTGAGTTCCTAAATTAGATCTTGTTATTCCTTTATTTCCCAATAATTGATTTTTTATAAAAAGAATTTAAAAAAAATTTGTTTCTATATTTATATTATGGCCGTAACAACCTTGCAAAATACGTTACGGTTAGTTTTAGTTTCGTATTAGTAGCAAGTAATGTTTATAGATTATCGTTATATTGATACTTTGATTTAAGACCATTTTAGGTTTAAAGTTAAATTGAATATGAGAATAAATAAAATGGGTGTATTAAATATATATATAAATCCTTGGGTGAAGTATTCTAATCTATTTATTATTATTTAATGTTTAAAAATTCATTGTTATTCTACTTGAAAAATGTTTTTATATCATTACTTAGGATAATTATGGAGGTCCAGAACGTGCTAAACCAATTCTTTAAGATTAAAAACATAATTTATATACTTAATTTGTTAAATAAGCCATCGTAGCACGTTCTGGACCTGTCTGATTACATTAATTATTAAATCACAGACGCCTTCTAGTAATCAATGAACCGAAAACATCAAACGGCCTGGATTACCTCCCTTTTATAGGAAATAAAAATCAACCCAGTTTCAAACAGAACTAACTAGCAGTACTTAACAACATAATTGGATTATCTCCCTTCATAATTATCCTAAGTAACGATATAAAAACATTTTTCAAGTAGAAGAACTTTATTAAGTAGTATACTTAATATGTACAATTACCATATGCTTGCTTGTATTAAAGTGGCCTCCATGATATCCATACCAAACCACTGAACATAGCTTATAATTTAACTTTCACTATATTTGTAGCTGAAATATACAGTATCTTAGCTGTGATACTAGGGTTATTTTTCTGAGTAGATGCAATGCTCTGTGCCTGACCTTAATGTCTGCCTATAAATACAGAATACGAATTCCGAATCACCATGAACTAGTTGTTCTTATAACTGAAAAAAAAAAACACATAACGGCTAGCTACGAAATCCCAATACACATTTTACCTCCAAGACGACTTCCTCTGTCTAACCTGCATGCAAAAAAAAAAAAAAAAAAATTTTTTTTTTTTTCAAACTAAACCTTACCTGAAACTATAATATTTATGGAGGTCTACTGTTATTTGTAAGTAAATAACCTCTGCCTCTTGAACGCTCACAACCTGCTCCTTCCCACCAAGCCGCCACTTAACTCCTATATTGCACAGCATTTGTAGTGGAATCTTTAACTTCCAGCCCCTAACCCTTACATGCTAACTGCTTAGTCATCACTAAACATGTATACATTTCTACCTCTTAGACATGCATTAGAGTTCATTCCTATTCAGTTAGGTATTTACAGCCAAAGTATGTATTCGAAAGCAAAGCGATCTGCATTACATAACTATGTCTCCTCCTAGATAGTTTTGCAACGATTAATACAAAACTGAACCGATAATTCTTGTTATGCTAAATGTCCATTACTTGAAAGCTGAAATTATCTTCGCTCAATAATAGAAACACACTTTATACCTACAACTTCAACTTTATTCGCATCTACTGAAAACTTGCCCATATATCTATTTACCTAATACGACATGACTCGAAACTTACTGTTTTATCCGTACTATATTGCGCTCACATCTCAACCCTCCTGTCATCTAAAATATAGTTTGGGCACAACTCGTAGTTCAATTCTTAATATCTACTCATACTTTAATGTTATCCTAGATCTAAGCTAACATAAATAAAATAAAAAAAAATATAAAGGGAAAGCCTCAAACCACATTATCTCCTTTCTAACAAGCCTTCTTACAATCATAGTTGCTTCCACTGCATGAGCTCTACTCATCCCCTTTATCCAGTAACAATGAAATAGCAATGTCCCTTAATCACTTTGAGGAGTGTAACTATTCAGCAGATATATAACCTCTACAAACTAACCCAGTAAAATTAACTAACCACGTGGGGTTGCAGAAATACATGGATTAGAACCCAGGTGCGGAGCAAACCCTATCAGTGCTGACGGACCCAGTAGATCTTTCCAGAGCATTCGTCTAGGAAAACTCTGAAACTAAACCAAAGGGGAGGGAGGCCTCTTCAGTCTTGGATGACAACCTTCCTAGAGCTGGTAACGCAAACCTAAATTGCTTAAGGAGTAGATAGGCTCTGTCTATCGCCCAGCTTCCATACCCCTTCTTTGCCTATTAGTCAGGCGCAGAGATACTATCACAGGGATTTGACAGAAACACTCAGTGGTAGATCTTGTTTCTTGTCTAGGGAAACGAACACCGTTTTCCCCACTCCCGATACACCCCACCCCTAAAACTGAGCACTTGAGAGTGCTTGAGTACCATATATGCCTGAGCAATTAGATTGGGTTGACCTTCCTCTGATGGGTTGAGGGTGCCGGATTGACAGTTCCTGGCTGCTGTTTCCGACTGGTAGTAGAGGTGCCCTAATTCTTTGGTAGTGCTTAGAGTGGCAGCTCCATCAACAGTTGTAAAATATCAGGATGTTTGTAGTGCCATGTTGTCCATGGAAAGGGACCCTGCACTCATCCCCGGTGGGCTTTCCTGAGGCCACAATCCTAATTGAAGAAAAGTCAGCTGATGGTCTACTTGCGATGCATGTCTGATGCTCTTCATACCCTCTTGTTCAGCTCCCCCTTTCCTAAACTGAAACTCTTTAAAAAATATGACAACAGTACAATCTAAAAATAAGCTTAAACCAGGCTTAGGGTCAAATAAATCCAACTTGCCTCCTCCCTTGAGGCTTGCATTCACAAATATCCGTGGGCTTAGAACTAATTTAGCTGATGTTGAAGCATTTCTCCTAACAAATACCCCGGATATCTTAGCCCTAAGTGAGACTAGCCTACACTCTTCCATCCCCTCTAACTACTTTAACATGCCTGGATATCTCCCACTCTGCCGTAAGGACTCTGACAGACACATGCACGGACTTGGAGTTTACATTCGTAATACCCTTCCCTTGACTAGAGAAACAAAGCTAGAATCGGATGATCAAGCCTTTATGTGCTTTAGACTAAACATGCAACACAACATTAGCTACTTTTACTTTCTCTACCGCTCTCCCTCGACCCAGGACTGCACCATAATAAATAAAGTCTCTGACAGCATACACAGCATTCTTTTCCCTCGACACTAGCGCACAAGTACATGTATTTGGTGACTTTAATGTCCACCACAAAAACTGGCTTGGATTCTCTACTTACACAGATGCAGCAGGCAGCACAACTCATAGCTTCACTATATCTCACTCCCTATCACAAATTGTTACTTTTCCAACCCGTTTCCCTGACCAGCAAGAACAACATGCATCACTTCTAGATCTGATTTTGACCACAGTTTCCGATGATTGCATAACGAAGGCCAACAGCCCATTCGGGAACGCTGATCATGCAGTGATAATAGTTGAAATCGCCCTAAACTCTAGAGCCAAAACTGAAGAGCAATTGCTCAAAACAACAAGATATTATAAAAAGGCTGACTGGGAAGCCATCAGGGATCTTATCAGAGATGCCCCATGGGGAAATATTTTTTCTCTTCCTGCTGAACAGTGCGCAAACGAGACCACTGAATGGTTCAAAACTGCAATCGAAGCGCATGTTCCATGCAGAAATTTTATAGTAAGCCCCACTCTCCCCAATGGTTTACTTCGACTTGCGCAACTGCCATTGCTCAAAGGCAGCGTGCATACTGCAGATTTAACTGACATAAGTCCAGTTTAAACAGGCAGAAGTATATAGAAGAAGGAGCACGAAAAAAATGATATTAGAAGGAGCACGAAAAAAATGATATTAGAAGGAGCACGAAAAAAGCGTGCTCCTTCTAATATCATTTTTCCAAATCATAATAACCATTTCTGTAAAGTCTGACGTGATTACTGAATCATTAATACGATTCGGTAACTGAAACATGTGTAACTAAACAGATAAAACGGTAATAAAAAATAAAACGTTCATATATATATTGTATGTGTGTTACTAAACTGTAAAGTAGGTGTACTGAATGTTAAAGGGTTCAAAGTGTTTTATATCTGCAGCAGGCTAAGCAACATCGTCTATGTACGTATTCTATCAGAGTCTATGAAAAGTTTTAAGCATGAAAACTAAAAGAGATTAGAGAATTCTTATAATTTATTTTCCAACATAGTCCCCGTCAAGAAACAGCTCCTGAGAATAGGAGGTCAAAATGAAAACGGAAATCAACTGAGTTGATTAGGGTGGATCCAAAACAAAAACGTTAATTCCCATATGGGATATTTTCACATGGGGGGGCGGTATTACACCGACCTTTCTAACACAAGGGAAATTACACCGGTTCTCACTCTATATAGTGCCAGTAATACCTACACCGATGGAAGAAGCAACAGTACTACCACTGCCTATACTCGTTTCTTACATTTGTACATGTGATATTAAATACACTTGTTCCTTAAACCAACCTTGACTTGCTTTTCTTCTTTTTACTATTGTGCCACGACACAACAAAAACTAAAAGAGATTAGAGAACTCTGATAATTTATTTTTCAACATAATTTTAGTGCACTGAACCAGCTTTATCCCGATGTAAAAGAACTCATTTGTTTGGGATTCAAGAAACCCCATGATTGCAGCTATGACATTATTATCACTGACAAAATGGCGATCAGACGAGGCATCTGTTGTTTGGGGGAAAACATGGAAGTCAGAGTAGGCCATATCTGGCAAAGAAGGTGGATAGATATCAAGTTCGAATCTACAATAATAATTGTTGCCTCTGAGGTGTGAGCTGGTGCATTATCTTGGTGGAAGACGATTCCTCTTGTGACCATGTCTGGTCTTTTATTACTTCCTATAGGCACTTCAGCTATCCAGAATAATGTTGCACAATCACTGTATGTCCCTTCTGAAGATGTTCAATCCGTATGATACTCTGGGAATCTCATAAAATAAAAGCTATGCCTTTGCCCGACTGAAGGAATAGCATTGCCCTTTTTTCGAGTCGGACATAACATGTGCTTCCACTGTTTTATTGCTCTTTGATTTCTGGTTGGTAGTGTTGAATACCATTTTTATCGATAGTGATAAAGCAAGCAAGACAATCATCTTCGTCCACTTCAAACTGTTCAAGACTACTCTTGGTCACAATGCCCCTAGTGTGTTTCTGTTCAGATATCAGAAGACGAGGGACACACCTTGCAGGAACCTTTGAGAATCCTAGTTTTTTGTGAACATTTTGCCTCTTTACTCACTGAATATCCTATATGTTTTATGTCGTGTCAGCTCTTCTGCGATGTATAATACCTATTATTTATGATTAATTGAACACAAGTTGCTTTTTTTACCTATAACTGAGGGAAAGTCGTTGATTCATACCTTACCTAGCAATATTAGCAATAAATGATCAAAATAGACCCAACAGAATATGACATAGGTGTATCCATTAAGCCAATCATGAACCTGTGCGCTTTTCTTTGTGACTAACAAAACTGGTAACATTTTATCGCTAGCTTTGTCTTACAACAGGATTTCTAGTAAACTTTTTGTCTTTTATCTTTATTTAGGCTAAGAAAATGCGAGAATAAATGTTTACTTTATCCAAACGACTGAGAATAAATGTTTGGTTTGTCAAGCAACTAGTGAAAGTAGTTGAATATACCAAAATTCTTTTTGGCACTTCATGCTAGTCGAGGATATGTCTTTAGTAATCAGATTGTGATATGGGCCACTGCAGCACCATTTTGATTTCCCATTTTTATTTTTTTAATTTTTAAAATTTTATTTTTAACTTCCGCTAATGTTTTTGATGTCATCCGGCATTATTTTTTAAATTGCTTCCAACATCTCCCAATAATGAAAGGGACAAAATTAACGTGTAATTTTTCTTTTTATGTCATCAGAAATGATTTGTGATTTCTTTTCAACTCGTTATGATTCAGTTCTATCATTAAAATTTAAACAAACAAAAACATTAGGAAGATTTACATGGGAAAGCAATTAGCAAGTCAGACTTACCCCCCCCCCCGTCTGAAATTAATTTTGGGAAGAAATCCTCCAGTTTAAATAAAAAAAGTCAATTTTAAGCATTTTTTTCTCTTTCAGTCATCAGAAATGATAATAATTTATATATGAAAAAGTAAATTAATAATGTAATCTTATGATTTTGTAGAAATATTCATGCAAACATTGGCAAAGCATAATTTGTTCTGTTATTTTTTATGTAATGTGTACACAGGTTTGTTATATATATTTCTTTATTTTAAGTAACTTTTTGAAAATTTTAATTATTTGAAGAAATTCAACTATCAAATTGATAATCCCTCAACTTTTTATAAAAGTAACTTTTTGAAAATTTTAATTATTTGAAGAAATTCAACTATCAAATTGATAATCCCCCAACTTTTTATAAAAGTAACTTTTTGAAAATTTTAATTATTTGAAGAAATTCAACTATCAAATTGATAATCCCCCAACTTTTTATAAAAGTCCTTATTCACTTGTTCCCCCCCCCCCAAGGTCGATTTTTAATTTTAGGAAAATCCAGCTGCATTAGCACAAAAATTAAAATTATCTCGGTCTAAAAGGATTTCTCCTTCAATGATCAAGAACAGTAAAGATGAAATGCAGCATTAGAACAGATACTACACTATTCTCCAACAAAAATGGTGAAGCTACTGTAATATTTTATTCTTAGTTCAGAATATATTTTTTAAATTTTTCACCAAATGCGGAATATAACTTTAATTCTTTTATTATTTTTCTTGGAATTATTTTTAAAGTGAAAAAAATTTGCATAAACTGTTATGACATTTTTAGACAGGAAGAGAGATCCGTGGAAGTTCCCACTTTTCTATAAAAATTGTTTGTTTGTGCGAATCTAGCTAACGTTCTTTATACAAATTATTCCGGTTTCATCAAGCTATGCACAACTATCACAAAAGTGATAGTAAAAAAGTGTCATTCCATAGTTCCGGGATGAAATTAACCGTTTAAAAAAGGGAAAAATCATTTCGAAATTTCGCATCCTTAACTAAACTACAATGAGGACTAACTTGGTTTTGTTTCTCTTGACAGCAGATTGTTTATTGGATAGAATAACTACAAATGGTAAGTGTTTTTCTTAATGTTAAAGCATCCGGGAGTTTATAAACAAAAATTCGAAAATAACAACATATTAAAACAATCCGATTTGAGACTTTTTGGGGGGCTCCTGTCAAAGAGGGAAAGACTCACCAGCTCACATGTTGCAAAAATACTCCATTTATATATATATATATATATATATATATATATATATATATATATATATATATATATATATATATATATATATATATATAGGCAGCATTTTCTCATTTAGACAAATATTGAATAGCACGGAATTATTCTGTTTTACAATTTTCCTTTTTATCTTCTCCAATCTCTGAATAGTCCTTTTTGTGTTTTTCTCGAAATTGTATATGTTGGATCCATAATCGCGAGCGTTTTCGACAGAAGTACTTCTATCATCCTCAGGCATATTGTAGAAATAAATGTAGGGATTGTTTTTTAATTTACTTATATATATATATATATTTTTTTTTTCTATTCACGTGGTAATTTGTTACAAGTTAAGTGGGCGGACTTTTTTTTTTTACATTTTTTTTTTTTTTTTTTACACAGTGATCACCACTTATCAAGGCCCGGAAGCCACTCAGGGATAAGGGTTATTGCAAGTACATTACGTTAGTGAGGAGATTTGATGAAGTGTTTACTTAAGGGGGCGGTTCATTAGGAATTTGTTAACATTAGACTTGAAGACATCCAAGTTGTAGTCCGGAGGGAAGCAGGCAGACGGAACAGAGTTCCACAGGCGTGCAGTTCTAAGAAAGAAGCTTTGTTCATGAAATCCGCGTTTTGACTTAGGCACAAATATAGAGTGGGGGAAATTTTTCACAGTGGATTCAGCTAGACGGGTATTTTTCGTGAAAGATATATTAAACACATTTATATATACAAACATATATATACATTTTCAAACATTTATCCCAAACATTTCAAAATGTTCCGGCTGCACTCATAATTAATATTATTTATTTGAGGCTTCTTTGTTTTAATGTACAATGCTTCGAGTATTCTTAGCCTATTTACATTTCTCTCACTCTGCAATACTCTTGTATTTTCTACCATAATTCTTCGAAATTCCGAATGTTGGCAGCCATGTCCCTTCAAATGTTGTGATATGGAGCTAGAGTCAGAGAGGTGGAGAGTCAATCTTCGCGACAATGTGTTAGTTGTTGAACTAACCTAGCTACTAATATTGGAGATACACTCTCCTATTGGGCAGCTAAATTTGTAAACTACATTGGTCCTTTCCAACAGGTCACTTGTTTGCGAAATGTTGTTTTTCATTACAAGGCTTGTTGTCTGTATTTTTTTATAATATATAATAAATTTTATTTTTTTATTATTTTTGGGAGCCACATATCTACGGATTATATTTTTAAGAATACTCTCATCGATTAAAATAAAATTAGCCATTAGTAATTTGAATCAAATTAGTAATATTCAAGAAAATTATCAACCTGCTAATATATATTACCGTAACCAGTTACACAAAAACTCAAAAATCGATGAAAAAACGAAAAAATTAGGCCTAAAAGCAGACGTATCAGCTAACATAAAAATAAGAAACTTCCTGGACGTCACGTTAAATGTAGATAAAAACACATATGAACCCTACTTAAAAGATAACGCTACTCCAATATACGTAAACCCTAAGTCCAATCACCCACCATCAATTATAAAACACATTCCTAACTCGATCGTAAGTAGACTCAGTAATAACTCAAGCGATGAAAATGCATTTAACAGGTCAACCAATATCTACGAAACAGCCCTAAAAAATAGTGGATACAAAAATATCGATATCAAATATAAGCAACAAAACACCAATAACTATAATAAAATTAAAAATAGAAGAAAAAGAACTATAATTTGGTATACGACCCCATACAATCAAATGTTTATAACAAAACTTGGCAAGACATTTCTAGATCTTATTGAAAAACACTTTCCTGCAATCAACCCCTTACAAAAAATTTTCAATAAAAATACTTTAAAGTAATCCTACAGTTGTTGCGAAAATTTAGAGATGATAATTAAAGCGCATAATAACAAAATATTAAATAAAAATAATGTAAACAACAACAAAATAAACAATAAAAAAGTAGACACCATGACAAAAATAAAACTAACACTAGCAGAAATAATAATAATAATAATAATAATAATAATAATAATAATAATAATGGATACTAGAAAGCTGATTGGCTAACTAAAAATCTCAATAGAAGAGGAGCATATAAAAACGATAAACAACAACAGAATTCACGCATAAGCCTGAAGAGTCCTAGAGTGGATGAAACGCGGAATATTCAGTGTAGCTTAAGCGGCATATATATTTTATAAATTACTCTCTCTCTCTCTCTCTCTCTCTCTCTCTCTCTTTCTCTCTCTCTCTCTCTCTCTCTGTATATATATATATATATATATATATATATATATATATATACTAGCAGGCCGCCCGACATTGTTCGGTCGTAAAATATGCTTAAATATATTTTGATTAATGCAGATTTCGTATTTATTATTATTATATTATATTATATTATATTATACTAGCATGGGTGCCCGGCGTTGCCCGGGTGTTTGAAGATGTATGCTGAGTAAAAACAAAAAAAAAACGGTCAATTTTTTTTAAATTTGACCACTATTGTGGCCCCTTAACATTGATTGTTTGGGGCTCAAATCAAGTTATTAAGTTAGATCCATGTCCAAGGAACCTATATCTAAAATTTCAAGTGTTTATACCCAAAACTGTCGAAGGAGTTCTCAAAGGTCAAATCGTAGAACTTTGATCCCCTTAACAGCCAAATTTCTGGCCGAAAACCGATCACATAGATTTTCACAAATCTCAGTACCCTGTATATCAAATTTCGAGTCTGTAGATTAAAAATTGACAGTTATTGCGTAGAGAAATGTACAAACACACAGACACACACACACACACACACACAGACACACACACACACAGACACACACACACACACACACACACAGACACACACACACGTTTACTTTTATAGATATATAGATTGGCTCCAATATATAGTAATGATTTTAAAAGTTAAAAATCAAATGACTCGTGCACCACCACCGAGAATTGAAACCAAAACATCTAGCTTACAATTTACGGTCTTTTTTTTTTTTATTTCAGCTGGCATCTTGTATATTATGGCGTCCATAAGTTGTTGTTCAGCCATATTCTTCCCAAGCGTTTTCTATCGGTGCATCCGATCGTCATCAGAAGCGATTGTTGTTGTTATTTTCTTTTTCTTTGAAGCTTGATGTATATATATATATATATATATATATATATATATATATATATATATATATATATATATATATATATATATACAGTGATGATCATATTTATTGGCACGGTAAAATAAAAGTTAAATTTTGTCTAATAAATTCTAAAAAAGGGATTAAATTAAAGAAAATAACAAAGTATATTATGTATTTTTAACTGGCCTTTCCGATGCAGCAATCGGATTTTAGAAAAAATAAATAACAAAGGAACAACAAACATAATTGCAAAAAACCCTTGTTCAAAATTATTGGCACGATTTATTTAATAATCAATTGTATAGCCTTTGGCCTTGATTACCTTCCTCAGTCGCTTTTCATAGTTTACAACCAAGTTGTTGCACTCTTCAGTAGTAATTTTAGCCCACTCTTCCTGACAATAATCCTCCAATTGAATAAGATTCTTAGGCTTCCTTTGCATTACTCTCAATTTTAATGTTCTCCATAAATTTTCAATTGGATTAAGGTCTGGGATTTGTGATGGCCACTCCAAAACATTAATATGATTGTCCTCAAGCCATTTCTTAGTCAGTTTAGCCGAATGCTTTGGGTCATTATCTTGCATGAACCACCAACGACGACCAAGTGAGAGCTCTTTAGCAGAGTCTTTCAGGTTTTCATCCAATATTTTAACATAATCTTCCTTTTTTATGCTACCTGTGACCTTAACAAGTCGCCCTGGTCCAGAGGCAGCAAAGGATCCCCAAAACATCAAACTGCCTCCACCGTGCTTCACTGTGGGTATGGTGTTCTTAGGCAGGAAAGCTTCGCCAGATTTTCTGTAAATATAAGACACTTTATTATGGCCAAATAACTCTATTTTCGTTTCGTCAGTCCATAGAACACGTTTCCAGAATGCAACATCTTTATCAATATGACGTTTTGCAAAGGCTAGCCTTGCTTTCAGGTGCATAGGCTTCAATAAGGGAGTCTTTCTCGTACGACATGCTTTTAAACCAGCTCTCTTCAAAACTCTACCAACTGTATGTCGAGATACATTTACTCCAGAGGTGCTCTGTTCATCAACAATCTCCCCAACAGAGATCCTTGGGTTTTGTTTTACTTGTCGAACAATTTTCCGTTCATCTCTTGGGGAAAGAATCCTTTTTCTCCCTCTACCCTCTAAACTCATAACGTGGCCTTGCGATTTGAACTTGTTTATTATGGCTCTAACAGTGGATTTGGGAAGGTTTAGCTTCTTTGAAATCTTATCATAGCCCTCCCCATTGGTATGGCATGCTACAACAAGCTTCCTGACGTCTTCGCTGTGTTCCTTAGTTTTAACCATGGCGATTGAAAATTATAATTTAGTCACTTATAATAGTTTAAATAAATCGCTATCTAAAAATTATCTGAAAAAAATTATTCACTGAATTAGCGTTAAACAAGCATAATATGGCTATAAAAAAAGTTCAGAAAGCACGTAAACCGGAAATTGATTGATATTATACTGATACTAAAAGAAAAACAAAGCCGTGCCAATAATTTTGAACAAGGGTTTTTTGCAATTATGTTTGTTGTTCCTTTGTTATTTATTTTTTTCTAAAATCCGATTGCTGCATCGGAAAGGCCAGTTAAAAATACATAATATACTTTGTTATTTTCTTTAATTTAATCCCTTTTTTAGAATTTATTAGACAAAATTTAACTTTTATTTTACCGTGCCAATAAATATGATCATCACTGTATATATATATATATATTGTTTTGTTTTTTTAAAATATGATTATCCACTGACACGTGTTTCATCATCTATATATAATGGGGGGGGTAATAAAAGAGAAATCCTTCTATACTATTTAATTTTAGACAACAAATTTTTCATTGATAGAACACACATGAAACTCTATTTCCCTTCGGAGTGATCTTCTCCGGCTGCAATGCACTTGTTATGTCGTTCAAACAACTTCTGGAAGGTCCCATGAAAGTCGTCTTGTGTGAATGTATCAATGAGCCTCCTCACAGCCACTTTCATCTTCTCATCTTCCCAATTGTCTCATAATGACAGTCTCTAAGGTTTCCCCTAAGTTATAAATCAAAGTCACAGTAGCAACGCCTGGGCTATAAAGATGGTGAAGAACTGTCCTGATACCCATGACAACGTTTTTCTTTTTGATCTTCTCTGAGCATCTTTGAAACAAACTTTGCGCAGATTTTCCGCATCTTCAGTTCATCGTGAATAATTGTGTGTACAGTTCCGACACTGACATCAAACTGTGCACTTATTGTCTCTATAGACACACGACGGTCCTTATCCATGAAATTCTTTATTTAGCCGATCAATTCTGGTATTCTGACTTCCTTTTTTCTCCCACACCTCTTATCATTCGTCACAGACTCTTTGCCTTCCTTGAATCTCTTATGCCACTCAAAAACTGATGTTAGATTCATGCAAAATTTCTGTGGTATTTTTCCAAGTTTAAAACTGAATTTTATTGCATATCATTGCATATCATTCTTCTAAAGTGTTTTCACGTCCAAATTGCAGTCTGGAAACTTATTGAAATCACCTTGTGTCTCATCGGTTGTAATTTTCTTTTTCATCCATCAACTTCTGTTTCTATCTCCCCAATATTCTTTTTTAAGATAGAATTAAAATTGTAGTGTTTCGTCTGTTCTGATACTAGGTACGGACAAAAATGGCCGAATAAAGATAAGGGGGGCATAGTTTTGAAAGCCGATTTATCATAATTTTTTTGTAGGTTTCCGACTACTTTTTCATTGTATTTGATACCATACTCAATCTTTTCTGTTACTGGTTACTTACAAAGAAATCTTTCCAGAGTGTGGCAATTTCTTTTCGTCCCCAAACTTCTTATTTTTTTTAGAGTTTTCGTTTTAATTTTATAAGTTGAATTAACGTTCAGTATTATATTTTTCTCACTAAATATTTTCTATTAACGGTCACTTAATAAACAATCTTTCAAAACACTCAACAATAAAGACAAAATTGATAACTCAAATCGAAATTACTCTTAAAAAAAAGCAAGAAAATGGAACAAGAAACCAATTTGATCGAAATATACGAGGATTCATCAACATATTGATAAAATAAAAATAAAAAATTATCAAGCAAAAACACTGTCCTTTAATAATATCTGCCTACATATATATCTATAATATAAAGCTACTACTACTACTACTACTTATAATAATAATAATAATAATAATAATAATAATAATAATCTATATATATATAAAAGTGAACGTGTCTGTGTATCTGTGTGTCTGTGTGGATACTACGCAATAACTCTGTCAATTTTAAGTCTACAGACTCGAAATTTTATATACAGGGTACTGAGATTTGGGAAAATCTTTGTAATCCGTTTTCGGACAGAAATTTGGCTATTAAGGGGTCAAAGTTCAACGATTTAACTTTTGAGAACTCTACCAAACTTCTCCGACAATTTGGGGTTTAAACACTTGAAATTTTAGATATAGGTTCCTTGGAAATGAATCTAACTTAATAACTTTATTTGAGCCCAAAACAATAGATGTTAAGGGGTCATAATAGGGGTCAAAGTTAAAAAAAAATGACCACTGCGGTCTCTACCAAATTACTCAGACAATTTCTGGTCTAAACATTTGAAATTTTACATAAAGGATATTCAGAGATAAGGCAACCTTTTTATTCGGTTTGGGTCGAAAATGTTTAATTACCAATATATAAATGTATGTATGTATGTATGTTAGCATGTCTGCCTAAAACTTTCGACAGAGGTGACGGATTTTACCAAGATCAGTATCGTTTTGAAGTTCGCCCTTTCAGATGACAAATATCGAAAAATTGGCTAAAAACATTAATATCTCCACCTTCAACTGGGCACTTTTCTACAGGGGCGGGTCGCTTTTTTCGCCGATATTTTTGAAAAACATTCTCTCTTTTCGATTGTCTAGTCTTAATTTAATTTATTTAACTTCCGGTTTGGCGGTGGTCGTAACAGCAAAGACGTCAGGTTATTTTCTGGTAGAATTTTCAAAGGTCAAATCGTTGAACTTTGACCCCTTGACAGCCAAATTTCTGGCCGAAAACCGATTAAAATTTTTTTGCCCCAATCTCAATACCTGTTGTGTCAAATTTCGAGTCTGCAAACTGAAAATTGACAGAGTAATTTCGTAGAAAAATGTACACACAGAGACAATTTCACTTTTATAGATATACAGATTAATACTGTATTTTTATTAATTTTTTTTACCAGTTTGGAAAACAACCTTTTTCTAATCCAAATTCGCATGTTGATACAAATAACATTATCGTATTTTATTGGGAGGGAGACTTACCCTTTTTTTGACTTTAGAATAACTTTATAAGTATGATACTTAATATCTGAATTCTGTATCTGTCTGGATAGAAGACGGCAGAACTTTATTTAAGTATGCTATCATATATCTTACCAATTATGTGAGGGAGTTAATAAATCTGGTCTGGAACTTCGGTGCATGGTTACCCCCTTGTAGTGTGATTGATCCATAGATCTTGCCAGGTTACCCATCTGAGAGAGTGAAGGCTCTGATATAAACCTATGTTTTTTATACCATGATATTGTGCTGTGACACTAGGGGAGTTTAGGTGAATAATCATACAATGCTTAGTAAGCAAGTAAGTAATTAATAGTAAGAGGCTTTCTTTCCACAAAAATTTCAACTACATGTTGTGCTAAGCTAGTTTTTTTTTGTTTTTTTTTAGTTTCTATTTGTTTACAACCTGTGGTCAGTACTTCAGCAGGGGATCATTTTGTGGATTTTTCTAAACCAGTCGTGAACATAAGTAGCATGCAAGCAAAGCCAGTTGTTTTGATTGTGAGAGAAATATTTAGGAAGTGAGGAATCGAGGTTCATTGTCCTAATCAGGAATCAAGGTCAGGCACAGGAGTATTAAGTGAGTCCCTCGTATTGTGACTGTACCTAGCTAATAAATAAAGGATAAGTATGGGAGTTGGGCGATATTGTGCTGTGACACTAGGGGAGGGGAGCCTCCTGGGTCATAGTCCGCAACCTCCCTAGTGCTGGTGACATTAATGAATTCCCCAGTTTGCAAACCTATATCGTCTAAGGAGCAGGTTGGCTCTGCCTATCGCCCAACTCCCATACTTATCCTTTATTTATTAGCTAGGTACAGTCACAATACGAGGGACTCACTTAATACTCCTGTGCCTGACCTTGATTCCTGATTAGGACAATGAACCTCGATTCCTCGCTTCCTAAATATTTCTCTCACAATCAAAACAACTGGCTTTGCTTGCATGCTACTTATGTTCACGACTGGTTTAGAAAAATCCACAAAATGATCCCCTGCTGAAGTACTGACCACAGGTTGTAAACAAATAGAAACTAAAAAAAAACAAAAAAAAACTAGCTTAGCACAACATGTAGTTGAAATTTTTGTGGAAAGAAAGCCTCTTACTATTAATTACTTACTTGCTTACTAAGCATTGTATGATTATTCACCTAAACTTGTTTTTCTGCTCTTAATTACTGATAGTTCTTCACTCTTTTTGAAAATCAAAAATTATCATGCTTTGACTAAGTGTATGTTTAAATATAAGGCTTATACTGGCCGTACACATATGGTTAGTGATGTATGATACTAAAATAACTGGCATAAATTCTTTTCTAGATGTCGAGTTAAAAGAGCTACTTACTTTGCCTCCAAGACGACTACTTGTGTGTTTTGCATGATAAACATTATTCCAAATTTTTATACTACTAAATTCTACCCAAAACTCTGTATATCCTAATATATATTAATACTGAATTCATTTCTCTTGTTCCAATTGAACAAATAACCAATTGCTCTTCTCCCCAAAGCTAATATAAAATCTCATACTTTGCACATACCTTGGGAGAGGGGTTTAGCCTCCGGTCCTTAACTTTAGAAGGCTGATCTTTTAAAAATTGATAAATACTAATTATCTATAGATTTCTATTGCTAAGGTATGCATTAGCTTAACTTATATTTATATTCTGTAATTTATCTATAAAATAGATGCTTATTAGCCATAATTTGTGCTTAGATTTAAAGTGATCTATATTAAATGCCAACTCTATATCATTCTTTCCCTTAGATGAGTGAAAGTATTGATTGTCTTTACATGAAAACTAATACCTAAAGCACATTTCGAATCGTCCCATAACTCTTTATACTACAATTTTTCCAATGTATTTATTAATCCAAAAACCATATTTAATTTTTGCTGAACCCATAGTGAATATTAATCTACACCCTACACTCATACATAATTCCACACAAAATGTATGAATAATCCACATCTTCCAATCTTAATTCCATTTTAAGGAGTGTAAATTCAAAGCAGAATTATCTGTGATAGTGACTCTATTAATCGCATCTACTCATGTGAGGGCGTACCAATACCTGGCTTTGAAACCAGGCGTAGGGATAGCAGTTTCGATGCTGATAGACCCATAAATCTGGTCAGATCATCCATCTAGGAGAAGGAAAACTCCAATATGTAAATTTGTGCCACTGACCTCATACATCTTGACACAAAACGGGGAGGGAGGCCTCATCAGTCCTGGTCAACAACTTCTCTAAAGCTGGTGACTCGATCAAATTACTGGTTTGCAATCCTAAACTACTTAGGGACTAGATAAGCTCTGCCTATCACTTGGCTTCCATACTCCTTCTTTGCCTATTATCCAGGAGGAGAGGTCCGATCACAGGCACTCATTAGAGACGCTCAGTACTTAGCCTTGTTTCCTGACTAGGGCAATGAACGTCGTCCCCCACATCCACCTCATTCCCTTAAATCTGGGCATTTTGGGAGTGCTTGTTTACCATGTATGTTAACATGATTGGACTGGGTCACTCTTGTCTGACAGATTTGAGGTAACCAGTTTGACAGTTGCTGGCTACTGTTTCCAACTGACAGTACAAGAGCCTTGGTCGCGCTTAAAGCAGCTGCTCCATCATTAGTTGTATAATATCAGGATGTTTGTAGTACCATGTCATGCATGGAGATGGGGCCTGCACTCATCTCTGGTGGGCATTCTCGAGGCCACATTCTTGTAGATGAAGAGTCGGCTGATGGCCTACTTGTGTTGTATGATGGTAGCTATGCACATCTGCTTTATCAAGCACCTCTCAACTTAAACTGAAACTAGGAAATAAAATAAATGACAGCTCAATCCAAAATAACGATCAAACCAGACACAACACTTCACCTCCTCCCGTGAGGCTTACATTTACAAATATCCGTGGACTTAGAACTAACTTAGATGAGGATGAAGCATTTCTCCTAGCAAACTTCCTGGATATCATAGCGTTAAGTGTAATTAACTTGCAATTCTCAATCCCCTATATATATTTCCCCGGATATTTGTAAATGCAATCCTCAAGGTAGGAGGCGAAGTATTGTCCAAGCATGTGTCTGGTTTGATCGTTATTTTGGATTAAGCTGTCATTTTTATAGTTTGCATTTAGGGTGAGGGATGCTAAACAAAGCAGATATGCATTGCCACCATCATGTAACACAAGTAGGTAATCAGCCGACTCTTCATCCACAAGAATGTGTCCTCGAGAATGCCCACCAGAAATGAGGGCAGAGTCCCTTTCTACTCCTTGAATGATATAGGTTTGTAAACTGGAGACTTTGCTAATGTCACAAGCTCAGTATTCCAGCACAGATACATGGATCAAAAACATAGGCGTACCCTCTCCTAGATGTGATAATATTTACTGGTCAAAACTAGAGTTCGGAAAAAGTGGGGAGGGGGTTCCGTCTATAGGAAATGGCCATGATAAAGCGACAATTGGCAGGATTGCAAATTGACGAAACTCCACAACATTTCCCGAAGCTAGAGTTGCACCAAAAGAAGGCGATGCTGACTGTTTGGTAGTCTACGACTGGTCTCATCGATTTTTCTGTGTGAGAAATGCTAAAAAAAAAAACAAGCAATATCAAAAACGCCTTCAGCGACTTTGTCGCCACCTGAACGCAAGATTTTTTTTATGTTACTGGCGTAAATACATTTGTTTTGTGTTGGCAAAAATGTGTTCATTTTTGTGGGGCTTATTTCGATCAATAAATTTTTGTTTGAGCCGAGATATGTTCATCTGAATTTAAAAGTTAAAAACCGCAAATACTTTCTGGTGGTGGTGGTGGTGGTGGTGGTGGTGGTATTATTATTATTATTATTATTATTATTATTATTATTATTATTATTTCTTTCTTTCTTTCTTTCTTTCTTTCTTTCCAGTTAATGTGTTAGCAGGTTCGGGGCAATTTTTCACTGATTTTTAAATCTAACGATTGAAATATTAATATTTTTCAAGAGAGATTACTCGTGCATTTTTTTCCAAATTAGGCGACTCTTTTGTGACTTTTCACTGTTTTCTAACGTACACATAGTACATTTTTTGAAGTTTAAAAATTTTAAAAGTAAAATTTTTAAATATATATTATGCTCTCATATTGAAATTTCTTTCTTTTATCGAACACTTTGATATATATATATATATATATATATATATATATATATATATAGAGAGAGAGAGAGAGAGAGAGAGAGAGAGAGAGAGAGAGAGAGAGAAAGAAAGGTATAGAGGTAGATAAATAGATAGGTAGATAGAATTGTTATTCACAGAAACCTTCTTTGTCGTTATTACGGCTCATTAGCATTCTAGTTTAGATTGTTTAATTAAGGGAAGAAATTCGTGCATGTATCTGAGTCCTTACAGCAAAGATGGAGATAATCAGGCAAGTTAAATTGGTTACAGGGGGTGGGGGAGTGTAATTTAGTTTCACATAACACTAAGATATCTGGGGAGATTGTTAGGAGAAATGTTTCTACATCTTCTAAGTTAGTTTTAAGTTCACGGATATTTGTAAATACAAGCCTCAAGGAAGAAGGGAAGTTGGTTTGTTATCCCCAACAAGCTTCTGACCTCTGATGCGTCTTTAAAATCGTATAATCCAAGGACTGATTTTATTTTAAGGTGGTTTGGGCTGATGATTTCCTTGCTGAAGATGTGTCCGAGGAATTCCAATGCCATCTTGTTATACCCGCATTTACTGCAATACAGATTTAAACCTTTTTCGCAAAATCGTTGGAATATTGCATGGAGATGTCGGTCATGGTCTTGCTGATCTTATCCAAAACAAAGGATGTCATCACTGATGTTGATGGCTTCCTTAATATCTGCAAAATTAATATCTGCATGTGCTTCACTAATGTCTTCCCACAAAATCTCACTGGTAGAGTTGACACCGGTGAATAGCCTTTTGTACTTATACAGACCTAGGTGCGTTGCAAATGTGCTTATGTAATGGGAATCTTCAGCTAGTTACAACTGATTATAGGCCTGATTAAGGTCTAGTTTGCTGAAGACGTTAGCTCCCAATAGAATACAATTTGGAGTAAAACGCTCCTTTCCTGTCCTTAGGATTTACTTTATATATCCTGTCATATCTTTGTTCCTTAAAACTTCTGTATCTATTAAAATTTATTATTGCAATTTCTTCTTTGATATCAGGGATAGTTTTGTTGATGAAATATCAGAAAATATTTTCTTCAGTATGTCTTTCATTGTTGCATATGTCAAGCTTGAACGGCTGTTGCTAATTTCTTGCTTTCTTCTGATACATTTGCAGCATTCAAAACAAAAAAGATCTGGACTCCTTCTGGTAGAGTAATTCCAAATTTCTATAATTTTTGAAACAGAAGTTCATATCGTACCAAAAATTCATTTATATTAATTCTGGCCGCCTTTTTGTAGGAATAAAATTCCTTAAATTACTTTTTTTTCTTTTTTCTTTGTTTTACAAAGGAATCACCACTTATCAAGACCCAGAGGCCACTCGAGGATAAGGATTAAAGAGTGTACAGTGGTCAAAAGGGCAATATCATAGTAATCGTTAGAAGTGTAAATTTGGTAAATTGGATTACTTAAGGGGAAATGGATTACTTAAATTAGATTACTTAAGGGCTTATCAAGAACTTGTTTACATTGGACTTGAAGACGTCCATATTGAAGTCAGTTGGAAAGCAGGTAAACAGAAAAGAGTTCCACAGGTGTGTAGTTCTTAGAAAGAAGCTTTGTTCATATATTTCGTATTTTCGTCCAACCTACCTGAACTGTCAGCTAAGCTTCAACCTCTGTCCCATCAACAAAATGTTGCATCCCTCTGCCTGTTTTACAAGTATTTTAATGGTGGATGCTCCAACGAACTACAAGTCATTGTCGATGTAAATAACCCTGATAAACACGACAAGCAACCACATCCCACACCTACACAGTAGAGATTCCCAGATGCCAGGAAGCCTTCTACTCTAATAGTTTCTTCCCCAGAACTGCTAGACTTTGGAATTCGCCTCCTGGTCCATGTTTGCCCGACTGTACTGACATGCAGAAATTCAAGTGTAATGTGAACAGTCATCTTGCTGCTAAACTCTCTACATAGTTTCCTTGCAATTATGTCCCAGATAGTAGCCCCCTACATCAAAGTGGCACTGTGACATGTTTGGGGTGAAAATGCAATAATAAAAAAAAAAAAAATCAGGGCCTTGTTTCTCCTTAGGTAAACCTGTACATATATACGAAATGCCTATATCTGGTTTTAATTCATAATATGACTCTGCATTTACCAAAACAGGTGGATATTTTGTGAAGAAGGCTATTCTTCCTTTAAATGTTTCAATATTCACTGAACAAAGCAGTTTCTTATCACACAAAGGAAGATGAGCCCAACTCTCTTCCTGATCTACATCAATGATCTCCCAAAATACATACTTAAATTATTCATTGACATCTATGCTGATGATATGACCATCTACGGCAACACATCAAAGGCTGTAAATGACAAAGTTCTCTCTGATTCTCTCTCCACTGATCTTGAGCGCGTGGTTCAGTGGCTAGTTACTTTTAATGCACCTAAAACAAAGCACCTATCTTTACATCATCAACGCTCTGATCCCCATCTGGCATCAATTGAAATGGATGGTTCTTGTCTAGGGGAGGCTCCATGTTTTGATAAGCTCATGGGATTGACCTTTACTCCTGACCTGAAATAGAACACATACATCAAGTCTGTTGCGAAGGTCGCTGGAAAGATGGTAAGATCCTTCTATCTCTCCAGAAGATATCGCACTGCTGATGCAATTTTCTATCTATATAAAAGGCAAGTACGTCCAAGGGTGGAATACTGCTGCCACATCTGGGCAGGAGCTGGTAAAAACAGCCTATCCTGCCTTGACAGAGTACAAAATAGACTTCGTGGCTTAGTGGGGGATGCCCTTTTCTCTTCTCTGCAACCTCTCTCCCACAGAAGAGATGCTGCGAGCCTGTCTTTGTTTTATCGTTATTTCCATTGCAAGTGCTCGTCTGAGCTCCAATCTCTGATCCCCCCCTCGCCAATCTTTCATGAAAAACACCTGTCCGGCTGAAACCACTGTCAGTAATTTTCCCCACTCTTTATCTGTGCCTAAATCAAGATGTAGATTCCATGAACAAAGCTTTTTTTTTTGAAGTGCTCGCCTGTGGAACTCTCTTTCGTTTACCTGCTTCCCACCTGACTACAACTTGAATGTCTTCAAGTCAAACATAAAAAATTCCTGATGAACCGCCCCCTTAAGTAAGACAAATATCCATTACTAGCGATTACTATGATATTATGCCATTGATTACTGTACACGCAATAACCCTAATTCCCGAGTGGCCTCAGGGCCTTTATAAGTGATGAAAAACAAGATAGCTTTTGTTACCAATGTTAATTTATTCCTTTCACAGAAAGTCTTAGCTAAACCGCCATATTATCAAAGGAAACTGCAACAACAAGCAAAATGGCAGATCACTCTAAACAGATTCCTTTTATCTGTAGACAAGAGACGACTTACAGTCTTTAATCGGATTAACCTCGATGGGGTCGGTCCTTCTGCTTTTTCCCTTGAGTCTACCTAGATCATTGAACAGATCTGCATAGTTATCCAGAAGCTTAAAGGCGGAGAGTGGGGATTGTGTATCAGAGTTACTGATGTGATTGACTGGAAATTGTTTGCTGACAATAGTTTGAGCTTTTTACATCTTTCCCAGCTAAAAATAGGATTTCTGGGCTCTTTATTACGTAAATGTCAGTTGCCAAGAGGTGTCCATAAACTCTAGAAGAGTGCTGAATTGATCTAGAACTGGAGTGATTTCCTTGACACCAAATACTGATATCCCAATTTTTGTGGATCGGAAATAGGGTGTTGGTCTTAAGCACTTGAAATTTGTTTCAGACAAAATGTTAATGGTGGCGCCTAAGTCAGCTAATGCATTTAACTTTCGGTGATTATTGCCAAAAGATACATTAAAAGGAAGAACGGTTTTCATCTTAACATATATAACACACACACACACACTCACATATAACATACACACACACATATATATATAACACACATACACACACACATGTATAACATACACACGCACACACACACATATATATATAACACACACACACACACATATATATAACACACACACACACATATATATATATAACACACACACACACACATATATATATATTTATAATTACATATAATAAATTTATATATAAAAAAAAAAAAAATGTATATATGTAAAAATAAAATATTTTTAACCTTTATATATCTAATTTTAAATAAATAAGAATGTAAATATACAAACTACTAATTATAGTGGGGGTGATAAGTAGTTAAATGGATTAATCCAAAGCTTATAAATACAAGACTGATAAATTAAAAAATATATCTATTTTAAATGTGGAAACTGATGAATCGCACAGGTAAGAAATTCATTTTTATACTATGAAAAGGTTATTAATTGCAATTAAGAATAGGAAATTGGATAAAAATTTTTTGTAATATGTCTTATTCCTAAGATTAAGGGTGGTGGTGTTTGATCAACACTGCTGGGGAGCCATGAAGTAATATACTGTTTTGTTTTTAAATCCCCGAAACAGTGTTCCATGGTAAACAACTGATGATCCCTTGAAAAATAAAAAAATTGGTATTATAGTAAATTCGAGAGAGTTGATGCAGTGATTGCAGGTGATTAAATGACTTACTGACTAAATGGTTTTTTAACGAATGATAAAAAGTAATTTTTTGTATAGTTTCAAATGTTCAAAACTTCAAAGACTATATATATAACACACACACACATATATATATACACACTAGTGTCTGTAGGTATATATATATATATATATACATATATATATATATATATATATATATATATATATATATATATATATAATTATTTACTATAATAATTATTAAATACTTATAGACACTAGTGTATATATATATATATATATATATATATATATATACACTAGTGTCTATAAGTATTTAATAATTATTAAATACTTATAGACACTAGTGTATATATATATATATATATATATATATATATATATATATATATACACTAGTGTCTATAAGTATTTAATAATTATTATAGTAAATAATTTATATATATATATATATATATATATATATATATATATATATATATATATATATATATATATAGAATGCTATTTTCAAATAGGAAATAAAATATTACTCCAAACCATAGGTATCCCAATGGGATTGAATCCGGCACCATTTTGGGCAAATTTGTATTTACATAGACTCGAGTATATATATATGTCATCATTATTAAAAACAGATATATCTAAAACATATAACTTTCATGGGTGTAGGAGATTTATAGATGACCTTATATGCATAAACGATAATGATGAATTCGAAAAAAATAAACATCTTATATATCCAAACGAACTAAAATTAAATTGTGAACATAGAGGACAACAGGCTACATTTCTGGATTTAGATATAAAAATTGAGGATGGAATTTTTCTTTATAAAATATTTGATAAAAGAAACGCTTTCCCCTTTAAAATAGTACGTATGCCCCATAAGGATAGCACCTGCCCCGTTTTTGTGTTTTATGGAACCATTATGTCAGAGTTTTTGAGAATAGCTCGCGTTACTCTAAAATTAACAGATTTTATACCACCAGTTTCTAGCTTAGTAATAAGGATGATAAAACAAGGTGGAGATAAAAATAAAATATTTAAACAGTTAAACAAAGCATTTGTTCGTTATCCTGATGCTTTTGAATCGTTTAAGATAAACCAGATTATATTGATAAAGGAAATCCAAAACTATATTAGCAATGTATAAATGTATTTATAATTACATATAATAAATTTATATAGTTAAAAAAAAAAAAAAAAAAAAAAAAAAAAAATGTATATATGTAAAAATAAAATATTTTTAACCTTTATATATCTAATTTTAAATAAATAAGAATGTAAATATACAAACTACTAACTATAGTGGGGGTGATAAGTAGTTAAATGGATTAATCCAAATCTTATAAATACAAGAATGATAAATTAAAAAATTAAAAAATGTATCCATTTTAAATGTGGAAATTGATGAATCGCACAGGTAAGAAATTCATTTTTATACTATGAAAAGGTTAGTAATTACAATTAAGAATAGGAAATTGGGGGAAAAGAAAAAAAAAAAAAAAAAAAAATTTTTGTAACTTGTCTTCTTCCTAAGATTAAGGGTGGTGGTGTTTGATCAACACTGCTGGGGAGCCATGATGTAATACACTGTTTTGTTTTTAAATCCCCGAAACAGTGTTTCATGGTAAACAACTGATGATCCCTTAAAAAATATAAAAATTGGTATTATAGTAAATTTGAGAGTTGATGCAGTGATTGCAGGTGATTAAATGACTTACTGACTAGATGTTTTTTTTAATGAATGATAAAAAATAATTTTTTGTGTGGTTTCAAATGTTGAAAACTTCAAAGACTATATATATATATATATATATATATATATATATATATATATATATATATATATATATATATATATACATATATTCCGTGTCACTGCCACTGTTTGGGTTCTGTTGGTTGTTTTTCAATGCAGTTCACCGGTCATCGACTGGTTTGTGCTTGTGGCCTTGGGGGGGGGCAATTTATTCTTCGTCTTTTAGCTTTCTGTAACAGAGGTAAAATGCACTCTGGAATGCAGTGTAAGACGTTGGTTTCTGTTCATGTGGGTATTTCTCATTGCACTTTCTGCACTGTTTCTGCCTGAGACAGTGGCCTGGCCATCAGAGTTCGTATACGACTTTGTTAAGCAGTAGTAGTAGTAGTAGTAGTAATCGTTGTCCTATGGTGGTGTTAGTATCTTCTAAGTGCATATTGAAAAAGGATAAAGAGGCTGAGTCTGAAAAAAAAAACGCACCCATGTGGGTATGTGGCACATGTGCTAAATAATTTGTCGTTTTTCACCCAATCACAAAATGATTTGCTATGATAATTTCCAACAGAAAAATAAATACTAAATTTACATTAGTTTCGTTTCTAGAAATACAAACACAAACTCTCTATCATTAATAGAAGTAACAGTATCGTTTTGATGTTAAAAGGCAAATACCAAATCTCAATTAATAGTAAAAGCAATAATATAGTTTCGATTTCAGAAACACAGACAAGAAATATCTATTATTTATAGTAATTATGTAAATGCTCCAAAATTCATCCTGTGTTTATTATTTAATGTTGGCAAATTTATTATCTAAAAGCGTGATGTTATTAATGTATTATAAATTAAGACGATATATTTTTCTAATATATTCAATTCGTTGACCGTAAAATTGGATTCAAGCTTTTATTTTCAAACATCCAAATTGATCATTTAAAATTTGAGTAAATGTTTTCAAGCCTATTTGAGTTTATGTGATTTTCTTTATGACTTAAAATTCACTTTTTGTTTTACTTTTAGTGATTACAAATGGATGCAAAACAAACATGCGATTATTTGGACCAAATGACGAATATGAATGCAACTGCAAAGAGCTTGCATTCTGCAGTTTTAAACAAAATGGTAAATGCAAAACGGATGAGTGCAGATTTCCTTATGGAGGACCATACTGCCAAACGAGTAAGTAAAATTAATTATTCTTGTAAAATTTTATGCACAACATATATATTTATATTTATATAGAAGTGAAAAGTAGTTTGCTTGAAGCTTTGCTGGTAAATAAATATGAAAGGGTTTAAGAAAGCTAGAGCAACACAGGGAACCGATAGTTAAAATGATGTATGCACAAAAGTAGACAAATGAACGAAGTTTTGTAGTTTTTTTTCATCTTCGTACATATATTTATTTAAAAAAAAACAATCACAAATACAAATCAGTAAATATGAACTTCCTGCCTGAGATAACCGGGATGGTAAAAGTCTTTAATATATCGAGAATATTATCTGTTTTTTTTTTTTTAAATAAAGAAATCAACAAAATTTAATAAAAATGGAAAATATCGTAAAAACGAAACCGAAAGTGGGATTAGTTGAGTTGTTAAGCAGAAATAGGACATATGTTTTAAGCATAATTTGTTCGACATCTAATTGTGCTGAAAAAAAAAAAAGAATTCTTTAACTTCTACTTATCCTCTCCCGAAGTGAGTAATTTCCCTTGAGTTTATTTCATTAACCAACGGCAGCATTCGTAATGGCTCGTGCCTGCATAGTTCTGAGTAAAATAAGGTGAAAGAGGAAACTACCCACACCAGGGGTATTAGTGTTAGATAGCTAGGGCCAGGCGCACCCAAAACAAAGAATGAGAATAAAGTGTCCTGGTTATTGAACTCGGATCCAATCGAATCAAATGTGAACATGAACTAAACAAGAGGGTTTGTTCTAGTCAAACAAAACAACGATAAAAGAAGAAAATATATTTTTTATAAATTAAACTCACTTGTCAAAGGGGTCACTGCGAACTAATAAAACAAAGAAGGCTGGATGAAGTGGCAGTTGTCGTTTTGCGCTGGGATGAGGGTGGCTGAGGACCCAACTGCCACTGCCGACTCTCCTGGCACTCCTCTGCCATACACTGACTAACACAATAAAGCCGGTTGAGTTTATAAACCAACGTTTTATCATTTTATTAAGTACAGCACGTCACATTAACCCAGGACACAAGTGGAAGCAAACGAGCGTGAGGGTTGCCCTATTGTTTGTTGTTAAGAACCGAGAGGTTATATTTTATAAGTAGAGAGTCAGTTTTAATTTCTAGTTATTAGATTACGTTCGTTTTTAATATCTAAATGTGAGAGATCTTCATCTTCTTTATGCTTGTATGCCATTTGTTATTTGGAAATTTTTTAAAATTTAATCTCATAAATTAATTTTTGATTTTTTTTCAGTTCTTTATGATCAACGTTTAATTGATGAAATCCCAGAAGACAAGAACATTTTTAGAAATCGTTCTAAAACAGTTCAAAATAACTTTCAGCTTATCTTTAATAGCACTTACAGGATCAACACGCTAGGAATGACGTGTGAAACTTCAGGTAAGTTCCAGTTATTCAACTTTAATAATAAGAACAAACATTCATAGAATACATCCATTCAATTTATTGAAATTTAACAATAAAAAATGCGATCACAAATTATCGATTCTCATCTAAAATATTCTGCAACATTAGATATTTTATTTTTACGAATTGTATTTTTTACAAATCTGCAAAATGAAAGAAAAGAATGAATATTTAAGTGAATGGTTTTCTAAAATGTTAGGATATATGATTTTATTTCATTTGTAACCCATATACAAAAACACGTTTTAAAGGATGAAGTTTATTTTTATCTTAATAATTATTTTTAATTGGAAAAATTATGTTAAATAAATAAAGTGAAGAACCATTTAATATAGTTGTATTAGTATATTTTTTAAATATCCATAGAACGAAATATTAATTTTAATCAAGAAAAGTATTGTAATAACTACATATATGAAAATTCTGTTTAGATATCCGTGTATAAAATACGTATCTGTAATAAATGGAGGGATAGAATGAGTAAATTTTATCTGTTTCTTATTAAATGAAAATAAATGGGGAATATCACGCAATGTATACTACAGAAGTAACTATCAGGCCAGGCAGAATATGTATTCGGTGAATTCCGTTAGAATTATAATATTTTTACAATGGAGTCATCACTTATCAAGGCCCAAAGGGCACTCGAGGATAAGGGTTAATGAGTATACAATAGTCAACAGGATAACAGCATACTAATCTTTTGTAGTGGGAATTTGGTATTATTTGATCATTAAAAGGAACGGTTTAGCAAGTTTACATTGGACTTGAAAATAACCATATTACAGTCAACTGGAAAGCAAGACAGTGGAGCATAGTGCGACAGGCAAGCAATTCTAGGAAAGAAACTTTGTTCATAGAATCCACACTTGGATTTAGGCACAGATAGAGAGTTGGGGAAATTGTTGATAGTGGTTATAGTTACTCGAGTGTTTTTGTGAAGTTTGGCAGGGAGAACCATAGATTGAAGTTCAGACGAGCAATTGTCACGAAAATAATGATAGAACAGAGACTAGCAACGTCTCTTCTATGGAAAAGACGTACATTACAGAGAAGAGAAAAGGGCATCATTTACCAGGTTTCAAATTCGGTTTTGAATTTTGTCAAGGCATGATAGGGTACTCTTAGCAACAGTACGCCATCCTATGACGTACTTGACTCTTATGTAGGTAGAGGATTGCATCGGCAGTGAGATATCTACTGGAGCGGTAGAATGATCCAACCATTTTTTCAGTGACCTTGACAATGGATTTGATGCATGTGCTCCCTTGCAGATCAGGAGTGAAGGTCACACCCAGAAGCTTGTCAAAGCATGGTGCTTCTCAAAGATGAGATCCATTCATTTCAACTGGGGCCAGATGGAGTCACAGCATTAATGATGGAAAGGGAAAAGCTTGGTTTTAGATGCACTAAATTTAACCAGTCACATTTTTTTCTCCATTCCACCATGTGGTCAATATCAGAAGAGAGCGAATCAGAGAGATCTTGGTTGTCTTTAGCCTTTAAAATGTTGTCCTAAATTGTGGTGTCGTCTGCATAAATATCTATGAATGGACAAAGAATGTGATTTTGGTGATCATTGATGAAAATCAGAAAGAGAGTTGAGTTCAAAATAGAACCTTGACGGATGCCAGCGTTGATCCTATGAGTTTCTGATTTCTGCCAATCAACCACTACTCTAAATCTATGAGAGAGAAAAGATTTCATAATTGAGGACATTTCGAGCGATTCCGTATCTGGAAATCTTGTAAGTAGAACTTTATGCCACACTCTATCAAAAGCATTTGATATGTCAAGCGCAATTGCTCTAGAAATAAAGCCCTACTCACGAGATTCACTAATCCTGTGTGATATTACAGTTTCACATCAACTGTAGATCTAGCAGAACGAAAATCATATTGCATGTCACTGAGTATGTTATTTTTTGGTGAGGAGGTTGAAGCACAGGAGACCGATTGGTCTGTAGTGAGAGGAAGCTCCTAGAATTTGTAAATACAAGGCAGACATGAGGCTTTTCAAGGTGTTGGAAAGCATGTCTCCTTGAAGCTTTGTGAGCACTATAATTGGAATTCTGTCAGGGCCAGTTACTTTATTGGAATCAAGGTTTTTGATAAAATAATAAAAATTAATAATAAAAATATTTAAAAAAAGCTTGGCAACATCAGTGTGCTTTCAGTCACAGGAGGCAATATGCGGAATATCACATATGGTAAAATTTGCTGTGAATTAGCAAAGAGTTTGGCTTTGTCATATGCTGACGGGATTGCCTCAGGTTCATTGATGATGGTTGGGATAGAGGACACACCTCTGTTCAAGACTCTGTTATTCACCAAAATGCGTGAGAACCGAGCCACTGCTCAGCTACTTTATAGTTGATGGACTGAGTATACAACTCTTTCGTGTTCTTTATTATTATTTAACTATTGGGGTACTATGCAGGGATTTAGGCAGCTAGATGTCGGTTCACGTTACACTTGAACTTCTGCATGTCAGTACTGTTGGGGAAGCAGGGACCTGGAATGGAATTCCAGAGTCTAGCGGTTCTGGGGAAGAAACTATTGGAGTAAAACGATCTTTTACATCTAGGGATCTCTACAGTGTGGAAGATCCCAGTGGAGACAGAATGGAGGATGAGCACAGTTCTGGGCAAGTTGTAAAGAAAAGGTCTAGGAAACTTGCACACTTTTCGTCAGCATTAAGCACACAGATAGGTTCGTGAACAATCTGTGTTACATCATAAGCAATCGGAAAATCATGACAGAGCCTCTCCTCCTCATCTGTTTTGTTTGCGTGAGCGAAACATTCATGTTATAAGGCAATTTTGGATCTTATCTGAAGATATCCTTATCACATAGAAAGCCATCTCTAATGTAGCCACATATTCTATGCCCATGACGATCTTGGGGGTTAAGTTTGAGTATACTTTAATACAGACTGAAAATTTATGTAAATGACTGAATAGTCAGCTCAGAATAAAATACCGTTTTATCAGATGTATTGCTAGCTAGGTTTAACTTAAAATCTCTGAACAGCTTTATGTGATATATTAGATTTTAAAATTTTGTACTTAAATCTTGAAATTGACATTAATGAATATTTTCTACTCAATATATTTACAATAAATGTTAATTTATTTTCAGCAAATAAATTTTCCATTTTCATTGGTGACTCAAAATTTTGTGATTTTACGTGCTCGAATAATGTTCTTTGCATTGGAGATATGACTGGTGAATATCTATTGATACAAACTCATAACGACATTCAAATTTCAAGTATGAAAATAACAGGTTTGTACCACCCTTACTTGTTCTATACAATTAAATTTTATAGGGATATATATTTTACAATAAAATGGCCAGAATGCAAACTCTGTTCCAAAATAGCTGCCATGATTCCAATAAACGTACGCATATATCTATTTCTATGCTAAAGCTGAGTTAATCAACGTTTGTTTCCTAAGGGCTTTTTTCTATAAACACCAAATCTCTACTTACATAGAAGGCAGTTTGTGTATTTGCATGCGCGCGTGTGTGTGAGTACCCTATAGGCTCCAAAACGGCTAAGCCGATTATTTCGAAATTTCACACAAATGTAGTTCATGTGCCTGGCAGTGTTATTAGATAGGTTTAGTATTGAAATACATTAGATCAGTATAAAAAATCGATAATCAAAAAAGACCATTAATTAAGGAACAGTTCGATTTTGATCAAAGTTAACACTTTCATACAACCTAACATCACAAGTGCATTTGAGAAGTTTTTTCATCACACAAGCAGGGGGGCCTAACACATAAAATCAATAGTATGTTCTTTGATAAGACAGAGGCATATTTAAAATGAATGTTTCTGTTTAGAGCACAACTGAATCATGATACTTAAGTTTTGCATTTTAAACTTTAATTCAAATCATTATATAAAAATAATTACATAAAATAAACAGTAGGTTCTCTACAATGCAATACAGACTACGATGTATTGTAGACTTTGTCACTACGGGAAGGTAAGTGAAGCTTCCATTCGGTACACTATGGTGGGTCCCAAAGTAGAGCAAGCTATCAATCGATTTGATTGACGAATATGCGATTTCACTGATTTGATGACAATAAAACTATTGGAAGTGTAGAACGTTTGTTGATCCTCATTTAATCCCGGGCAATGCTAGTATATTCTAAAATATATTTTCTTTCAAGGATTAATTTCTGATTAAAAATCTTTCCATTTGAATTCTTCTAAATAGCCTTAATTTCCTATTAATTGAACAAGTTACATCTGACTTCGCTTGTTACAGTTTTCTTTGCACTGTATGCTGATTCTAATTTTTCATGTTTAATTGCTTTATTAGATAGTGTTTTCATACACCTCAAAGCACGTCTAAAATTAGACAGCAGAAGAACATTTCTCTTTTCATCCATATTATCTACTAGCCGTCCCGACCCTTAAAAAATTGCATAAGAAAATCCGCATTCCATTAATCGATTCCAATCCTCTCATATTATTGTTCATAATTCAACTGACAGTCTCACTAACCTTTACCCTCGAGTGGCCTCTGGCCTTGATAAGTGGTGACTCATTATTATGAAGAAATTAAACATAAAATATGTCCACACATGAAGGAAGATTACAATAACGTTTTTAATTAAAATATATTTTTATTAATATTTATTATGAATCCTATTTTCTAGCCTATTATTTTCTTCTACATACATTCAGAGAGGACCAAAAGCCTTACCTAGAATGACCTTATATCATTAATATGACTCGGCTTCCTCCTTATAAGGCATTCACAGCAAGAACTTCTATTACTATGGTAGTCCACCACCTCGCAAAAGCTAATCTTCTCTCTGACAAACGGTATGGCTTCAGGCAATTTTGTTCCACAGCAGATATTTAAATGTTCACCTCTGATAAGATGGCCGAAGTCAGAGCTGTAGCACTTGATATCTCCAAGACCTTTTATAAAGTCTGGCATGAAGGGCTGCTAAGGAAAATTAAATCGTACTGTATAACCGGACATATTCTAAATATAATTAGATCCTTCTTAGACAATAGGAATATCCAGATTGTCATTGATGGGCGTACATCCAAACAGCATAAAATTAATGCGGTAGTACCTAAAGGGGTCCATCCTTGGACTACTATTTTTTTTTTTTTTAGATAGGCATCACCACTTATCAAGGCCAAGAGACCACTCGAGGATAAGGATTAAAGCGTGTACAGTAGAAATTGGACAATATAGTAATCGTTAATAATGGAAATTCGGTAAATTTGTTAACTTATATGGAACGGTTCATCCAAAACTTGTTTATGTTAGACTTGAAGACAACCATATTGTAGTCAGGCGTGCAGTTCTAAGAAAGAAGCACTGTTCATGGAATCTACGTTTAGGTTTAGGCACAGATAAAGTGTTGGGGAAATTAGTGATAGCGTTTTCTGCAAGACGGGTGTTTCTTGTGAAAGTCTGGCGAGGGGGGGACCATAAATTGGAGCTCAGCCGATCACTTGACTCTTATATAGATAGAGAATTGCATCAGCAGTGAGATATCTACTGGATCGATAGAAGGATCTCACCATTTTTTCAGCGGCCTTGGCAACAGATTTAATGTATGCGTTCCATTTAAGATCAGGAGTAAAGTTCAAGCCCAGAAGCTTATCAAAACATGAAGCCTCCCCAAGACAAGAGCTATTCATTTCAATTGATGCCAGATGGGGATCAGAGCGTTGATGATGTAAAGATAAAAGCTTGGTTTTAGATGGAATAAAGTAACAAGCCACCTCTTTCCACATTGTACCACATGCTCAAGATCAGAGGAGAGAAAATCAGAGAACTTGGTCGTTTATGGTCTTAGATGTGCTACCATAGATAGTAGTGTCATCAGCATAGATGTCTACGAATGATGTAAGGATGTGGTTTGGAAGATCATTAATATAAATCAGGAAGAGAGTTGGGCTCAGGATGGACCCCTGAGGGACTCCAGCATTAATACTAAGAGCTTCTGATTTCTTCCCATCAACCATTACTCTTATGAACCTATCAGAGAAAATGATTTAATAATTGAGAAGACATTTCCAGTTATACCGTAGCTGGAGATCTTATGAAGTAAACCGTTATGCCATACACTATCAAAGGCCTTTGATATGTCAAGAGCAATTGCCCTAGAAAGGTAGCCTCCGTCGAGAGATTTTCTAATCCTGTGAGATATAATTGTAAGCATATCTGCTGTAGATCTAGCAGAACGGAAACCATATTGCATGTCACTAAGAAGTTATTTTTGCTTAGATGGTTGATTACTTATCTATTTAACACAGATTCCAGCAACCTTCTCATGAGGCACAGGAGATTTATTGTACTGAGAGGGAGAAGAAGAACGATCATCTAAATTCTTAAATACGGGGCATACTGATGAGATTTTCCAGGGTGACGGGAAGCAATTCTCCTTAAGACAACGTTTAAACAGTTGTGTAAGGATGGGCACTAGTGCTGGTTGAAGTCTTTTGAGTACTATAATTGGAATACCGTCAGGGCCGGTTGTTTTACTGGAATCAAGGTTTTTGATTAGCTTGGCAACATCACATACAGGTATTTGTATATCACATAGCATGTTTTCTGATACAGGAGGAAATATTGGAGGTTGGCGACCTTAGTTGCAAAGGTAGAATTAGCTGCAAAGTTCTTGGCAAAGAGTTTGGCTTTGTCTGATGCTGACGAGATTACCTCAGGTCCATTTATGAAAGTTGGTATAGAACACACGCTTCTGTTCAGGATTCTGTTTGCTATTTGCCAGAACTGGTGGGAACCAAGCCGCTGCTCTGCTACTTTGTACTTAACGGACTGAACATACAACTCTCCTGTGTTCTTTATTATTTTTGGACTGTGGTTGCTGGCAGTCCTGAAAGTGGCTTTAGTTTCAGTACATCTATTACGTTGGAAGCAATGGGAAAAGTGATTTTTGTGCGCAATGGCAGCAGCACATTCTGGAGAGAACCACGGCTGGCTGTTAGTTTTTTGCTGGAATTTTTTCGAGGGTATGAAACGGTCTATACCTACAATTAACCATTCCGCCAGGTCTAATACTATAGAGGACACATCCTTTTTAAACATGGAATGCAGAGGTAGATCTGATATAAATGTACGGAAACTATCCCAGTCAGCCATAGTGTATCGATATACTGTACGATGGAGAGGTATATCTGAGGACTTATTACATTTTATTTTTATCTTAACTGATACAACAGAGTGGTCGGAAGATCCAAATGGAGACAGAACGGAAGCTGAACACAGTTGTGAGAAAAAGCTCTAGGAGACTTGCATACTGACCGTCAGTATCGGGCACACAGGTGGGTTCATGAACAATCTAAGTGAGGTCATAAGCAATGGAGAAATCATGACAGAACCTCCCCTCATCATCGGTCTTGTTTGAGTGAGTTAACCAATCCACATTGTAAACATTGAAGTCTCCACAGACATGAATATTAGCTGAAGTATAAGCAGATAGGACGTGGTCAATTTTCTCAGATATGCTTTGAAAGATTGTAACTCCACTGTTGTGGGGGCGATAGAGAGCAAATATAAATGCATCTGACGGATAATAATTATTGATAATATATTCGATGAATCTCATGCTTCAAAACGCAAAAGATAAAAGATTTCGGTTTTGTCTTTGATTTTCTACACTCATTCACCCTACTTTCACAAAATGAGTGTGTACTTAATGGACCGTTTGGCCTTTAAGGGGTTGAACAAAGGACAAATGAGGAAGATGGGGTAATAAAGTCCCCAAAAATATATTTATACTATTATTCCTGATATTCATTAACGACCTGCTGATAGTATTGTGTCCGAGATGGGTATATTTGCTGATGATACAACGCTCTATAACATACACAAGGTAAAAACGGATGTACACAAATCTAACACAATGGCAGAATCGTTAGAAAATGACCTCCAGATTGTAGTGGAATGGGGCCGTAAATGAATGGTAGTATTTAATTCTAGGAAGATTAAGCTGCTCTCCTTTAACAATTAAAAGAAACTTTCACAACCACTGATATCCATGACAAATAACACCCTACTTGGGAATTCTTCCTTCAAACTCCTTGGCTTAACATTCACAGGAAATATGATCTGAAACAAATACATTGAGGACATTGCAAAGGCTGCTGCAAAGAAGGTGGGTTCCCTATTAGAAGACTACTCACCTCGACTGTACCTCTACAAAACCACTATTCGCAAACACATGGAGTATTGTTGCCACATTTGGGCTGGTGTGTCTACCACTAGTCTCTCCCATCTTGTTTATTTTTCCTAAGCATTGTCCCAAATAGTGGCACCATATGTCCAAGTGGCGATGTGCCTTGTTTGGAGTGAACGTGAATAAAAACAAAATAAATAAATAACGGAAAAGGACTTTCTCTTCTCCTTCAATATCTTTAGCATCAGATGGAATTTCTATGAATAGAGCTTCTTTGTACAAGCTTCTTATTTGTGGAACACATTACAATTGGACTGCTTTCCTGCTAATTACAACTTGTTAAACCTCAAATTTAAGTAATTCATACTAGCTATAAATGTTAATACTACCTGTGTTTCTTATCCTTTGGCTGCTAATCAGTCTGTCTCATTAACCTTATCACTGAGTGGCTCCTGGCCTTAATAAGTGGTGACCCAATATCGAAAAAGTGCTTAATTTGAGTGTGTTCGGAAAATCATTTACAATTAATTCGGATTGTGACTTTTCAGTTGTTTGTGTTCATTAAATGAACCTCAGATGATTTATAAGGAGGTCAGGTTCTAATTGCATCAGAGACTGTTTTTAGACCATAACAGATTTTTCTCACAGGGTTCAAGTACTAAATGACAAACAAAAAAGGTTGCTATACTGTGAATCAAGTGATACTTTGATCTATAAGTATGAGCAAATACTGGAGGTCATGATGGAGTTTATGTCCATATCTAAACGCGACTTATATCCTCTTCACTATTTAACTGGACTGGCATCTCCTAATTACAAACCTTCCAGCGTTTGTGGACACTGACAAGTTGGTCAGTTATGTGAAATAGCACGTCTATCTTTAATTTAGATAGATAGGAACTTTGAATTTCCTAACTGCATTCTCAGCAATCACTGCCATCCGTAGTTGTTGTCGTCTCATTATGTTTTGGCCAAGAAGGCCTCAGGCCGGCTTTGGTTACCACCTGACAAAGGCCAGAGGAATAGTTGGCCGAAACGTCGTGATAACAACGACTAATAAAGATGAGAATAATAGTCCGAAATAAAAATAAATTAATATATATAATGCTCATCTCAAAAATGAATTCCCATTAAGGAATAATATATATACTAATCGGTACGGACCCAACTATGGAAGATCAGATAATAAATAAACGTGGATTTATAAGATCAAAGAATCCAACCTTGATCGCCTTTTAGGCCCGTGGTGCGGTTGATAGAGACGTTGAATCTCTACAGTTCCAGATGAACATTGTCTGAAGATAGCGGTTTTAATCCTACCCAAAGCTGGCCAGAGGCTTACTTGGCCAAAACGTGGTGAGATGACAACAACTACAGATGGCAGTGATTGCTGAGAATGCAGTTAGGAGATTCAAAGTTCCTATCCGTCATGGTTACCACCTGACGAAGGCCAGAGGAATAGTTGGCCGAAAAGTCATGAAAACAGCAACTAATAAAGATGAGAATAATAGTCCGAAAAAAAAAGTAAATTAATATATATATAATGCTCATCTCAAAAATGAATTCTAATTAAGGAATAATATATAGCACGTCTATTACACACCAAAGTGATTGTATAGATGATGTATTCTCATTCCCTCGTCTGGTTCACAAAAAAAGCACGTATCTGTGGTACAATTTCAATATCCTTTTTATAGCATTGTGCTTGTGTCAGTCAGGTAGGTTGCAGTTCGATGTTGCCAGTTTTATATCTATGTCCAATTTCTTAGTGGCGTCCAACCTCACCTGCTGCCATAATACACACTCTGGCTTTGCCTATTAAATTATCCAAAATCCAGTTGTATACATATAAAGAGTTGGTTTGCATATGCAGCTTTACAGTTTTCCACTAGAGAGCCAAGCGGAAAACTACCGGTTTAACTTCAACTCTGTGAGGTTAATATGTGCAGTGTCATTTGTCAATCACAATCAGCACACATTCTGTAGTGTCTTATCTTATTTTAACTCCAATTACTAGAGAGTTCACATCAAGCCATAATTTCCTATGGGTGTACCAACCTCGTTTGCTGGGATTGCTCATTATGGTTTGCACCATCATACAAACAAGCTGAGTGTCGGTCATCTCAGAGTCCTGATATTTGGTTATTGTATTTACTCTGTGTTTCATATTGACTCCCATTAAATCACTAATTGCAATAATTGAAAAACAGAAGAGTCACTTTACCTGCTTTCTCACAAAGTTCGATATAAAATATATTTTTAATGTTGTTCCTAAAAATAAAAAAAAGGTACTGTTGATTGTGACAATTCTTTGAAATGCTTCAGTTTAGATTTCTCCTCCGAACAAGAGCAAAACACCTATTTTTTTATGATTACCAATTATCAAGGCCAAGAGTCAATTTAGGATAAGGGTTAATGAATTAGGAAATGATTGCCTGTTACGGATGAGGAACACTATGGGAGTACTGATATTGAATCATGGTGTGAACTGTGTTTGATTACTTATAGTGAGATCCATGACAAGAATTTATTGACATTGGATTAGAAGAATACTTGTTTAAAAATTGGATTAGAAGAATATTTGTTTAAAAATTGGATTAGAAGATACTTGTTTAAAAATTGGATTAGAAGAATACTTGTTTAAAAATTGGATTAGAAGAATACTTGTTTAAAAATTGGATTAGAAGAATACTTGTTTAAAAATTGCAAGCATGAACGATTGGAATGATTCTAAATTTCGTCTTAGACTTTTAATCAAGTTAAATAACCATTTTTCAGTTCAAAACAATTAAAAAAACTCAAAAAAATGTCTTTGTCTAGCAAAAAGTTGCTTTTTAACAAGAGAGAGAAAGAGAGAGAGAGAGAAAGAGAAAGAGAGAGAGAAAGAGAAAGAGAGAGAGTGTGTGTGTGTGTGATACACAGGAGTTATCACTTATCAAGGCCCGTAGGCCACTTGAGGATAAGGGTTAATGAGTGTACAGTAGTCAATGGGACAATATCGTGTGTGTGTGTGTGTGTGTGTGTGTGTGTGTGTGTGTGTGTGTGTGTGTGTGTGTGTGTGTGTGTGTGTATGTGTAGCGAGGGAGATGAGAGACAGAGATAAATTTAAAGAATAGTCATTTATTTTCCTTCTTCATCTCTCTGTGTTTAAAGAATACTGCAGTAATGATTTAATAATGGAGATATAATTATAATTAGGTTTACACCTAGAAATTACAAGAAACATTGTTTGTATCTCCTTGTTCAATGGTAGTCCAAAGTTGTTAATTTATTAGAATGTAGTTAGCAGCAAAAGATGCTCAGGATCGATATGAGCTCTCACCTTGTTAATATGCTTTTAGTACTGCTGGGGTTCATACCATTTAAAGCAAAGGAGGTTCAATTAAAAAACTGCAATAAATATAAAAATAATTAACATTTGCCTAGAATAAAACAGAAAACATAACGATTAAACAACTTATCTTTTAACGCCTTCCGTCAGCAAGAACTTGTTTACATTAAACTTGAAGACGATCATATTGTAGCCACCTGGAAAGCGGGCCAGCAGAGAGAGAGTTCCACAGGCAAGCAATTCTAGAAAAGAAGTTTTTCATGAAATTTACGTTTAGATTTAGGCATAGATAGAGAATGAAGGAAATTGTTGATAGTGGTTGTAATTAGACGAGTGTTTTTGTTTTTTTTACGAAAGTTTGGCAAGGGGGAATCATAGATTGAATCTCACACATAGCATCCTGCTCTATCATGGTCTCTATTTGGTCTGAACTACATGTCGACTAAATTTAAATGATATACAAAAAAAACGAGTAGTGATTAAGAAAACGTGTTTGAAATAACATCCAAGCAACAGCAGTTGAATTAAAATTAATTAACCTTGTTGCCCCCTTCCTCAAAGGAGGAGGTAATGCCTGGGAAAATGGAATCCTGACGAGCAAACAGATACTACACTCCTTTTAAGAAGATAATATTTCAGAGGATTGTATCATGACAACAGCAGAACAAATGCTGTACAACCTCACCCCCCACCCCAATATATAAAGATTAATATACTGCCTGCTATTTTCGTACATTAAAGTAAACATAATATGAAGGAGAAATCTCTCCCCATACTGTTTCAGACTACACTACCTTCGCCTTATACTATTTCATAATAAGTATAATAGTATAATATCCTTTAATAGTATAGTTTCAACTTCAGACAGACAAATACATAACCAGTATGATTTAGAAATTTTGAGCCAATCTTTATTCTAAATTTTTTTTTTTTTTTCAGGGTGTTCAACTGGTTGGTTTGGAGAAAAATGTGACAAACAGTGTCATTGTGCAGATGGCAAAGAATGTCACAAAATAACAGGACATTGTCCTGAAGGCTGTGAAATTGGAAGGCGGGGTCCCGACTGTCAAGCTCTGAAATATGGTAAGATATACATTTTCTAATCTCTGTAAATCTTTTGATCATTGTGCAAACCACTTTGTATCATTGCAACAGCTGCTTACCATAGATTTATTGTTTGCTTGAACAGCTAAACTCTGGAATTCCCTTCCTGCTACCTGCTTCCCTGGCTGTACTGATATGCAGAAGTTTAAATGTAATGTAAACCAACATGTTGTTAATCTTTCCTAGGCATGGTCCCAAGGTCCAAGTAGCGATATGTTTTGTTTGGGGTGAACTTGAGTAAAAAAAAATAATAATAATAAATAATGGCAGTTTATGGATTTAGTAAATAAAAAGATAAATAATTCTATTCAATCACACGTTTATCGGAAACATTTCAGAAAAATGAAATAAAAAAGAGGTTAAAAAATAAAAACATAAATAAAATAACATTGAGAATTGTAAACCATGCAGCATCCTATGCAACGTGCAGCACACCATTTCCGGTGAGACAGATACAACTAGAGACTGAAGATAGCACAGCATACGCGACCAGAGGCAGGTCCTTTTTTTAGTTAAATTTTAAACCAATGCTTTTCTGATCGTCTGTAACACACACACACACACACACACACACACACACACACACACACACACACACACACACACACACACACATACATATAAACTCATGGTATTAAATTTTCTAGTTAGCCAATCAGCTTCTTAGTTATAATCGCGCCCATCCCAATCAGCCAATGGTCGGACACTTACAGGACAAAGATACAGTTGACCTTAGGTTCACCCTTTCCCTTCGTGTGCTTTTATGGGAAGGGTAGATATCCTTTGGGCGTAGGAAGCTGACCTACTAGGCGTAGTTAGCTATGTTATTTTGTGTTTTGGTTTATATTTCGATTATTATGTTAGTTTTATTCATAAAATTATTTATTGATTTTCTATTGTTATTGTCAATTTTAAAGTTATTTATGCATCGCTATCCTAGAGTAAAATTTATTCTGTGCACACAGTTGTTCACTATTTCTCTCTTACAGTTTAATAGATGTTGGGGTCCTTTAAAGAATAGGATAGCGAATTTCTCAACCAGGCATAACCTACACGAATAGTCTAGGTCCCTACTTGTCTTATTATTTTCCAGTCAACTATCAATGAACATCTGCTTTCTTTGAGTTCCCAGTATTGGTTTGCTAGTGCTGTTTTCATTCAGTGTTTTATTATTATTATTATTATTATTGAACGTGCTTTTATGGTCATAATATCTGGTTTTAAAATCTAAGGAAGTAATACCTACGTAGTATTTCTTATTATTCGGGTTTTCTTTGGCAAGTATTGTGGCCTGGTAAACTGTATATATATATATATATATATATATATATATATATATATATATATATATATATATATATATATATATATATATATATATGGAATGTACGATGCAGAGGTAACAGAAAAACACAAGCTGAAGCAGGTGAGAAAGTTTTATTAATACAACTTACAAATACATGTGTACATATTCATATATTTCTTATGCACATTATATTCATATTTGCACCGTGATCACCTGGGAAAATCGGTCTGGTTAAATATCCGTGTTATATAATATTTTGAGAAAGATTTCTTCGTCAGATATTTATTTGACTTTGGTTCAAACATGCTGTTGTATTAATAAAACTTTCTCACTTGCTTCAGCTTGTGTTTTTCCGTTACCTCTGCATTGTACCGCTTTCTACACATTCCATTTAACTACATACTATACAATGCTTCAAGCAAACTACATCCACCTATAACTACTTTCAAGTCGAGCTACCTTTTCAATCTGTTGTACATTTTGCTTCAAATTATTAGAAGATTCTTCATTGGCATATTTTAATATCCTTCGTAATTACGTATTTTAAAATATTCACTGTAAATAATTATTTTTTTGTAGAGAATGTTGCTTTACATAAAAGGAGCGAACAATCTTCAACAAAAAGCAAAGATGTCATCCTTGTCAATGGAACCTGCAAAGAAGCATATTTTAAATTTTCTTCCGATTTGGCTGTTGATGGAAACACAGATCAAAGACACGAACGACTTTCATGTATGCATACTGGAACAGAAAGATATCCAATTTGGACTGTTCACTTAGGAAAGACATATACAATAAGTCAAATTAGGATATACAATAGGGATTTCGAAAATAGTAAGTATTTTTAATCGATTTATTTTATATTTTTTTGGATTTCAGTAATTTAGTTGGCACATCAACCCTTGTTATGTCTCTATTTATTTTGATCCTGACAAGGGCAGAGTTAGATATAAGGTCGGGTAATACAGTTATCCCAAAAGAAGCACTATAGATTTGAAGTTGTAGTCAGGTGGGAAGCAGGCAGACGGAACAGAGTTCCACAGGCGTGCAGTTCTAAGAAAGAAGCTTTATTCATGGAATCCGCGTTTTGATTTAGGCACAGATATAGAGTGGGGGAAACTTTTCACAGTGGATTCAGCTAGGCAACAGATTTGATGTACATGTTCCATTTCAGATCAGGAGTAAAGGTCAAACCCAGAAGCTTATCAAAACACGGGGCCTCACCCAGACGAGAGCCATCTATCACAATTGATGCCAGATGGGGATCAGAGCGTTGATGTGATTGATGAGAGGCTGACGGTTAGTCAGGTAAGCTGGTTGGGTGGCCGATGCCCCCACCAGGAGCGACTCTTAATTACATGTTGACTGCTTGAGGGTCCGCCGCGAAAAAGAGAGAAATATGAGAAACATGAAGTCACGTGGCTGTATCTCTCCGAGTTAAAGGGCGACAATCGAATTAGCCTGGGAATTTCCATTCCCACAAATGTTAATCTTTTATTAATAGTTTTCAATCTCCCACAATGAAATAATTTGGCATCAAAGGAACAAATGAGAAAATGTAAATACGTTTATAAATGAATTCATATGTTCCACAGTTCATCGCTAATTTTCGATCATTTGTTTATCCCATAATGATGTAAGTTTTAGCAACGAAAGCACAGATCTAGATAGTGTGTTTTCTTCAATTTGATAGGCAAGATTAGAAGTTAAAAATATCTAATGATTATTTTTCATTCATTTCCATTAAAAATATATAGGATTATGATGATGATCGGTATCGGTTAGTAAATAATTGGCAGTTTATAACAAACAAAAGAAAAAACAAACAAAATTTTCTTGCATAAGATTCGAACCATCAATAGTAAAAACAAATATTCGAACTGAAGCGAATCTTTTAAGCCAAACTAATAAAAAATATTTAGTCTTTCTTACCTACTAAAATGAGTGGATTTTTATCTCTTAAAATATATCTAAATAGTTCATTGTCTAAAATAAAGAAACATGAATATAAAATCAAAAAATAGTTTCAAAGTGAAAACATATTAACGAACATTTATAAAATATGTTTCATTCGGTTTAATAATAAAAAAAACGATAAATGAAAGTAAACAATACGTGAAATACGTCTGAAGATTTGAAATGGAAACTATTTAGCTTTTCAGCTGAAAGAAAATGCTAAAAATGACGGAACATTTATTTCTAACGTTATTTTTACATAATTTTAATTTTGAAAAATAATTTTTAAATAACGTTCAAGAACTTCTGACATCGATAAAGACATTGTAGGTGGTGATTTCAAATCTGCGGTAAGGCTCTCAGATCAACCATTTAATTATGATGCCACGACATAATACACATATAAACATATACAGACAACATAATATATATCTATATCTATCTATATATCTATAAAAGTGAAAGTGTCTGTGCGTGTGTGTGTCTGTCTGTCTGTCTGTGTGCATTTCTCTACGCAATAACTCTGTCAATTTTCAGTCTGCAGACTCGAAATTTTATATACAATGTATGGAGATTTGGGAAAATCTTTGTAATCCGTTTTCAGTCAGAAATTTGAGAACTCTACCAAACTCCTCCGCCAATTTTGGGTATAAACAATTGAAATTGTAGTCTTAATTAGGTTCCTTGGACATGGATCTATCTTAATAACTTGATTTGAGTCCAAAACACTAAATATTATTAGCATTATTGTGGGTTACTTGCAAAACTTTCTTTTGTACTTCAGTAGAATTGTTTCTTTTACAGCAATGGCAATCTCCATCCTATCTATCCCAGCCTCAAACCAGTCTTCATTCTTCTTTGCCCTTTTTCCAAAAGGTGTTAATGGCAACCTTGTACACATCATCACAGATGAAGACTTGTACACATCATTGCAAATGAAGTCCCAGCATCGTGAACACAGTCTGTGGGGTAATAATCCAGAGCTTCTTGATGGCTTTGGAGAAACGTTCCTGCATCAACACTCTTGATGTATTAACATGGAGATGACCTTACTGCTTGGAACGATTGATCGGCTTGGGATGGAAGCACATTTTGTTGCTGACTATAGACTGGTCAGTGTTGCAGTCGGCACTATGGCAACTGCATGTACGGACCGCATGCTTCAACATAGTTTACCAGGTGCTGACAAAATCCATCTAGCGCCAATGCTTGGATTCGGGATGTCTCCAGGATACTTTGGGTGTAGCTGGGTGACAAAGAAGGTGTCAGTGATGTACAGGTTTTTTAGGAGAACAGTTCGAGTAGTTGCCAGCCATTCTCATTGAGCTTGAAAATGCCTAAGTGTCTGAGGCAGTGTGACCAGAAGCTGTGGTCTGCATTCACCGAGGTGTTGAAGTTTCTGAACAGGAGCAGGTTCTCCTTTTTTAAAATTCCTCTGATCTTAACCTTGAGATCCTCATAGAAGACATATTTGAACTCGGTAGAAGAGTAATGCATAAGGATTACACAATGGAGTTGCACACTCTATGAATCTGGTTCTCGTTTGCCAGAATATGTGTAGTCCTTTTCCTTGAGTTTGCCATTGTTGGTTAAACATGTCTCTTGGACAGCAGCAATATCAATGTTCTGTTTAACAAGCTCGCGGTCAATGATTGCTGTTTTTCTAGCATCATCAATTGGAGGTCGTCGGAGAGGTCAGAACATGTAGTTATAACATTCTAAGTTGTCAACGGTAAGGATAGTAGTTTAATTTTCTTTTCCTTTATGTTGTTACTTGGTGCTAAGCCTTTCGACAGTGTCTGAGCTTCACACATCCAATGAAGCAAGCAAATTGTGGTGGGCTAGTACCTTATTATTTAAGGGCTACTTGGGTTGAGGAGGGAGATGACTGCCAATAGGCTCTAGAGATCCTTCCCACCATCGGAAGCAAGCAGGTAACTTGATTATGTAGTAGAGCTGACATCTATTCAATGTAGCCGCCTTCGGCCTCAATCACTGTCTCAATGCGGATCCTAAATTGAGAGCATGCCTTTTCCACAAGCGCTGGTGAGAGCTTGGTGAATATTCGGCAGACGGTAGCAATCAGGCTGGCTTTGAGGTTGTGGGAGGTCATGTTGGTGATGTTCTCGATGTATGACCAAACAAAGTAGTTCAGCAGGTTCATGTTGGAGGAAGGGGCAGAGAGAGAAGGGTACAAAATCATAGCACTCCCTCTGAAGTCAAACCCGGGTCTCTTTGGACATGAGCCGGTGCCTAGTCTTGTTTCCACACCCAAGGTCTGCCAGCGACCACCTGATTGCACTACGAGACCACTACACTTTTCAGCATGTCCAGGTATACTTAGGTGTTGACTTTCAAGCCGACTTTGAAGATGTGAAGTGGCATGATATGGCCCTCACTTGAAACCATACAAAAGAGCATAACTGTGGCCGGAAACTTTGTTTTCATCACCCTGGGCATACCCCTGTTATTCATAGCAATCTAGCGATGCATTTTAAGAATACTTGGCAATGGTCTTATTGTCATGACTTTGATTGGTAGAGAACATGATTTGTACAGCAATGCATCTCCAATCTTGCTCGTTGAACATTGTGTCACTTTCAGACATGATAAAAGGCTCCTGTCGCTCTTGGGGTTTGTACACAACTGGCCAACTAGTAGATGGTCTGCAACAAAAAATAGAAATGGAATCATATCGTCTTTTCTATGGTGACAATTTTATTGTTCCACCCTGTATATAATTATAAAACTCTGTGAACTCTGTGGCTGTAACCTCTCTCCCACAGGAGAGACGTTGCGAACCTGTCTTTGTTTTATCATTACTTCCATGGCAGGTGCTCGTTTGAGCTCCAATCCCTGGTCCCCCCCCTCGTCGATCTTTCACGAAAAACACCCGTCTAGCTGAAACCGCTGTCAAAAATTTTCTCCACTCTTTATCTGTGCCAAAACCAAAGCGTAGATTCCATGAACAAAGCTTCTTTCTTAGAAGTGCCCGACTGTGGAACTCTGTTCCATCTGCCTGTTTCCCACCTGACTACAATCTAGATGTCTTCAAGTCCAACATAAACAAATTCCTGATGAACCGCCCCCTTAGGTAAACACTTTATCAAATCTCAACACTAACGTACTGTACACGCAATAACCCTTATCCCTGAGTGGCTTGATAAGTGGTGACCACCTTGTATATAGTGACTGTTAATTCCCCGTGTTGTTTCTATGCTGATGCAGCAAAGCTAGAGTGACCTCCACAGATACAGGCCTGAGCGAGTGATAAGGAGACCTAGTTTTGACCAGTTACCGGGGGTCCTCCTTTTAATATTATAAATAGTGATTACTCTGCCATACTGAGCATCACTCAAGAGGCCCAAATTTTCCAGAAAATTAACAAGATTGTCGTTTACCAACCTCTCAAAATCTTTGCTAATAACAGAGAGGTGAATTAGTTGGATTAGAAGGATCAGCAATATTTGTAGAGATAGGGACAACAGAGTACTCTTTCCAACAGAAAGGGAAATGTAACCAAAAATCTTAGACTGGTTAGGATCAGAAAAAACACTAGCAACAATATTTGGAGTGATTATTATGGAATCGAGATACTTACTAGTTTTCAAAGGAAAATCAGATAAAATTGCACCAAAATGATATAGCAAGAGAGACTAATGAAAAAAGAGTGAAAAATGTTATAATTCTAAGAAATAATTTTTTAATAAAACTTTAATAAAGATGGCTGTGTTTTTGGAGGTGTATCTATTAATTTAATTTTAAAAAAATGAGAAAAAACTATTTTACTAAATTTATAAGACTGGGAGTTTCAGTTAAAAAAAAAAGTGTAGTATCTGTTCTGATACTTGTACTTCATCTTTTCTGTCCTCGGAAGGTGATGAAAAGAACCTTTTAGATTGAAGCAATTTTTTATTTTGGTTCCAATCTAGTTTGCCACTTTTTTGAGACGTTCCCTGCCCCCGTCTCCTTTAAAATCAATCTTGTGTCTAACTCTGCCCCTCGTGAGGAGGCAAATAAAAATGGAAACTAAGATTTCTGGGGCTTACAACTACAATTTTAGTAAGATGCTTTTATTAAGACTGCATTGAATTTCCCCGGGGACACATACTAATCACCACCGGTAGCATTTTAGTAAAAATGCTATCTCATTGAGTATTTTGGAAAGTTACCAAATATGATAGATTGTCTGATCTGGTTTCGATTTCCCAAAGTTCATTGACTGTGAGAGACATCTGAAGAAGACTTAATAAACTCGAAACGTTATACTGCAAATGTTGGATAATTAATATTGTTAAAAGTTAATTAGTTATTATCGATCCATCTGCCTATCTATCTATTTATCTATCTATTCAATGGGATTCTTAAAATAGTTTATAATGGGAGTTATTCATTGTTTATAGAATAAAGTGTATCAATGGGTTTTAGCTGAAGATGTTTACATAAATAAGCTAAGTTAAATAAACAAAATAAAAGAAAGAAAGGATAAAGAAGTAGAAGAAGTCCATAGTTGGCTTATTGGTGGTAATGAAAAACGTTTCTTGTTAGTTTTTACCCGTCCTGACCCCCCTCCCCGTCATATATCCCACTTTCACAATTATACTCATAAAGCTTATTCTTATTTTTTTAACCTAGTTATTCGCTATTTATAGTCTTAACATTTTGTTAAAATAAAAATAAAAATGGAAAACTATTTACTGAGAGTAGATGCAAATAAACACATCCTGGAATTAATCTCAAAATTTATGTCATACTAGCCTGGGTGCCCGGTGTTGCCTGGGTATTTGGATGTGCGTGTTGAGCATAAAAAATAAATAATAAAAAAAGTGGTAGTAGGCAGGCTTGAACCCGTACCGCAAAGGAGGAAAAGAACGTGACCCCCCCCCGAAAAAAAAAGAAACGCGATGTCTTTACTGTTGTGTCCATCGCCAAACCAGAAGTGGCGAAAGTTTAAATTAAGGCTAGTCAGGCGAAAAGAGGGGCTGACTTTCGAAAATAGCGGCGAAAAAAGCGACTCCTCTTTGTAGAAATGTGCCCAGTTGAGAGTGAAGGTGTTGGCTAATTAACCTTGGTAAAGGTTAATTAGTTATTATTGATCTATCTTTCTATCTATCTATTCAATGGGATTCTTAAAATAGTTTATATTGGGAGTTATTGTTTATAGAATAAAGTGTAGCAATGGGTTTTAGCTGAAGATGTTTACATAAATTAAGTGAAATAAACAAAATAACCTTGGACAGGCAGACGTGGAAAGGTCACACGTAAGGGATACGTGTGCTTTTTGAATGATGACGTAACGGAACTGAGGTCAGGAAGTCGGTAAGTTTAGAGTCAAAGGGAGTTGAAGTTTAGTCACGAAAGTGAATAGACGTACTTCAAGCCAGGAAGCGAGGCTGTGAAGAATAAGTATGTAGACGAAATGCACACTCTTGTGAAGACCATTTGAGAGAACTGAAATAAATTTATATTATAAAAATACCAAGGGTTGTTCTGTGGTTACACAAGAGAAGGAAGAACAGAGGTCTCCATTGGTCAAAGTTAGTCGCTTCATGTTTCATCACGAAGCTTAGCAGTGAAGATAGAAGAACTCTTGAGGAAAGAAAGGTATGAAGCATATATTATTTTTCTTATAAAAAATGATACGTTTATGTAATATGAATTGTAATAAATACCCGTGTGATAAATCTCTGATACAACATCACTCAGTTTATACATCGATATCATATCCTCTGGCTAAACAACATACATACAATTTATACGGTTATAACGGGTGTTATAAGAAGAATATCTCCCACTGCTGTAAATGTGACATAACTGTTTTGCCATGTTGGCACCTCTTTATGTAACATATGACTGTTTTATATATCATCGTCATATAAATTTATGTAACATATGACTGTTTTATATATCATCGTCATATATATTTATGTAACATATGACTGTTTTATATATCATCGTCATATATATTTATGTAACATATGATTGTTTTATATATCATCGTCATATATATTTATGTAACATATGATTGTTTTATATATCATCGTCATATATATTTATGTAACATATGATTGTTTTATAGATCATCGTCATATATATTTATGTAACATATGACTGTTTTATATATCATCGTCATATAAATTTATGTAACATATGATTGTTTTATATATCATCGTCATATATATTTATGTAACATATGACTGTTTTATATATCATCGTCATATAAATTTATGTAACATATGATTGTTTTATAGATCATCGTCATATATATTTATGTAACATATGATTGTTTTATAGATCATCGTCATATATATTTATGTAACATATGATTGTTTTATATATCATCGTCATATATATTTATGTAACATATGACTGTTTTATAGATCATCGTCATATATATTTATGTAACATATGACTGTTTTATAGATCATCGTCATATATATTTATGTAACATATGACTGTTTTATAGATCATCGTCATATATATTTATGTAACATATGACTGTTTTATAGATCATCGTCATATATATTTATGTAACATATGACTGTTTTATAGATCATCGTCATATATATTTATGTAACATATGACTGTTTTATATATCATCGTCATATAAATTTATGTAACATATGATTGTTTTATAGATCATCGTCATATATATTTATGTAACATATGACTGTTTTATATATCATCGTCATATAAATTTATGTAACATATGATTGTTTTATAGATCATCGTCATATATATTTATGTAACATATGATTGTTTTATAGATCATCGTCATATATATTTATGTAACATATGATTGTTTTATATATCATCGTCATATATATTTATGTAACATATGACTGTTTTATAGATCATCGTCATATATATTTATGTAACATATGACTGTTTTATAGATCATCGTCATATATATTTATGTAACATATGACTGTTTTATAGATCATCGTCATATATATTTATGTAACATATGACTGTTTTATATATCATCGTCATATATATTTATGTAACATATGACTGTTTTATATATCATCGTCATATATATTTATGTAACATATGACTGTTTTATATATCATCGTCATATATATTTATGTAACATATGACTGTTTTATAGATCATCGTCATATATATTTATGTAACATATGACTGTTTTATAGATCATCGTCATATATATTTATGTAACATATGATTGTTTTATAGATCATCGTCATATATATTTATGTAACATATGACTGTTTTATATATCATCGTCATATATATTTATGTAACATATGACTGTTTTATATATCATCGTCATATATATTTATGTAACATATGATTGTTTTATAGATCATCGTCATATATATTTATGTAACATATGATTGTTTTATAGATCATCGTCATATATATTTATGTAACATATGATTGTTTTATAGATCATCGTCATATATATTTATGTAACATATGACTGTTTTATAGATCATCGTCATATATATTTATGTAACATATGACTGTTTTATAGATCATCGTCATATATATTTATGTAACATATGACTGTTTTATATATCATCGTCATATATATTTATGTAACATATGACTGTTTTATAGATCATCGTCATATATATTTATGTAACATATGACTGTTTTATATATCATCGTCATATATATTTATGTAACATATGACTGTTTTATATATCATCGTCATATATATTTATGTAACATATGACTGTTTTATATATCATCGTCATATATATTTATGTAACATATGACTGTTTTATAGATCATCGTCATATATATTTATGTAACATATGATTGTTTTATATATCATCGTCATATATATTTATGTAACATATGACTGTTTTATATATCATCGTCATATATATTTATGTAACATATGACTGTTTTATCGATCATCGTCATATATATTTATGTAACATATGACTGTTTTATATATCATCGTCATATATATTTATGTAACATATGACTGTTTTATATATCATCGTCATATATATTTATGTAACATATGACTGTTTTATAGATCATCGTCATATATATTTATGTAACATATGATTGTTTTATATATCATCGTCATATATATTTATGTAACATATGACTGTTTTATATATCATCGTCATATATATTTATGTAACATATGACTGTTTTATCGATCATCGTCATATATATTTATGTAACATATGACTGTTTTATATATCATCGTCATATATATTTATGTAACATATGACTGTTTTATCGATCATCGTCATATATATTTATGTAACATATGATTGTTTTATAGATCATCGTCATATATATTTATGTAACATATGACTGTTTTATATATCATCGTCATATATATTTATGTAACATATGACTGTTTTATAGATCATCGTCATATATATTTATGTAACATATGACTGTTTTATATATCATCGTCATATATATTTATGTAACATATGACTGTTTTATAGATCATCGTCATATATATTTATGTAACATATGACTGTTTTATATATCATCGTCATATATATTTATGTAACATATGACTGTTTTATAGATCATCGTCATATATATTTATGTAACATATGACTTTTTTATATATCATCATCATATCCCTGACTATGTAATACAATTGTTTTAATACAACACAAATAGCAAAATGGCAAAAATTGTTCAAATTGTAAAAAAAAAAAATGAAATGTTTTTTTTTTGTTTTTTTATTTATTATTCAATTTTCACCCCAAACAAGGCACAGTGCCACTTTGAAGCAGGGGGCTACTATTAGGGACTTAATTAGCGCGGTCATTATGAAGGGAGATGAGTAGAAAGATGTTTGTTAACATTACACTTGAACTTCTGCATATCATTGCAGTTAGGAAAGCAGAATCCCGGAAGGGAGTTCCAAAGACCCGCAGTTCTGGGGAAGAAACTATTGGAGTAAAAGGCTTTCTTGCACCTAAGGATCTCTACTGTAAAGGGATGAGACTTAGTAGCTTGTCGGGTTTGTCGGGGGTAGTTACGTCGGGGAGGTACAAGTGTTTGCAGTTCGTCAGAGCATTATTTTTTTGTTTCATAAATTTATTCATTTTATTTTTTTACATTGTTTTTCAATATATATTTTACTTAATGGTTATTTCTTTTTCAGGTGACCGTCTCGGCGAATATACAGTATTTGTTGGCAAGGAGGAATGCAAAGAACTTTCGAAAGATATTGTAAAGCTTTCAAAGATCATTGATGTGACATGCGACAAAAAACTCCGTGGAGATTCTGTCACAATAAAGCATAATGTATACAACGTTTATGAAAGGGAATTGCATATTTGCGAAGTGGAAGTGTTACGTGAGTAGAAAACAAATATAAAACAATCATAATATCTAATTTTGATGGTGATGATGATGATGATGATGATGATGATGATGATGATGATGATGATGATGATGATGATGATGATGATGATTGGTTTACCGTCTGATTTACATGTTGGCATGTTATGGACGAATTTAAGAAATCGACTTTGAAATCAACCTTTATTCATTCTTCTTCCTCTAAAATCAGTCCTTATGTTTTCCTTGGTCTTCCCCTGTAAATTGACCATTCTGCCTCAACTGTTCTACATCTACTGATTTACCTTTGATCAGATCTTTATCCATCCTTCTCTTATCTCCCATATTTTCAGAAACCAGTTAAGATATCTGTTAAATAATGTACTTCCTTTCATTATACAGGTTTCCATCTATTTAAAAAAAAAAAATTAGTTGGTAAGAGAGGTTATAGAACTGTTTGTGGTAGTGAACCAGTCCAAAGAACAGTTGGGAAATTTTCTATTGATTGTACCTGAAAGATAACAGCTGGTATAAAAAATTCACCTTTGCCCGAATGAAAAATATCTGTGTTCCTGCATATCAATGTTTTTATCTAAAAAAGTAAATGATGTTTTTTTTTTATTGTAGTGTATAATGTTAGAAGCTGAAAAAGACTCTGAATGTTAGAAATAAAGAGATAGAGAAAGACATTACGTGTACTTCCTAATAATTTTTTTTTTTTTTACACGGTGATCATCACTTATCAAGGCCCGGAAGCCACTCAGGGATAAGGGTTATTGCAAGTACATTACGTTAGTGTGGAGATTTGATGAAGTGTTTACTTAAGGGGGCGGTTCATTAGGAATTTGTTAACGTTGGACTTGAAGACATCCAAGTTGTAGTCAGGTGGGAAGCAGGCAGACGGAACAGAGTTCCACAGGCGTGCAGTTCTAAGAAAGAAGCTTTGTTCATGGAATCCGCATTTTGATTTAGGCACAGATATGGAGTGGGGGAAATTTTTCACAGTGGATTCAGCTAGACGGGTGTTTTTCATGAAAGATTGGCAAGGGAGGACCAGAGATTGGAGTTCAGACGAGCACCTGCCACGGAAATAACGATAAAACAAGGATAGGCTCGCAACGTCTCTTCTGTGGGAGAGACGTTGCAGGGTAGAGAAAAGGGCATCCCCCACTTAGCCACAAAGTCTATTTTGTACACTGTCAAGGCAGGATAGGCTGTTTTTAGCAGCTCCTACCCAGATATGGCAACAGTATTCCATCCTTGGACGTACTTGGCTTTTATATAGATAGAGAATTGCATCAGTAGTGAGATATCTTCTGGAGCGGTAGAAGGATCCCACCATCTTTCCAGTGACCTTGGCAACAGACTTGATGTACGTGTTCCATTTCAGATCAGGAGTAAAGGTCAAACCCAGAAGCTTGTCAAAACACGTGGCCTCACCCAGACGAGAGCCATCCATCACAATTGATGCCAGATGGGGATCAGAGCGTTGATGATGTAAGAATAGGAGTTTGGTTTTGGATGCATTAAAGGTAACCAGCCACATATTCCCCCACTGAACCACATGCTCGAGATCAGAGGAGAGAGAATCGGAGAGAACTTTGTCATTTACAGCCTTTGATGTGTTGCCGTAGATGGTCGTGTCATCAGCATAGATGTCAACGAATGATTTAAGTATGTGTTTAGGGAGGTCATTGATGTAGATCAGGAAGAGAGTTGGGCCTAGGATTGACCCCTCAGGGACTCCAGCATTTATATTGCAGGCCTCCGATTTTTGTCCATCTACCACTACTCTTATGAGCCTATCGGAGATAAATGATTTAATGATTGAGAAAACATTTCCAGTTATACCGTAGCTGGAAATCTTGTGAAGTAGACTCTTATGCTATACCTTGTCGAAGGCCTTTGATATGTCAAGAGCAATTGCCCTAGAAAGGAAGCCTTTGTCAAGAGATTCACTAATCCTGTGGGATATAACCGTCAGTACATCTGCGCTAGATCTTGCAGAGCAGAAACCATATTGTGTGTCACTAAGAAGGTTGTTCCTGCTGAGGTGGTTGACTATTTCTCTATTTAATATGGATTCCAGCAACTTACTCATAACACACAGGAGACTTATTGGTCTGTACTTAGAGGGAGATGACATATCACCTGAATTCTTAAATACAGGGCAAACTGATGAGGTCTTCCAGGGTGTTGGAAAGCACTTCTCCTTAAGGCAGCGCTTAAATAGTTTCGTAAGTATGGGAGCAAGTTCTGGTTGAAGCTTTTTTAACACTATAATTGAGATGCCATCAGAGCCAGTTGCTTTACTAGAATCTAGGTTCTTTATTAGCTTGGCGACCTCATGCACTGATATTTGTATGTTACCTAGCTTGTTCTGTGTTATAGGAGGAAATATGGGGAGTTGATGGCCTTCGTCGCATAGGGTAGAATTAGCTGCAAAGTTCTTTGCAAATAGTTTGGCCTTGTCTGACGCTGACGAGATGATCTCTGGTCCATTGATAATGGTTGGGATAGAACTTACACTTCTGTTCAGGATCCTATTTGTTATTTGCCAAAACTGGTGGGAACCAAGCCGCTGATCAGCTACCTTAGATTTAACAGACTGGGCATATAGCTCTCTTGCATTTTTTATTACTCTTTTACAGTGGTTACTGGCAGTCCTGAAAGCAGCTTTAGTCTCAGTGCATCTATTACGTTGGTAACTATGAAAAAAGTGATTTCTGTGCGCGATAGCAGCAGCACATTCTGGGGAGAACCATGGCTGGCTGTTAGGTTTTTGTTGGTATTTTGTAGATGCTATGAATTGGTCTATGCCTACAATTAATCATTCGGTCAGATCTGATACTATAGAGGACACTTCCTTTTTAAACATTTTTACCTATTATGTATTTTGATGTTTCTTCCATATTTTTAACATGATTATTGTTGATTGTTTTTGTATGCCGTATTGACCGGGACTGTAGAATATACTGACTGAACCAATATGGAGGGATACGATGCCACGATGTGGCCATCACTCAGTCATGGGTAGCAATCCATGATGTTTAAAGACAGAATCATGATGGTTGAACAGTCCATGTCCTGGTTGCCAAAATATTCACATAATTTGCATCATTTCACTTCAATTCTTGCTTTAACTAAACATGAGATCTGATCTTAGCAACCAGCTGATCAAGATATACGCTAGCCAAAACATTAATCCCAATTGTACCATTCAACATGACCTTTTGTGATTAGATATCTATTCCTTCTGTAAGTATTAAATGCTAGGAGACAATAACCAAGGGACAATTGTACCAAGAAAATGAAAAGTTTGATCATCGTTATATTCGGTTAAATATCTGTTTTAAATGCAAGCGTATGTTGTTTCATGTAAGTAAATATTAGTTTTCAGATACCAGCAGTGACTCAAAACTGTAGTCAATACGAGTATACTGGTCGTGTATCTTTTTCTCAAACGAGCCTTGGTATTTTCTGAACAGAAGTTAGACTTTGCAGTTGGATCCAATTTTTATGGAAAAAGAAAAACAACAAAAGGTGAAGGTTAATGAGTAATTATCTAGAGATGGTGTTTAGATAAAAATATTCGTCCCAATCACTTCACTTAGTTGACATCAAGATCTGACCTATAAAATTTTGATTTAATAAATGAAATGTCTTTCAAGGTAAATTACTCTGCAGTTTAATTGTTAGAAACTTGTGAGGAAGGCCAAAAAAGAAATTGTCGAGTTTCTTAAGAGAAAACCTATTGACCTATTGACCTATTGACCTATGTTGTGCCAAAGAAATTCGATTGAGAGAAATGTTTTAGAATGATTGTGGGGAAAGAATGTAAGATATAAGCGCTTTTAAATTGGAAATGAAAAAGAAAAGATGATGTTTGTCTGTGTTTTTTTATTACATAAAGATGTTTATATTTAATGGTTGATTTTAAGCTTGAAAATTATCAAATCATATTGCTGAAACTGATCACAGCAATATATGCTCATGAATTGTGGTTCGAGCGAAGATGTGAAAGATGAGTTTTATGATAGATTCATTACACTAACTTGTAGCGTTGATGAGAAGTTTATTTACCTCCTTCGCTTAAGGTTAGACATAAGGTCGGGTAGGTTTGAAGTGCACTCTGGCATGAAAAATACGTGAGCAGCTCTGTCGGCATTCCCCGGTATGAATGTAAAGCCTGGGGAAAGTGGACTTCTTATGACTAAACAAAACTATAGCTCAGCTTGACAACAATAAAGCCACGGTTGGATTTATTTGAAAAACTTGCTGTGACAGGAGATTTTAATGGTCATTTTGGAAAGACATCGGGTGGTTTTGTCAGTGTCCATTAAGGACATTAGTATTTGATAGGAATACAGAATAAGAAAGAATCTTAAAATTTCTTATTGATGACCATGTACATTTTTTTTTTACTCACATTCACCCTTAGCACGGCATATCGCCACTTGGATGCAAGGGGCTACTAGCTGGGGCCATGTCTGTTGGTTTCCGTTGCACCTAAACTTCTGCATATCTGTACAGTCAGGGAAGCAGGTAGCAGGAAGGGAATTCCAAAGTCCAGCTGTTCGAGTGAAGAAACTATTAGAGTAGAAAGCTTTCTGGTATTTAGGGACCTCAACAGTGAAGGTGTGTGATTTTATTGCTAAACGGGTTTGTCGGGGGTATGTACGTCGAGGGGGCATGGATATGACATGGTTAAAGAGGCATCTAATAATTGTTGATAGCAATACATTTTTAAGAAAAAGATAAAACCATTTTGAATATGTATGAATCTGGAACAAATAGAGAAGAAGAAATTACTTTGAAATCATATGAGAGAATCGCTTATTTATAATCTAATTTGAGTTCGCAATGAATGATCAACTAATAAAATCGATAGAATTTCAATAATGAAAAATGTTTGAAAAAAAAAAGAGAATGTTGCTGAACTAAATGATAGATAAAAGGGAACAGGAGAAAGTGTGGAATGGAGGGGGTCACCACTTGTAACGGAGTATGTCACCACTTGTAACGGAGTATGTCACCAGTTGTAACGGAGTATGTTACCACTTGTAACGGAGTATGTTACCAGTTGTAGAGATCGGTGTTGATCACTTGTTATGAACGGGGTTACCAATCTGTAGGCTGCGTGTTCGATATTTCTTAGAGGCTGTTATGTTGAAGATCGAAGGTCGTCGTTTGTAGTTGGGACAGCGTAATAAACCATCAACAATAAAGAGTACATTTAAAAGGAAACATTTAAAGAAATCACGCTAAAACAGGATCACATATTTACATATATACAAAGGTTATTTATTTACAGAGAAGTATTGGACAATACAGAGTGTGTTTGTGTACGTGTGTGTGTGTGTGTGTGTGTGTGTGTGTGTGTGTGTGTGTGTGTGTGTGTGTGTGTGTGTATCATGCATGAAGTAAAATGTCCGTTGTGCGCATGAGCTCATTCTATATACGTGTATGGAATTAGAATATTCGTTGTGTGTATATATCCTTTGTGCATACGTGTGTCTGAATGTTTATGTGTATGCTCACAAGAGTTCATTAAAATATGCATTGGATGTTCATAGTATATGTGAGAGTTAAGGGAAACACGTGCATTCATTCTTACCTTGAGTAAAGTAAATGCTCTGTAGAGGTGTGTGCAAAAAGCGTGTGTCTCTCTCGACAGCTAGATGGGAAAAGAGAAAGAGATAGGCAGCTAATGGAACAGGAAGTAGAACGCCATCTATCAGCTAAAACGTGAATCATGACAAGAGGAAGTAACCGGTGTATAATTGAGATATTTTGTATGCAACCTAAGTAATGGCATAACAGTCTGAAAACAGCTGGCCATAAGTGTGATGTGGGTTTAATTTTGGAAGCCTCATAATTCTCGTTTGCCCTCTATTTTTCCCGTTTGTCCTCGCATTCCATAAGAGATGTTTTTGACAAAAAGGAAAGAATTACCATTTTTTGCTCGACTGTTGTTTTAAACGGATGACATGTGGAAGTTTTCAACCAATTCATAATATTCATAATCATTCAACTGTCAATCTGCCCATCTCATTAACCTATATGCTCGAATGGTTTTTGTCCTTGATAATTGCTAATAATAGGTAAAAGAAATGTAAAACTTTAAATGCTATTTTCTTTTCAGAATGCTTACCTGGTTTCTATGGCAAGCGATGTAACAATGCCTGCCGCGAATGTAAAAATTCATCCTGTGACCAGGTGACCGGAGAATGTCTTTTAGGTTGTGCACCTAATTTTCAAAAACAACCGACCGGCAACAAATGTATAGGTAAGATATTTTTTAGTAACCAATATACATAAACCATTAATAAGGATAGCAATAATGTAGAATAAATTTGGTTTATTTATTGAACATATCTGTGTGATTTATCAATTCAGCCTTTATTATTATAGCTTATTTGCAGTTTTGTTAAGAGAGTTAAAACCAGCAGTTACGTTTTTTTAAGGGAAGGCCACTCGAGGATAAGAATTAAGCAGTATACGAAGGTTACTGAAACAACACTACTGGAAATTGGGTAATATTTGATTATTCAAAAGGATGGCTCAAGAAAAACTTGTTTACATTGGACATGAAAACGACCATATTGTGGAATTTGATTATTTAAGACGACAGCTCAACAAGAACTTGTTTACATTGGACATGAAAACGACCATATTGTAGAATTTAATTATTTAAGAGGACAACTCAACAAGAACTTGTTTACATTAGACTTAAAAGCAACCATGTTGTAGTCAGCTGGAAAGCAGGCCAGTGGAACAGAGTTATACAGGCGAGCAGTTCTAGAAAAGAAGCTCTGTTTATGGAACTTGCATTTAGATTTAGGCACAGATAAAGAATGGGGGAAATTGTTGAGAGTGGTTGTAGCTAGTTGAGTGCTTCTGTGAAGGTTTCGCAAGGTTGGATCATAGATTGAAGCTGAGACAATCATTAACCATGAAAATAATAATAGAGCAGAAACAGGCAACGTCTCTTGTGTGGAAAAGTGGTTGAAGGGAAGAGAAAGGGACATCTTCTACTAGGTTTTGAAGTCGGTTTTGAACTCTGTCAAGGCAGGATAAGTTTTCCAAGCAGCTCCTGCCAAGATGTGGTAACAGAAATTCATTTTAGGACGTGTCTGGCTTTTATGCAGGTAAAGGATTATGTCAGGAGTGAAATACCTCCTGGAGCGGTAGAATGATGCAACTATTTGTCCAGCGATTTTGGCAACCAATTTGATACAGGTCTTCCATTTCAAGTCAGGAGTAAAAGTCAGACCCAGAAACTTGTTAAAGAAGGGAACTTTTGAAGCGGGATCCAGTCATATCAATTGGGGCCAAGTAGTGATCAGAGCATTTAAGGTGAAAAGATAGAAGCTTGGTTTTTGATACATTAAAATTAACCAGCCATATTTTGCCCCATTGCACGACATGCTCCAGGTCAGAAGCGAGAGGCTCTGAGAGATTTTGGTCATTGTTGACCTTTGAAGTGTTGCCATAGATGGTAATGTCGTCTGCTATATGTTGACAAAGGAACTTAGAATGTGATTTGGAAAATCATTGATGAAATTAAAGAAGAGAGTTGGGCCCAGGATGGCTCCTTAAGGTACACCAATATTGATACTTTGAGTTTCGGACTTTTGCCCATCAACAACTACTTGTAAAAACCTATAAGAGAGAAAAGATTCGATGGTTGAGAAGATATTTCCAGTATCCCATAACTGGAAATCTTTTCTAGTAGACATTTATGCTAAAGCCTATCAAATCTCTTTGATTTGTCAAGAGCTATTGCTCTTGAAAGGAAACCATCGTTGATAAATTAACTGATCTGATGTGAAATTCCAGTCAGTACATCAACTGTAGATTTTGCCGGACAGAAACCATATTGCTTGTCACTGAGTCGGTTGTTTTTGCTTGATTTTTTTTTAATAATTTCTCTATTTAATATGGATTCAACCAACTTGATTTCCAGAATTTTTAAATACTGGGCAGACTAATGAGGTTTTCCAATGTGTTGGGAAGCATTTCTCCTTAAAAAGCCTAAATATTAGACATTTTCTAGAATCAAAATATATTAGATTATTACAAAAATTGGAATAAGGATTCTAGATATAGGTTTTAATAACATTATAGTTTGACTTTTATGTTTGTAAGGGGACATAAAAGTTGCGCAAATCTGTTCTGTTTAGCAAATTAATTTTATCCGTTCTGAGTTATTTTATTTACTACTGGGTCACCTCTTATTAAAGTCAAGTTCCACTCGAGTATAAATGATTGCGAACCCAAGAATGAGGAACACTAAGTCCTGCAGAAATATTTTTTTTCACAAGTAGGAAACCCTTACATGGAGATTTTGCCTAATTCTCAGCACATAAAGGAAGGAAGGAAAGTCTTTTAAACTTGTGATGGAAAAACGAATTTTGGTTGTGATTATCCC